>NC_083613.1:27601635-27949135 GCF_963584025.1 Labrus mixtus | reverse complement strand
GTTTAAAAGCCTTTAAAGTGTGGAAACTTACGACACGTTAAAGTTGACGTGTGTGTGTGGCAGGGTGCTGCAGCCCTTTCATCTTTGCAACACTTATATCAAGGACTGTTTCATATATATATAAACAGTCGGAACAATATATTTTCCTGTTGAGAATTGCAAGTCTTCCTATTAAGTTAGAAAATCTTTGAACAGACGTTATCTGATATAAACACTTCAATCACCAATTTTTGTATTACTGCTATTGTTCGTCTGAGTCTTAGATATTTTTTAAGGATTATTTTGTTGGTATCAGCACTGACACTTAGTTATCTTATCAGGACTAGTATTATGTCTAGCCTTGTATGGTCGTAGAAGATCAATTAGTTTTTTGTCGTTATAGAGTTATAAGTAAGTGTGGGCTTGTTTTCATATTCAGGGTAATGGTTTAATAATGCGCTGGATATATCTGTCCTATGGGGGTCAACGGGGAACGATACTCATGATCACTTTAAAAACAAAATTCACAGTTCTGTAAAAACAATGTAATAGGTTGACATGCAATACAGGCTAATTCCTCAGTCTCTATTTGAGTGAATTGGCAGATCATCTGAATGTAAGACCATCGTGTTCCAGGCAGACGCACGAAGAGCAGTTTTAGTAATCATTGTCTCGTTAGGATGTCTTCGTTCTGTATTTCATTTGCTTATATGGAAGGGCCCACCGCAGTTTGTATTGATCCATTAGGTGGCCATCAGCTTATTGATCACTCGCTGACCTGATTGATGTGAAGTTTAGCCAGTGAGCAGATTGATTAAATGATAATTATATGTTTGTGTGTGTGTGTGTGTGTTTTCTGCAGGCGGGGCTGTGGAAGGAAAAGGAAAGGGACACCCGTGAAAGTCTTTCTTACACACACCGAGGAGGAGAGTTTGCCTGAACACAGCTTCAATCAAGGTGTGTGTTTTATCTGCATGCCCTGCATGTCCGCCATCGACTGTGTGTGTGTGTGTGTGTGCACGTGTGTGTGTGTGTGTGCGCATCTGTCTGCGTGTCTATGTGATTGGTGTGGGGGTGGAGCATGTGCAAGTGAGTGTGACCTACTTAGTGTGTGTGTGTGTGTGTGTGTGCGCCTGTGCCTACATATGTGCTGCAATGTGCACCTGTGTATGTGCTCTAGGAGATGAGGTGATGACCTTTGAGTGTGTGTGTGTGTCTGTGTGTGTGTGTCTCCCTTCACACTTGTATGTAATCCTTTTATACGGACTGTTTCTGTGTGCTCTCAGGTGATCGTAAAGAAGCTGCAGAGAATAAACGGTCCACACTCGATGGACCTTTCTACAGCACAGAAAATGCCCCTCACAACTGGTGAGTGGACAACTATGTTGTTTCATTATACTAGAATATATCCCGGTCAGACGTTTCCAGTATAACTAAATGTGTTCAAATACAACAGCTCTGAAATGGATTTTTATTTAAGATGCTTTTAGTGTATCAGTTTTTGTTGACACTGTTGGTGAGTTCAGGTGTTCACACATATTTATTCCGACCAATAGAAAAAAGCAATGTAACGTTATGGAGGGAATCAAAAAGGATGTGTTGTCTAAGGACTGTTGTAATTGTAATATTCACCTTTATCTCTCAGTGGTCCATCAGAGCAGACTCATGGAAAAGTCTCCTCAGGATCCAAAACCAGCTCCTGCTCTGCCTCCACACCCGCTCCTCCTGCTTCCTCAGCACCAACCCCAACACCACTCCCCGCTCCTGCCCCGACCACAGTGACGTCATCTCAGGCCTCGTCTCTGACTCCTGCGTCCACGGCCCCAGCTGCCCTGACGGCGTCTGCTCCCGCCCCGACTGCGAGCTCCTTCCCTCCCTCCCCAAACTGCCGCATCCGAGAGGTCCACTGTGGCAGCCAGGTGAGGCTGGTCGTCATCGCCATCCGAGACATCACCAAGGGGGAGGAGATCACTGTGGACTACAGCCTGACAGAGTGGGGAGAGAATATGGTCAGTACTTGGAACCATACACTTTGGAGCTTATACATTTTGTATTTATATAAACATAGTAAAACAAAGACCTGGCCCTGATATTTTCAGTGCAGCTGTGTAGATATCTTTTTGAAAATATATAAAGAAATAGAAAAATAGTCAGAATTTAGGGACAAAGACTTCATGCTTGACTTATTATCTTGAGAAAAGATTGATGTGATAAACATCAGCAGTCTGCACCAACATTTTACCCAGCGACATAGAACTTATTGCAGCTTTAGGGCCTTATATTTTAAAAAATGACCTGTTTCTTGTAGGTTAATTTTAAAACCCCTCACTAGATTATACAGACATTTAATCTCAAATGTCAGTTATAAAATAAATAAAAACTTCTTAGCTTGTTCCTCTGTGCAGACATTGTTCTCACAAGCATAAAAATCACTAAAGTAAAGAACATGTCTCTGATGACTTCAGATAGAAAACCATAGTGTTTTCACACACAGTTGATCAGCTGCACACACACACACAAACACGTATTAACACTTAACATTGTGCGCACACACACACACACACACACACACACACACACACACACACACACACACACACACACACACCTACACCCACAGTTAAGCAAGGCACGGGGTTACCATGGTGATGGCCGAGCTCCAGCTCTCTCTCTCTACCTATAGTGCTTTAGCAACAGTAACCATGGTAATCACATGACATCTGTTCCTTTAATGGATTTCATTAGATTTGATCAATTTATTTAAGAAACAACTACCCAAGAATCAGTTTATGGAAATGTAATCAACAAAACCGAGAAACAGACATCAGAAATTAAAGTGATATCACAGTTTTTTTTTTTTTTCAAAGGTACGTCTATTTCTAGTTTCTCTATGTGGCTTATTGACTTCTGTTCTGTGAGCTTGTTTCAACCTGATTGATAAACCCAGAGATGATAAGTTGACAAGTTTTGAAACTGTCTTTTTTCCTATCTTTTGTTTGCCTTGTTGGTGAGATCTGGAGTCCTAATCGACCTCTGTAGAGTCCTCCCGCTTTCTGAATGACAGCTGCGGATAATTGTTGATGGAGAACAATAATGAGCAGTGTGTGCCTGTTTTAATATGACTGCTGTGTGTCCCACAGGGTTTCCGTGGTACTGTGTCTCCAGCTCAACATGACTGTAATTCTGACGCTGAAATGGGCAACAATATCAAAAAGGTAAGAGTAAGAGCAACACTGTCTCCTAAACGCTCACAGTGATTGAACCTCTTTCTATGTATAAATGTAGATGCCCTGTGCACAGCACTGTCAGTCGTTATAACTTGGTGCAGGTGATGGCAGGAAACATCAGCTTGACAGAAAATAAGAGGAATCACCGCATACAAGAAGGCGTAATTGCTCCTTTTTGTTACGTCTTAAGCATTTGGCACCTGGCCTCAACCTAATGAATTTTTTCTGGCAATGTTGAAATCCATAATTGTACTCAAGTTATATCTGTCTTTCCTTTAGTTTCCAGACTTTCAGGGAACAAAAACCCCAGTTTGTTTATCAGAAAGAGACGACAGAAGGCAGCAAACTGTTATTGTAATCTAATGGCACATGTTTGTTAGAATGATATGACATTATGTTTACAAATATGACTTAAATTAAAGTTTCATTTCAGTATTTTATCTCTTTGAGGATGTTTACTGCCTAATGTATATCTAGATAGATTTCAAACTTCAAAGATGGTGAAGACAAAAACTTCCATAATCCCAAACTACTTCACAATGTCATTGTAACTGTTACTAATGTATAATTACTTACTTTGTTTTTAAGAGGCAGCAAATAAAAAAGAAACAAAGGGTCACATTGTTGTATAGACAGCAACAGGCTGATTTTTTTTTTTCTGCACAAAAAAAGGAAAAAAATCTCCAGAAAGTACTGACTCAGCAGCACCACACTGCTGATAGACACAGTAATCTGCTAACTGCATCACATTCAACAGGGTAAAAAAGACTGAATGTTTGATTGGTCGATATGAATATGATACTGCTCTGTAACCGCGTGCTGTGTAAATGGGGAAACTGTTTTGAAAACACATGATTTACTTTTTTGATCCTTACCAGAACTTAAAACAACATCTGTGTGCTTGTGATGCAACACAGCAGGATTTGAACTTGCTATCCCTCTGCAAAAAGAGTGGTGTTAAAACAAGTTCTTTATTTCTTTCCCACAGAAAAAACAAACTCACTGTATGAGTGAATTGTCTGATACTTGATTCTGCTCTACAATGCATTTCACAGAAGTGTCACTGCATTACATTAAATAAATCACTGACTCTACAATAAAAGCAGAGCAAATATTTCTGCTGTCATGATACTCTGCTGTATCTTCAGGCTGCCTCCTGCCTGTCCTTGGTGGACAACTACATTGTTGAACACAACATCCACCATCAAGCCCCCCCCACACTTCTTTCTACATCATTGTTCATTAGTTGTAGGAGTACTAAAAAGTCTCTGTCAAGTTAAACTCCTTAATAGTAAAACAAGCAGCGCCATCTGAAAAGGCTTAGACACATCGTGTTGTCTAAACTCTCAGCCTTCTGTGGAGACACTGCAGCAATCATGTATTACCCTGTGTGCAAAGCAGATAATGAACTGTTTATTGTCTTTCCGGTGGTGCTCAGATGTTCTTACTGGTGAAGCAATGTCAGTATCAACTGTTTGAAACCAATTGACGGAGCCAAACTGTGACATTGCGCAGAAATCTTTGGGGAACAGTTATGTGACGTACAGAGTGTATATGCAATGCCAGTGACTGCTTATGGCATTTGACTTGTTATAAACGTTTGTCAAATAAACTTAGAAGAGAGAAAGAGAAAAAGTAAATTAAGGTATGAAGAATATACTTATATTTATAGCATTTATTTATATTTATAGCATCTCATTAATCCAGCCGTATATACCTAATAATTCACTTTTTTTAGTCTACATCTGTAAATTTTGTAATTACTTGTACATAGCACAGATTCTTGCACTTTCTGCTTATTTGCACTTCTGGTGAGATGCCAAACCTCATTTCGTTACTCTATACTTGTATATGTGTAATGCCAATAAAGTTGAATCTCATCTCATCTCGAATGAAGAAACCAAAAATGCATCTATTTAAAGTAATCTAATAGTTTAGTTTTTCACAACAAATATCACTTGAATGCACCTCAACCTTGTCAAACTTAAAAAAATTGTGTTAATATTGCGAAAAATGTCTGGAAAATATAGCATTTTAATTGTGACACTTTCTCTTACTTCCAGGAGCCAGATGAGCCTCTCCCCCTGACAGCCCAGCAGCAGCAACGGCAAAGGCAACATCAACGACAACAGCAGCAGGAGTACGTCACCCCTTCATGGTCTCTCTCCCCCTCCTCCTCCCCTATCTCCCACTCTGACGCCAGTGATTCAGACGCTGGAGATGAAGACAACGCCAGCCCCCGCGGGCGCACGCCCCGCCGCCGTAAGAAACGCCGTGGCACTCCTTCGAAGAAAAAGACCCCCCATCGGACCCCACCTGGTCGACCGATGCCTGTCTCCTCTGCCAGCACTCCTCATCCAAACCGTCCACTTCCTTCATCCCACCCTCCATCGCAGTCCTCCCCTCCCTGCACGTCTTCCTCCTTCTCTTCTGCAGCTAAGCCTGTGTTCAAAGCTCCGGCTCCGCTGGGCTCCAACAACACGAGCAGCATCAACATAAACGCCCAAAAAGGAGGAGTGTCCATAGACTCCATGCGGCAAACATGCGAGTACTGTGGACGCCACTTCCGTTCTCTTGGACGTCACCTAGATAAACACCACTCCCACCAACCAGAGGTGTGCTCAGCCCTCGTGGAGCGCTACACACAAATGCCCCGCCTGCATGCACAGAACACACATCCTACACCAGCTCACACACACACTCTGCAGCATTCAAAGTCGTCGCAAGCTATAGGGCACAGCCACAGTTCCGATCTTCCAAACAGCGGTGTCCAGGACCTCTCAATGTCTCCGCCCACTCTCACAGCGACAAACCAATCCCCTTCCGCCACTGGAAGAACCTGCACCCCTCCTTTGCTTACCCCTCCACGAGGACAGAACGCAGTGCCAGTGTCTGTGTTAAAGAGGAGCCCGCCTCCTGTGGCAATGTCACAGTCTAGGAAGGGGGGGATAAGGAGGTTTAAGAAAGAAAGAGCAGAGGATGAGGACGTAGAGTTTGAGGAGGATGAGAATGAAGACGATGTGGAGGTCGTGGAGGTGAAAAGGCTCAAAGAGGAGGAGGAGGATGTTGAGTTGGTGAGCCCTCAGTCCTTCATCAGCAGGGCAGCCAAAGACATGGATCCAACAAAACAGGAGGAAGATGAAGAGGAGGAGGAGGAGGAGGAAAACGGAGTGATGGAGGTGGAGGATGAAAGTGGGGCAGAGGACAAGGAAAAGGACTTGCTGAGGTATGCTGAGTTCTTTGACTGAACGTTTGACAGAGAGATGCTCCTAACTACATTTTTTTATTAAATTAATTCAGGGAAATTGGTCATGAAATCAAGGGCACAAATCAGAGTTGCAACTAAGATGGCTAATTCATCAGTGAAATTACATACTTTCTGTCATATGGAAAATATATCTGTCTGTTTCCTGGAAGAGACAAATGAATGTTCATCTTTTATCTCTTTTTTTTTTCCTACAGTGGTTCAGGGCGTCACCATTTGCTGCCACTCCTCTCGTCCTTGTCCTCCCTTGTTCTGTACCTTCGTCGACTGCAGCACTCGGCCTTCCTGTCTCTGTCTCGGCAGCTGCAGTCGGCTGAGGCATGGCGACTTCTCTGCCACTCCAGCTTGGCGCTCCTAATCCTCTACAACCGACGACGTGAGTGTGAGGTCTCCAAGTTGTCCATTGCTGAGTACCATGCTCGTGTCACTCCACAGTGCCCAGTCCCTGTCCCACCTGGTGCCCCTCCGGCTCTCACCCCACTTGAGGCCTCCCTGTCCCCCTTTGAGCGCCTCGTGCTTCCTCACCTCCCTAGAGTCGGGGTACAGGGTAAGCGTGGACGAGTCCAGCCCCTCATTCTCCCCCCTCACTGCGAGCCCTGCCTGGAGCTCCTCCTGGAGACACGCCAGGACGTTGGTGTTGACCCTGCAAACCCATACGTCTTTGCTCGGCCCTATCACTCCCCTGCCACCCCGCTGCGAGGCACCGACCTCCTCCGCAGTTTGGCCCGTTCAAGCGGTACCCGCAATCCTCGCGCTCTGACCCAGACCAGGGTCCGACGACAAGTAGCTATTCTGACCCAGCTGCTGCTCCTAGGGGAGGGAGAGGACCCTGGGCAGCCTGGAGGAAACGCTGTGGAGAGACTGGAGCACTTCCTGGAGAGAGAGTATCATGTGACACAGAACTGTGCTGGGATTGGTCAAGACCCAGGCCTGATGGGCAGAGTGGGCCGAGTTGTGCTTTGTGGAGAGAGAGATGGAGTGCTGTTCCGAGGGATGAGCCTGAACCACATCTGCCTGGAGCTGGATGGTGAGTTGGATTGCAGTTAAACAAAATCCATATTAATAGTTGCTTTTCCCAACATCAAGCTCCCTGCCGGAAGAAAAGTGTTTATTTTAAAAATCATAATATGATCTTTAACGTGAAACTATGTGAAATTGTGGTATCTGATAGGTGCATTGACTGCAGTATTATTAGATACATAATATCACCTTTCAGGTGTTCGCAAAGGCCAATACCTCTCGGGTAGATCTTTTAGAGAGTCTTTGAAAGGTGAAGTGTCCCAAGTGCACTATTTACTACAGGGGTGCCTCAAGGGTCAGTACTGGGTCCCCCTGTCTTTTTGTCTGTCTTTGTTATTTTTGTTATTCTATACTAGTTTTAAAAAAATCTTTTAGAAATGTTTCATGTGGAAGAATTCGGAGAGAAGCGACAGATTAGACTGATCAAGTTCTCTGCTTCCCTCTTTTGTTGCCTCCTCCCTCATTGCCATCTTCCCTTTCTCACCATCCATCCAGTCATGTCAGGAAATTCTGCAGACTCGTACTCAGAGGGAGAATCTGATGGTGAGCAAATGAAGGAGAAGCCAGATCTGGCCGCCCCTGCTCCTGCTCCGACCCCTACACCCACCCTTTTGTATGTGAGGAAGGGCAAGAACAACGGGAGGGTTGGACGACCAAAGAAGCTCAAGAACGCCCAGCTACCCCCTCTGCCTCTCACTCCTCCTCCACCTGCAAATCGCAAGAGAGGCTCAGGTCAGCCCGCATCAGGTGTGTTTTGGTTTCAAGGTTAAGACTAATACAGGTCTGCAACACTTTGATGGTTAATGATTACACAAATGAAAATGACTAATTCCTAACTACTTAACAAATTGATATAAAATTTCAGTCATTTTTAAAGCAAAAAAAGTCTCTTATACTGGTCCCAGATCTTAAAACTGAGAAATTTGGTGTCAACATTTAAAGACTTGACCATTTTTTGATGAATTGTAAAAAGTGTAGTGTAATTTCACAATTATATCCAAACATTTGAAGATAAATAAATGGATAGAATTGCACATGTAAGAATGCACCTGCATAAAATACATACTGTATATATATGATGTAATTTGAAGGTGAAAATAAGAAGTACTTAAAAGAAAGAATTAACTGATTAGAATTTTTCCTGACTGTGAAGGCTATGAAATAGTTTTCTGACTATTTTTACAACAGTCTTTTTTTAAGTGTCTAGTTTTGAATTTTACTGTTTTCAAAGCACACAGGGTCAGGTTCGGGGAGATAGAGAGTAGGGGTATGGGATCAATTTAAGGTTTAACTACCCTTAAGTTGAACAACACATGTGAATCTCATTCATCCCCCTCTTTTGTAGGCAAGCGAGGCGTCCTGAAACGACCCTGGTCTGAGGCGGAGCGCGCTGCAGTTGAGGAGCACCTGACCCAAAACATCACAGAGCTGCGAGTCCCCGCAAAGGCAGACTGTGAGCGCTGTCTCCAGCAGTGCCCCCTGCTGGTCAGCAACCACCGTGACTGGAGAGCCATCAAGTTCTACTGCCACAATCGCATCCAGCTGCTGAAGAAAAACCAGCGGCGTGATAGTGACCCCCTGCCCCTCGCTGTCTGCTGAGAGGTGGGGGAGGGTGGTGGTGTGCGTGTTGTGTAGCAGCAGATTTTCAAATGGTACCCTGTTGTCCAGGAAATGCACTAATTTTGAGTGATTGGTCCTAAATTTCACAATATTCTTTAGCATATTTTTTTTTATTTTAATTGACTCTAATTTGACACCTGATGGCGTTTTTGCTTTTAGCCATACAAGAACAGAAATTTAAATATTTATTGTTTTGCTGCTCCACTTTAAGGTCTTAAAAATTACACTAGAGTCATTATGGTGCTCCTGGTTTTAGTGTTACAGTTGTTGAAAGCAGTGCACTGGGACAGGTGCTGTCTGAAACCGCTCTGTTTGGCTCTTGCCGTAGCCTGGGTTGTGTTGTATATGGACATTTTTTCTCTCCTACCAAAATGGACACACTAAACTGAAATGTAAACATGGGGAGGCAGTTGAACCTTTCAGTGTTGTTATATGAACGTCGTGAAGTAGCATTAGTGTTGATGCACTTGGAGACGTTAATAGGACAAATGGCCTGCGTGGGCCACACTTTTCTAACTAGTAGTTATATTAAGTTATACTTATTAGTTATAAGTAGAGTAGGAATAACTACTGCTAATAGTAGAAGAAAAGCAAGAGCTTTCCTACAACAAGCTAGTTCATACAGCTAACTGTGCAATTCCGACTACGGTTTCAGTATATTTGGACCTTAATTTACATGTAAGGTACTAGTTGAATGAATAACTTACTCTTTTGCAGTTACTATGAAGTTTTCTTTTCATTAAATGAAAAACAACGTAACGATGGAGATAATTTCCCTGAGTGGGAGTTGTGATTTCATGAGCGAGACAATTAAATGGCCTCTGAATGTTGTGAAGTTACTTTTAGATACCTAAGATGTTTAGTAAATCGCAAAGTCCACAAACATGAAAAGTGTTTGAAAAACTTGTTGGCTCAAAATGTCAACGGTTACCTTATTCCTCCGAGTGATGTGTTCTCATTAACCCATTGTTCATGTTTTTTTGTTTGTTTTTTTACTTTTCAGCCTGTCGCACATTTGTTATTCAAAGCAGAAACAAAATGTGCTAAAGGCCTATAAGCTGGATATCACTTTATGTGTGGAGAGGAGACTTTCCTTAGTTGTGTTAAAAAATTCTTAAAAGTGGGCATTTATCAGAGAAGTGATTGTTCTGTGTTTCCATGTTTGTTGCCCGTGTTGTTGTTACTTTCCCAAATGGCGAAAGCTCCTCTGGACCTTTCCACACCACACTACACGGTTTGCAGCTTGACCGGACTTTTGGGTTTCTCTTCAGTGTTGCTGAAAATCTGAGTCCATAGGACAAAAAACTCCACGAAACCTCAAGACAAGATACTTGAAGTGATTTTAACCTTTTTCTTCATCGTTTGTTCTTTCTTGCTCTAGCCTAGCCAGTTACATTGTACATAAAACAAATATATTATCAATATGCTAACTGGTCGTTTGTGCTTGACTATATGTAGCTTTTTTCCATTTCTGAGTTATTGCTATCTGTACATAAGCCTGTTTGTAAATACTCTTCAGAGAAACAAAGGAAAAACACAATGTATGAAATGCCTTGGTTATTGTGTTATGTTTTTTCTTTTTTTTATAAGTCTTATAAAAATCTGAACTCATTTTTTCTTCTGTGGTTATTTATTTATGTATTCATTCCATTTGATTAAAAAGTGAAATATGTCTTCCACGTGCAGTTCACTGATAAAGACACTAGATGGAGATGTTGGCTCATAAGCCATAAAAAAGGAAAGCAAGCCTTTTTGGATGTAAAGCCATTATAAAGTTCCATGCAAAGATGTTATGATTCTTCCATAGGTTAAATGAGCAGCAGAATATTTTAATCAGCCACTGGCCTTCTTTGTGGTGACTCAGCTAGCTACTCATCACACAGTTCATACATATATAGATCTTCCTCCCTTAATTTATCTGATGCTAAAGTGACTAATTCTTCAGCTCTGGTCACACTGACATGACTGGCTTTCACTAGTAGCGCAAAGGCAGTGAGTGAAGTGGAGCTCAGATGTTTAGAGTTTAAAAGGACTCTCTTTTAATCTGCCTTGGTTCAATAAAATTAATTAATCTAAAAGGAGCTCACTCCAAGCTTTACACAAGGTGAATTAAAAAAAAAAGGTTTGAAGAGCATGTGTGTTAATGAAATAGTTGTCAAGTGTTTTTTGATAAAACTCTTACTAATTACAGACCTCTGGCTAGATAAAAGCATCATTTAAATGTAAAAGCTTTTCAAGTATATTTACATGGAAGAGCTGGTTGTCTGTCTCCTCATTATGAATTAGCACTTTTGAATAGATTGAAACGCCAATGTTCTTACATACATACAATGATTCAGAGTGGATTTAGTAAAATAACGTGTTTTACAACATCATCAGATAATAAATAGAAAACTGTGTTTTTCTTCTTTTATATTTTAGCTATTTTTCCTTTGTCCACAAGATGACAGTAAAGGTCTAAATAACCCGTCAAACATTATTGAAACTAATTACATTTATAAAAGAAAACTAAAGTGCAGGTTGGTATTTTCTGTAGTTCATCTTGGAACTTGACATTTAACAAAAAACGATTGCTGCATCTTGTTGCTGAGGTGGATTCAAGCAAAAATGTCATCATCCTTTTGATTTTCTATAGATCCAAACCATCAAATGTGTAGAAGAAAGAGACAGATGTTTATGAAGATGGCAGGTTTCTTCCTCCGCACAATAAGACAGTCTTTTCAAGTAAAAAACATAAATAATTCACCTCTAGATGAAAAAATAATCTATCTAAGCTATCAGCTCAATCATTCATGTAAATACTATACCACTGTATGGAAGAGTGGGTGTGATTATGACACATCTGCAATGTAAACACAAGATGTTTAATATTATATTTATACCTCAAAGTTGCAAGGTTCTGGGCAGACTCTGTGGGCATGAGTTTGGCTGTTTTTCAAAGCTGGATATTTATCTGTGGTTGCATTGAGGTATTTGCTGGGTTGACAGGGAGCTCAGTCCATGATAGCTTGGGATCTTCAGTATAACAATGGTATGAGAGACCATGGGAGTGGATGTGAGTGTGAGTGAAGTGAGTGTTGAAAACAGAGGGGGATCGAGCATTGACCCTTGAGGCACACCTGTAATAAATTGTAAGCTTTGGACACTTCTTGGACCTTCCGAGAGTCTCTAAAAGTTCTCTCTGAGATGTAGGACACAGACCAGCAGGGTAGATCCTGAGATGCCAACCTCAGAGAGTATGGAGAGAAGGATTTGATGGTTTACTGTGTCAAAGGGCAGCTGACAGATCTAGCAGCAATAGAACTAAGGACTGACCTGCAGCTCGAGCCAAACGCAGCGATTCTGTTACCGACAGTAGTGCAGTCTCGAAATAAGATACATTGTATACATTGTGTCGTATGCATACAACAATATTTTGTTGGTGACAATGAGCCCAACACTATAAGATATAAGATAAAAAAATAGAATATAAAACATAAAACACAAGAGTAAACAATGTACAGTATATACAAAAATAAATGAATAGTGCCCATCGGACATTGTGTCCATGTTGCCGCAGATTAAGTGCAGTGCTACATAAACATCAGTAGAAACGTCCTCCAAAGGGTTATTAAAAAATACTTTTTATACTGAGTTTTACGAAGCCTGTACTTTCCTCAATCACTTTAGTTAGTGATAACATCAGCCCACTCGGAATTGCTGTGGAAAAAATAGTATTGGTCTAGCAGTAGAAACTCCGGTTGAAGACTGAGTGAAAAATTTGGCTGTTCACGCATACAGCTCCTCCTGGAAATATCAGGTATTTTCAGGAGTTTCCTGCAAGTGTGAAGGCCCTATTAGTGAGTCATATGTGATGATTAAGAGGGACTATTTTTGGGTTAATTCGTTCTATTGCCCAATTTGTTTTTATTTTTTTAATGTTGTGTGTAATGAGGTTTCTTTTTCCAGTACTGTGTGTCAGGTAGAAATGAAAAAAATCTCCTTATTTGTATCTCCCTCTATTTTCTTTCCATTTTTATTGAATGAACTATGGCGTGTTTGTTTTCTGTACTGGAATGCTTTTACACAGAAAATTTCTTGTATTATAACAGTTTGTCCTTCAAAAGGTTTTACAAGCAAATTGTTAAATATACGCAATTGTCATCTCCCGTCAGACATTTCTATGCAGCTGTGATAGAACAAGCCTGGCTGAGGTTTTTTGAGCTAGTATCCTATCTATCTGCACAGGGTTGTGTTCACACTGACAATTGTTCTTGGGCAATATTACTATCTGAACCAAGTTTAATGGAAACATACTGTAGCCAATATTTGTTGAGATACTTGAGGCCGAGCCGAAGTAACTGGCTGATAACACTTCAAGCCACTGAACCACAATGTTAGCCTGGCTAAACACATTTTCTGAACACATGAAGAAATGCATTTATTCAATGTTTGCACAAGCTCAAGGTCTGTAAAACATCTCTGCATTACAGAGCTTTTCAAATCGATGACTGTTTTTGATCTTCTAAACCTCTGGTGAAAGAGACACATTCAGAAGTATCTCAGGCATACAGGTTTGACATTTTGTGTTTTGAAGTTTTAAAGAGAAACGTAAGACTAAGTGAGCCAGGCAGAGTCTGGGTGGTAAGAGACCACTCATGATCTGGGGCTGTATTCAACCTGTCAGTCATTGAAAGACAAACATTTCAAAAATAGTCCCTGGCTCTCTAAAGGCCACATGTTGCTGGAAGTGGCCCATTCTGGTGATAAATCCAAACTCTATTATTGAGCACTGTAATTGTTCGAAAGAACATACTAGAACTTAAGACCAAAAGAACCAGGGGGGGCCTTTCTCTGTTGATTGTGTCAGTTTTATCCAACACGTGACTTTCCCAGCAGCACCGTTTAGTGTGAATGTTGTTGATTGTGTTAGATTTGTTCTGAACTTGTGGTGGACCTCTTGACAAAGGCTATCTCTCGTTTTTCTTCTCATGCTGGGACTGGCTTAAGGGCTCGTGATCCTGCAGAAAGGTAGCTGGTTAAGAGTTTCGATTGCTGGTTAACCACAGTCTGGCTACAAAAAGCAGTTCAATCCTCATGAGGCCCTATATTTAAGTACCTGAATGTACAGCAGAAATAAATATTACACAGCCTGGTACAAATAAACCGCTCTGGTCTCTTTTATGCAAGACAACTGTACGGGACGATGAGTTTTTGCAAAGCATGTTAACAATATTATGTATAATTGTGTTGTCTGTGCCTTTTGGAGATCTTTTTCATGCATATAGCGGACACATAATTTGGCTATCCCCATCCCAATTTATACAAAATTTGGGTGTACAGGTAATTAAAGCTAAAAGCCGCCGAAGTTATCGTTTTTTTTTTTCTCTAGTTAAGCTTAGCATAAAGACATGCATGAAACATGGGAAATCAGCATTCTTGGATCTGGGTAACGGAAAACAAAACGCACCCACCACCTCTAAAACACTCTGATTCACATATTGTGTCTCAATTTATTTTAAAATATTCAGTAAAAACAGAAACGCCAAAATAAATGAAACTGTTAGTATATGTCGTTTTGCTGGAGGTTTAGGTCCTTTAAAAAGAGCCAGCGGGGGCGCTGGTGGCGCAGTGGTTAGTGCGCGCGCCCCATGCATGGAGGCTGTGGTCCTCCAAGTGGGCGGCCCAGGCTCAAATCCAGCCTGTGGTTCCTTTCCCGCACTCTATCCACTGTCCTATCTCTCCATTAAAGGCACAAAAAGCCCAAAAAATACATCTTTAAAAAAGAGCCAGCTGCTCTAGCTGTTCCTCCATACTCTCAGACTAAATGCTCAGTTTAACCATAAACGTGATATTTACAGTGCATAATGTTGAAGTCGTATTGATTCAATACCTGGCATGAAGTGAGAAGCACCTCTCTAGAGCTGTTTTCTTACGATGGATTTTATCATTTAATTGAAACCTGCGTGTTAATTAACTACACTGTGTCATCTTCTTCTCTGAACACTCACAACTTTTTTTCTTGTTGCTGGCTGGTTGCCCACGGTTAATCAGATACATTTGAAATTATTTCACCTCAAGCTGGGAAACAAAACAATAATTCAGATAACACCAAGATTAGTTGTGGTGGTGTGTTCAGCCTGGGAAATGTATTGTTTATATCTAAAAGTTTCTTTAACATTAGGGCTGCCCTTAAGCAAAACTTACATGTTATGTTTCCTAGTCTCAGGAGCTTCAGGGCAGCTCTGCTTCACAGACAGTCCTACACACTGAATATATTCCACTTCCACCACAGCATGAGAATCAGCTTTAAAGGGAAATATTTTCAGTATTAATGCATGGTCTTTGCTCCACTCCCTTTCCCCACTTGCAGTTAATTAAGAGATATGAACATGTTTTTGTATTTCTCTTTCTTCTAACATTTGCACTTACTTTCTTTTATAACACATTTACCAACTGACAAGGACTCCTAGGAGGGTAACGAGTGGTGGTAGCTGAGGCACTGTGCCCCCAGAAACCCTCAGACAATTTCTTTTATGCATGCACACACAGTCAAACCATTTTAAATTGCCCTGAAGCTGTGGTAATAACCTATTCTGTTTACCTCAGTATTATACGTGTCCCATCCTTCCCTTGAGACAAACTGTGGCTTAAATTAAATTAACCTCTTCCTTTGCTGTACACTCAAGATTTGGGGAAAATTGTATTTCATAAATCCCAGCATGAACTCTCTGAGGACGGATTTAAGAAGCTGTTTGCTGCAGTGAGGGTTGCAGCAGTCAAAGAGGAGATAAAACAAGAAGCATTAGTGGTATAACATGTCACAGTAGTGCAAACTACACGCTGTATATGATTATTTTTGAGTAAATCAAGAACTTAAATGCTGCTTCCTCACTGTAGCTGTGTTTAGGTCTTACAGACATGACTTCTCCATGGAGATAAAAATCTTCCTTGGGACTTCAAACCCTATTTAATATGCAGTCATGTCACACTTTCACGCAACCATAATTACATATCAATCTCCAAACAATAACTTTGCATGCTGACATGAAACTTTGAGATTATAACTGATTTAAAGTTCAGCAAAAGTTCACACTTTGCTCTCTAAAGTCACATTGAACAGTAACTAACACGACTGCAGCCTTCACACTAGACGTGAATGAGTCAGGCACTTAGTGACTCACAAACAGCGTCTGCGGCACGGTGATGCTTTTAGCTTTTTAAAATAATATTAATATTTGAAAATATGTTCTTATATTTGCATTTAATAAAGCTGCCTCATCCCTATAAAGCAAGGCCTGAGAATTTCATTAAAGTCTAATTAGACCAGTATGAAGTATTATGTCAGATATAGACTGATTCCTTTTGATAGAGCTAACTTACAGTGATAATGAAAAGCATCAACACAAGGGGACAGAACTTTCATGTCCTATAAGAAAAGATCAACACTTAACCATTAAAGATCAGAAAAGACATTATTTTTCATCCAATGCAAGTATTTAACTGAACTGTTTTTATTGCTTTCTTAGAATTTATTTTATTATTTTCTGAAATGTTTGAAATGCTTTTTGTGCCTGTGTGAAGCACTTTGAATAGTGTGTGAAAGTTGCTACTCTATCTAAATAAACTTGTCTTGCCATGTCTACATTTAGTGGAGGGCAATAAGACTGTGACTTTACATATCACTACGTTTGCAATGAACTCTGGGAAAATTAAAAGAAAAGTTTGCAGATATATTGACTCAGAAAGTGAATAATTTGGCATTGTAAAGTCTTCATCAGAGCCCCCAGGCACTTTTTTATATGTCAGTGGAAAAACACTACCCACGCACACAAACTTACCAGAAACCCACCTCGAAGTCTGTTCGCTTTTTTGTTTGTTTGTTTTTTTACTTGAAGAGTTGGATTGGGCCAGAGAGTAACGAACGATTAAATCAAGAAAGCTTTGTAGAAAAGTTGGATTGGCTTTAACACTAACAGCAGTATTCCATGGCTTATAAGAGTAATAAAAAAAAGTAGATTGCACTCGATGATGAATATAAACAGAACTTGACATTGAGTGTAACTGCATGTTTCTCTACCACTACTGCTATGTAGTTAGATTGCCATTCTATACGTGAGTCCTCCAATCAGATCTTCATGTGCAAATGAACAAGATTTGTTTTGTCTAAGTCGTCCATGATAATACAAACATAAACATAGACGTAGGTCATCTCAGTTTATGTGGTCAGTATTGACCAATGTTTCGTAAGAGGCTTGTTATTCTGCCATTATGTAACATTTTAATGGTGGAAAGAAACATTGCTAACAAGCTGAGAAAACAGAGACAAGACAATGAAACAATCTGGCGCTCCACATCTCCACATCTCCTTGACACAAACAAGCTTATTTCCTTCTCTACGCAGATCAATATTGACTGTTTTCTTACAACACAATATTGCATTGATCCCAAGAGGAGATATTCTGTACTTTGGTATTTGGTGTTACTGCACTTTTAGGTAAAAACAAACTTTCTGTTACGGTCGCTTTGATGAAGGACTACTAACAGGGAACAAGGATCAGTGATTCTGGTTCAATAACATGAAGCTGGAATCATTTGTCCCTAAATTAAAAACATGAGAGCCTAAGAACTGTATGGAAGTGTATTGCATTTACAAAAGGAAATACAAATCTGCCCTCAACGGCAAGTTTATTATGAACCTACTATTTTGAAGGTCAAGAATGAAACATCATACCTACCAACCATTATCTTGTATTACCTTTAAACCTAACAATGGCTACTGAGATAAATACACAAACACAATAGGTGCACTCAACTTTCTACAGTGTGAGTTGCTTTGTTTTACAGCATTGACTCCTGCTGCAGAAGGCTTCCATCAAATTTGCTATTTTTACCTTAAAAAGTCTGGACTCCCCATGAAAAATCCCATTTGGCAAACAAAAAAGCATCAACACTGAAGAGTTGACTTTTAATGACTTCCCTAACTTCCCACTGCTATTCATCCGGTTTCATGAGGACAGTCAAATGAACCCACCATGCAGCTCCGTCATCTTGGGAGAGGGGAGATGTTGCAGGAACACGACGTTGTAAGCGTGAGCAAGAGCTGAAGAGATGTTTGGGCATCAATTTGACAGCTGGGTCACTGATTAAATGTCAAAGCATTCACCGAAACGAATAATTATATAAATATAGTTGTCATGCCTCAGCAGACACACATGTTGCAGCTGTGTTTGCAGGCAGGGAAGTTGGGCTTTGAAACTCCATGCATGGGAATCCCAGGTTAGCCCTTTAACAACCCAAATACTTAAATAGTTGGGAGGTTGTGTGAAATATAAATAAACACTGAATATGATGATTTGCAAAACATTCATTTCTGTATTGTGGGGGATGCAGAAACAGGCTGTGGGGTGGAGTGGCATTAAGGGGGTGTAAAAAACAATAATACGTAGTTTGGCTAGTTTGAATCAAACATTTGGTTTCAGTGTTTTTCAAATCCCCACTCTGTTTATATTTACATTTTTTATACAATGTAGTGCAAAGTGCAAAGACACAGTTAAGGATTTCATAACAAGAATTTGGCCAAAATGCTGATTCAAGCTTTGTACAGCATACAATAAAAAATGTGCTGCAAACTGTACATATTATATAAATTTAAACCTGTCAATGTATGCACACTGCTTAATTTGTATACTGTAAAAACTCTACCTCATGTAAATTACCCAATCTGTTACATAATTACATATTTTATTTTTTTTAGCATTTTTGCACTACTCACAACTGCACTGTTGTCTTATTTAGTCTTGTACATATTAGTCTCTGCTTACTGTTGATACTTGATGCTATACTGTTGTACATAGAGAGAACAGTCAGTTCACCGAAGTCCAATACCTCGTGTTTGTAAGGATAGCTGGCCAATAAAGCTGATTCTGACTCCGATTAACACAATGCAAAGACAAGAAACCTATAAACCAACTCATGCTAACAGAAGAGCTCCATGCCTGAAGGGAGCATTAGGTGGAACAGCTTTGTCTTTGGTGAGAAATAGTGAAATCAGGTGCTGACTTTGATGAATTTAGTGACTATCAGCACACAAAGTGATCAACACGATGCAAAAGTCATAAAAAAAAAAGAAAAATGTTAAGGAGGCCAAGTCATGTGTCAACACCATAACCTCTGTGACAGTGTACTCTACCTCCTCAGACAAACTGATTTCCCCTCAAACACAACTCTTACTTAAATAAAAACAACACACACACACACAAAGTATTTCTGTTAATGGGGAAAATGTATCTTATTTTATGCAAATAAAGAGCCAGATAATTTGCTAAAGAGCATCAGCAACAAAGCTACAAGAGAGAGAATATTAGGCCTATTGCAAATCATTCGAGGCACATAAGTCTATGAATAATAATGTTACTGCATGGCTGCTGATTGAGTAGTTTCCTGCAAAGTCATTTGCCATCACAACTTTTGCAGAAGGCTTGTCATTATGATAATTATTGACATAATTATACTTGAGCGTCGGCATGTAAAATGTCAGCTTGTTTCCTCGGCCGGCCCAACATAAACCTACACAAGTTCAAATGTTAACCATTTCCAACTTAAAGTAAAACAAGCCTTTGATAACGAGTAGAAAACGTCACTGTCCTTGCACTTCAGTTCAGTTGATGGGTCCTCACAAAGACATAAAAACACACATACAAACATGTTTGTAGCTCACTAAGAGTACTGCTATTATGTTATGACTCTTCTATTTTATCACACCCTGCCACTCATAGGATAAATCACGAGACATGTCACATAATGAGGTGTACAGAAGCAGCATCCAACTGTTACAATATGTCTATAACCAGGTTGTTTAGTGCCATCTGAAGACACATCAACAGGTTGTCCACAGTTATTATTCATGCTAAAATGAAAAGTCTGAATAAGCTCATGGACACACGAATTGCTTTTTATTTGTTTGACTTGAAAGATTGCATGTAAAGACAAAAGATTAAGCTTGGACAGACGTTCGTGAAATTGGACAAGGGAATAATTGTGCCTCTCTGTTTGAAGGTCTGGATGTTGGACTGAGGTGAACCCATCGTTTAAAAAAAAATAAAAAATACAAAAGAATATTTTACTGAGTTTTGAAAATGCTGTTTTAATCAAAGTTAAATTTGTGTGACTGTATGACCTCGTGTCATCCACCAGCACGCTAGTTTACTTATTGAGTTAAGAATAACTGAAAACCAAAGCCACCATATGAACCTAGAAGACACTTGTAACACATGTAGCCCTTAATTCTCTTCAACTTACTTAAATGATATTCATAGAACACTAAATATCATGTCTCTCTTTGTAGAGTTTGCATGTTCTCCCCGTGCATGCGTGGGTTTTCTCCGGGTACTCTGGCTTCTTCATACCGTCCAAAGACATGTTCGTTACGTTCATTGATGGTGATTGCCTGTAGGTGTGAATGTGATTATGGCTGGTGTCTCTTTATGTCATCTCTGTGATTGACTGGCGACCAGGTTGTACCCCGCCTCCCGCCCAATGACAGCTGGGATTCACTCCAGCACCCCAAGCCCCTGAACAGGAAAAGCCGTATATATAACGGATGGATGGATTTATTATTTTAAAACTCATAAGGAGTTAAATAAATACATATATAAGTGTCACAAAAATATAAATGCTCTCTGATTGTAGGTAATGGGTTATCAAACATGTCCATAGTGAAGGTTAACCCTTTGAATGTAAGGTATAATTCATGTAAACAGTATTTTAAAATCAATCTAATATACAGTACACGACCTCTAATCCAGTTTTGAAACGATTAAATAACCTGCAAGGTACTGTACAGGAACACTACAGCGAATAGAATAAAGCATTTCATTCATTCATACAGTCACCTAATTAGTCACTCCATCTGTCAGCTAAATAGGAGCATTTCATCTGAAAGAGAACATCTGTGTGCGCAGAGCTGCCATTGATAACGGGGATGCAAACAACCTCATGGCCGAGCATTACAAAGAGCCCAACGGATGTTGAGAGATAAACTAATGAAACTAATGAATGATATTGTAGACATAAAGTCTGAGGGCAATGAGCAATCCAGGCCTGAATGAAGAGCGGTACTTCCATATACTGTATGTCAATGAATTCATTGTGATGTGATGTACGGTATGATAGATTAAATATCCTTCAGACACACAGCCTTGTCAGAACCTACCTTATATATGCCAACCACGTTCTTGACAACACTGCTGACATTTATCTGGTGACCCACACTCTTCTCCCAACACTTCCTGTCTCTCTTCAGCTGTCCCATTTAATAAAGGCAAAAATAGCCCGAAATATAGCTTGAAAAATTATATTTATATAATTATTTTGGCTACATCCATGCTCCGCAATCCAAGCAAGTAGAGTGGAACAGAGCCACTGACATTGTATGTGGAGAAGCAGCCTTCTCTATTGTCCTCACCCTGACGGCAAAACAACGCAGCAGGGAGCCTTCGCTGAGGAGCCAGGGCTCTCCAGCAGAGACCGACTTGTCTGCAGACAGCCAGTGAGAAGGAATCAGATGATGTTGTGAAACCTAAATGTTACCCTGACAAAAAGAGTGACAGAAGCATTGGTGGTTTGGGTGTTGACGGATGTTCATATACATCCTGTGATCTGCATAAAAACACAAACAGCATTTTTCTGTAGTCCTTTGGTGACCCGCATTACAGAAACCTCTACCTGAGACTGAGCACGACATATTCTCTTCAAAGTAATGATTTCAAACACCGATCAGTACTGCCACACTGTCAGTACTGCTGACATTCAAATTATACTGTTTTCTGAGTCACTCAGTCAGTGGACAGGAAGGTTAAATATCACAGTAACCTGCCTGTGTCAGCTTCTTATTAAAAGACTGATGCATTTTTCACTCCATAAATAAAAACAATAAAGCTGAAAGGTTTGTTCTTATCAAACAGTTGTTAATTAATGAAAAGTATGCAGATATTTTGACGATTCATTAACAGTTTGAAAAGGGAAAAATATGGGGCGCCTGTAGCCTAGTGGTTTTATCGCACTCCACATGTACAGAGGCTGTAGTCCACATCGCAGAGGCCGTGGGTTCAAATCTGGCCTCAGCCCTTTGCTGCATGTCATCCCCCACTCTCTCTCCTCCCAGCATCTCCTGTCACTCATCAGCTGTCCTATCAAATAAAGGCAAAAATGGCCTAAAAAATATCTTTAAAAACTATGTGTATGATTTATAACTTTAAAATACTTGTAAGAACTCATCATCAATACATCTTTAAATCATAAAAAATGAATGAATTGAATTACTTTGAAATCATACGGGGGAAAAGAAGCAAGCAACCATTGAACTCAATCAACAAATCTGTTTTTTTGTAATTTGCTTTTCTGTTTAAAATTGTTTCTTTTCTTTTTGGTAGGATCGGTGGAACGTAATGTCATTAAGGAAATACATTTGAATTAACATACGGAAAATGTCCTCATGGCCTGCTTTAAGAACAGATGTGTCATCTTTCATTGGGAGAAAATAAATGAGCTCGACCACTACAAAGTTAAACTAGGCTTTCGCTTTAATTGACCACTTTAATGTTGTGAGTTCAGGAATGCAGATCGTTGTCTCTATTGAACACAATCTTATTTCTTATTTCTTTGAAGTATCTTTATCACAGGTCATTTAGGTGGTATTACATCTTAATGGTACTGTTTAGTTATGAGCGATAATAAGGGGGTTGATGCAGTAGCTGACATACTGTTGTGTGCTCTTGTGATGTTAAGATGCAATGTGTGTGTTGACCTCTCCCCTTCCTCATGCAGCGTAGCTACCAGCAGGATCCTGATACTGAGTCTATATTTAAATAGAAAGCTACAGTTGCATGGATGAGTACATGCAGGTGTAAATAACCTCCACAATACACCTGTAATAAGGTCAGACTGAAGGTAAGTTTTCTAAATTGACTGCAACATCATAATTAGAAATGCTCCTTTCCATCATGTCAAGAAAAGAAAATTAGTCACAGGTTTGATGAGTATTTTCTAATATCTCCCCCACACAAAAAATCTCTTGAACAGGGTCTGCTTTCAAGGACTACCTACCTACACTGATTCAGTTTAGCAGAACAACAAATGGCTGTTTTGCAGCAACCTCCAGTCAGCCAATGCATAAGTGCAAAACACTGCAGGAAGAAACATGTTTACAGCCTGGTACACGGCTGGTTTTGATCTCTATGGCTCATTTCTTTATGGTTAAAAAGTGAACAGGGGGTGAGGTTTTTTTAATAACTCATCCTTTTTGATTTTATTAGGGTCAAGGATTATGCACACATTTTCACATTTAGTGGCTTGGCTGATTATGACAGGAACGTGGCATTGTATCTGTCAAACAGTTCTTTTATATATGGCTAATCCTCCTCTTATAAATTCAAGGCATGGACAATAAAACATCCACTGTGTCAAGTGTTTCAAGTTTTACCTAGATACACACACATACACAAAACAGCACAACACTCAAACGTTTGTTTCCAGAGCAGTCAGAACTAAACACAGCACGTCATTGGGTAAGCAGACCTGGTTTTAACTTTAAAGACATTCTGCTGTAAAAACACAAGTCGGTATGCGTTAAGCAATTTGGTGCTATTTATGAATCCTTAAAAAACTTTGTAACATTCATCTGACAATGCTGAGCATTTATGTTTTTATTGAAGTTCCCTTGTATAACAACAACAACAACAACAACAACAACTACAGAAGAGGCTGACAACCTTCAGTGCTCAGAGGGTTGTGAATGGTATGTGGGAAGTTGAAAGTGCTGTGAAACATCTGACTTAACGTTATTGGGATATAGGGCTGTTTATTGTCATCTGTGAAGAGGTTGGTGCAAAACAACTTGTGGTAATTCCTTTATGGGAATATGCTGAAGAATACTTTATAAGGATAACAAATACAAAAGGCCTTGGGGAGCTCTATAGCATGAGGGAGGAAAGCAAGTAATCAATAAGATGCTTCAGATAACATCTTCTCCATGGTAATCATCTTGGAAATAAACACTCATGAACCTGCTGTCCATTAAACTTTGCATGACGAGAGTAGAAGCATTAAAGATAGAGTCAGTAGCTTTTTCCTAGAACATTAAATACAGACTTGTATAAAAGTAATGCCGCTCAATCATCATGTATGGGCCCCCAGAAATGTGTGGTGGTGACTGCCTGCAGAGACCATGTCCTCTGCCTGGATTCTGATGTTTTGGTTTGTTTAAGTTGACTTAATGGTTTCTGGGTAAGGGAGCTAGTGTGTATCCTCCAGCCAATGACAGCCCACAGGTGAGGTTTTGGAGTTGATATAATTCAGTGATCGCTCAGATTCAAACCAGCAAATATAACGGATGCGGTTATAGCGGCAAAGAAGAGAAAATATAACCACAGTGAGGCAAAATGGAAAGCGTATAAAGCTCGTTCCGTAATGAGGGTGAACCTTCGGTTTGGGTTTCGCACGCGGATGCAGAGTAAGCTGCTCTCTTTTTGAC
Source organism: Labrus mixtus (assembly GCF_963584025.1). Classification (NCBI taxonomy): domain Eukaryota; kingdom Metazoa; phylum Chordata; class Actinopteri; order Labriformes; family Labridae; genus Labrus; species Labrus mixtus. The sequence goes on along the minus strand of NC_083613.1, from coordinate 27,924,513 downwards.
AGGCAGGTGCAAACCACAGGCGGTTAGCATGTGATAGCATGCAAACATATAGGCTTTTTCATTACAGCAAATTGAATCGGCCTTTTCTCAGGTAGCTTGCAGTGCAGCTACAGGAAGTAAACGTACACACTCAGTCCTGCAGTGGGCGCACGCTTCTCTAGGGGATGAGCCCAGGAGGAGGGGTCCAGTTTGAACGTTGTGTTTACAAGCTGCTACGAACATTTCTACTGACTCTTTCTTTAATGCGTAGAAGATGATCGTGAGCACCTGTGTTCATGAACTGGGTAATACGTTCACACAGTCCTCTACCATCTCAAATAGAAAGTGATGCGGTCCACTCCGACGGGCCACCTCGCTGGCCGTCTCCCCGCTGCTGCTGCGGAGATTAGGCTTCAGGTGTCGCTGTGAGAGGAGGAGCTCTAACGTATGAGCAGAGTCTGTTTTTACAGAGCTGGCGTGCGAGGCAGCGAGGTGTAGAGGTGTGAGTCCCCCGTTGGTCTGGGCGTTCAGCTGGGCTCCATGTTGCAGGAGAAGGCTCGCCACAGTGACACGGCTCCAGCGGCAGGCGCTGTGCAGGGGGGTCCAGCCGTCAATGGTGTGAGGGTTAACACTGGAGCCAGCAGCGAGCAAGGCAGAGACCACGTGAACGTGGCCGCTGTATGCTGCGCGGTGCAGAGGCGTGTAACCGTCCTCATCACAGCAGTGCACCAGAGAGGGGTCAGCAGTCAACAAACTTTGGACTGTAGAAAGCTGGAGGAAAACAACAGAAAGGCGGAGCATCAAGAAAAGATTAGGTGGCATGTTTAGTTGTTTAAGGTCCTGAAACTATAAGAATTTAACTTTCGTCTGATTATTTGAATCCTGCTGCAGCCTTTAACTTCCTGATTTGATTTGTTATTTGTGTCGTTGCATTGAAAAGGTTAAGACTGAATTTTCTTCTCTTTTGGAAAAGTATTTTCAAAACACGAAATGTATCAACATATGTGACAAGGGTCCCTTATTACTAAATTTATATGGAAAGAAACTCTGCAGAAATATCTTCCAACCCTTTGAGGATACTCTAGCTATTTAGTTTGCACTTCTCTACATTTGATGCATCTGAAAGAGAGAAATTGAAAGAAAAAAAGGGGCATTTGATAGGGACTACATGGCTATACAGTGTGTTTTGCATATTTTAATTGCCCAGTTTGCAGTGCAGGGTGTCTGTCATACGTTTGAAGTCAATTGTAACAAGCTGAAATTATGTTTTCATACCGAACTAAGCTCCCTTAAGGCTACATACTGAACAGGTATTTTTATGACCTGTGGGCTACTTAATATGATCTACATTTTTAAGTATGCAAGTGGAGAATTTTCAATGCCACTCGAGACATGCACTACCTCACTTATGGTTTAAGACAAGTCCAGGAAAAAGCTCTAGGGGGAGTAGCCTGTGGCATTACTCTAGGTCATTCGCTCAAAGGCAGAGTGTGCACAGGAAGCAAGGATGTAGGCACGACCTTTATAATCCCATGATGGAGATTTTCCCGTACTGATTTCTGTTAGGACGTGAAAAGACCTTCAACATATAAAAAACTTGTATACAAAAGATTGTGTAACCTTCCTTTCTAAATCAATCTAAAGGCAAAGTGTTAATCACAAAGCAATGGCTGACATAACTACAGTACAAAACTACACAGACATCACACAAAGTTATCATATAACACAACATTTCACATAAACAAGGCAGAGAAAGATAGAGAAGTCCGTAATGAAACTATTTTTGGCTTACAATACATTTGTAAGATAGTATTTTAGAGTCGAGGAAATGTTACATGGCAACAGAATTATTATGCTTAATAAATAGTAATTCAATTAGGACTGAATCACTGTTTATCTACCCATAGTGCATTGTGTTTTCACGACAGAAATGACTGAGAGAATTGATGATGCATTAAATTAAATGTGTTCACTCTTTTTTATTATTATTACTGTTTATTGGGTCGTGTTGTGGAGAGTGACGCAGCTTTTCATCACGCAACCTGATTTCTGATGTGTGCTCTCCTGGGTTTGATGCCTGCTTTCTTTGTTTTGTTTTTGTAATTAATCGAATTAAATGCCCCTTTTTTTCTTTTACATTTCGAAGTTAGAACAATAATCCTCCATGACCAAACATGTGGTAAAACTAGGATAAATGTTAGAGGTACTTTTGAAAGAGGAGAGATGTTAGAAGGCAGAAAAGTTTCAAGACCGACGCAGAACTGGCTAAACACTGAAGCTTCCGTTACTGCGACATGGCAACCTGTGTGTGCATCAACTCTAAGAAGGAGGGGTCGGGGGGGGGGGGGGGGGGGGGGGGGGAGACAGCTCTCTCCAATAAATGCCACGTGTCAGAGTTGCATATTGCTCCTTTACATAGGTGATGTTTAACCAATTCTATGTTTATTTATTCTTAAATGTTTAACAAATGACAACTAACTGCAACAAAACAGAGTCTAATTAACCCCCTCTCTCCTCCATAGTTGAAGCCAAGATCAAATAAGGAAAGTGTTAAAACATTAACAACATTCTGTATATAATCCCCTTCATAAAGAACACGTTTGAGATAAAACTACAGAGTATAAGTGAACCGGCAGAAAACTGCTTAGGATTGTTTTTTTTTGGTTGATTGATCATTCCAGTTATTCTCAAACTAAAAACAGATACAATTCTCCCTTACAGTACAGCTTCACCAATTTGGACATGTGCATATATATATATATATATTTTATAAAAAAGCACAGTTTGGTTTTGTAGTGTTGTTAAGAAAACAAAAGGAAAAACACATTTGAAATGTATCAGCCAGCTCTTGGTTTAACATTTGCTAGATCTGTTAATCTGTTATTCAAACAGGACACGGTAAATGATCAGAATTAATGAAGCAATTCTGCGTATGTTATTCCTAATCAGCATTCAAAGCAGCTACTCTCTCTCTCTAATATGAAAATATTAGTCTCCAGTGGCCATCAATTAAATATAATAAGCTGAAAATATAAAAAAGTAAGTAAACAGAAAGTATCCAACTGCCAGGGTTAGGGTTAGTTGTAATACACACAGTGTGTGGAGTGTTGGAGATTTATTTTGGCACAGTATTAAAAGCAATGGTTTAACTTCTCAGACAAATGCTAATTGACCCAAAGGCCGGACAATGGGCAGGTTTTTGATCGACTTTGTATCCCATCCATCCATCCATGATCTCCCGCTTATCCGGGGTCTTGGAGCAGCAGGCTAAGCAAGTCACCCCAGACGTCCCTCTCCCCAGCAACGTTTTCCAGCTCCTCCTGGGGGATCCCAAGGCCAGAAGGGATATATAATCCCTCCAGCGACCTCTGGTTCTACTCCTCCCAGTTTGACGTGCCCGGGGTTGAATATGTTATGTGTTTAACCATTGAACATACAAGATTCAAAATGTTGATATGGGCTTCAAAAATCCAGTATGAATTCCAGTTTTTACCAAATGCAATTTGTCACACCCAAAATGTTTTCATAACCACAACAATGTGTGTCCTTACGGCAGTGCAGCATTTTATAAAATGTCCAAATAGCATTAGGATTCTAGTTTCTCTCTTCACAAACTTGTTGGGGTCACCTTGAGGTCCTCGTAAAATGATGCTGAATCTTCATGTAAATCACAGTCTGAGCTTTCTCATTGTTACTTTTTAGATTACTTGTCATACTTGTCAAGGAGACAGAGAAAAATAACAATGGGCACAAAAGAACAAAAAGGTGGGACTGCTGGAAATTAATAAGCTGCTTGGTTTGATCCTGTAGCTGTATTGACCAGCTCTACAACTCCAATTAAATCTTTTTTTTTCCACTAGTGGGCAGCAGGTGCAGTTTTTAAAGGGTGCTGCCAAAACAAAACATCACTCACCCGATTGGTTTCAGCTGCCCACAAAATGAGCTCGGTTGGTTTGTCTTTGAGAGTCTCTTCTTTTTCTAGATACCACTCCTCACTGTGTTCCCCCTCCTCCTCCTCTTCCTCCTCTTCTTCCTCCACCTCCTGCTCCTCATCCTTGCTTCCTGTCCACAGGCTGCTGGCCCCTCGGGGGATCAGGTGTCCATGTGTATTCAGGAGCTCCAGCTGGTTGAAGTCTTCTGGAAACTCCATCACTTGTTTCTGCCAGAGGATGACAGACAGAGAGAGGAACAAGTGCATTAGACGGACCTAACGGAGAGAACATTTTAAAATTTGGTTGTGGGAAGGATGGTTTTTAGAGAATGATAAAAACTAAACAAAAGGTTGAGCGTAACTGGAAGTGGGCTAAAGAAAAAGGTGCATAACTTCAAAATCGATTCTCAGACTTGACTCTGTGGAAAGGGTTAACATGAGCCAAATTACAGCTGATAAAATGTTCAAGCCAGTTAATGAAAAAGATATGTTACACACACATTTATAACACATCCCCTTTCATAACTCGTTAATGTGTTGTCCTACATTCTTGTCTTTTGTGCTGCACCCTTGAACTAAGCAGAGTTGTTTGTTCTTATTTCAACCAGTTCTTATCCCTGTAATTAGAGGCAGCTCTCTCTCTCTCTCTCTTAAGCGTTTATGCATGTAAATGCATGCCAGTGTTTCCCCTAGGTTTACAGCGTTGGGGGGGTGGGGGGGACAAGCCGACATAAACACTTGAAGGAATCCTGGTGTTCATGTGTTACTTTTAATGACAGCTGTCCTTTTCTGTCGGAAAGGTTTCCTTAAATGACTTCTCTCCCTGATTTCCGACTCTAACCACTATCCTATCTCTACAATAAAGGCTCAAAAAGCCCAAAAATAAATATTATTCAAGTAAAATATTATTTTACTTGACTTTCAGGGAAGGGGGGGGGGGGGCCCCGCAACAGTATATATATATAATGGTAGGGGAAACACTGCATGCAGATACTGCTATTGTTTAGTCGCTTTTAAAATTAAAAATTGTTGACAGATTCATGGATTTAATTAGGCTCAAAATGTGTTTCTAAAGAAATCAATTCATCTGTTGTTTTACAGCTGAAAAAACGAATTACTTAATCAACAATTATTGGCAACGATTATATAATTGCTGAAATGTCTAAACATGTTTTACAGCAGAATTGTAGACTTCCATTTCAGCTTTTCAATTATGATTCACTTCTGTCTGTCTGTGTTTTATATCAGGGTTAATTTAACACCAATAAATTAAACAAAACAAAACAAACTTCCCTATGGAGTTTGAAAAGTGATGGAAATTACTACTTTCTGACTTTTTGAATATCAAACATGTAATTGATAAAATAGTTATAACATTTCAAAATAACTACTAATAAGATAAGAATTGAGACAGGCAAGATTTTAGCTCTCGTTTCTAATGTTTGTCTTTTATATAATTGTACTTACACTGTGCAGTGTGTCAGGACAAGACACAGACTTAAACTACAATGCATGAATGTTGTTCTATTTCCATAACAGTAAGAATAGACACATTATTAGAAACTCTAAGCAGTATTAAATACAACAGTTCTACATCACCACAAACTACTCTAAATAAAACGTGATATATAGATATATAGTTTCATAAAAAGCGAGCAGTATAAGCATGTCTCTTAAAGGAGATTGACACACAGCTTTAGCTCAGTGTCTTGTGAACTACATAACGCTAAACACAATAAACATTAACCTCACATTTATTAACGTCAGTGTCGCAATATTGAATTAACATTTTCTTTAAACACACAAACCTGCGTATTTCATTTACTGCTATGGTCAACGTTGCCGTAATTCCACGACAACCTTCCAGTTTTTGCGGGTTCACAACAAACCAAACTCATCTGAGGACACATGGGATATGTAGTTGTTTACCGCAGAAGCTTAAGCGACGCTGTCGGTGAAGAGACAACACTACCCACAATCCATCGCAGTTGCCGTTGTCTTCTTCTCTAGCTGAACGCTTAGTAGTCCAGACTGCTGTGTCATTCTGTTTCCGCCATCTACCGACTATGTCTGAATTATGGCAAACTAAAGTGATGAAAAGCCGACAAAGAGTGTACTCTATAGTACAGTGTACTATATCACGTGACTGTATTATTTTTTTCACTATGATTTTTTTACTATTTTATCGTCCGACAAGAATAAACTAAATATTTTGCAGCTGGAGACTGTAAATAACCTTAAGTGTTCTTAAGACATCATTTATGAATCTTGTTTTTACTTTTATAACTAATTTTACTCTTTCATTTTCCTCTTGTCTTATAATGCATGACTTATTTACATTTACATTTATGACTTATTTATGCAAAAACAGTAAACACACACTGGTTAAACTGATCCTGAAACTAACAATAGCAGTAACAATTGCTATTGCTCATCAATGTGACTAAGAGGAATACAAATATGATAGTAATTGTAGGAGCCTTATTGCTCATCATGTTAAATTTATGGATGCATGTAATACTTTTTGGTAGCTGGAGAGGTGCCAGGCCACTTCCTGAGCACTGCCGAGGTGCCATTGAGCAAGGCACCTAACCCCCCCCACAAGCCCAGGAGCGCCCGCCGTGGGCAGCCCCCCCACCCTGAGACCCCTCCATTAGTGCATGTCCACAGGATCCTGTTTGTGTATTTCAGTTCATGTTTACTAGACAGAGTGTAAAAACGAATTTCCCCTCGCGGGATCAATAAAGTATAAATTCTTCTTCTTCTTCTTCTTCTTCTAGTAGAGAGTGGAGCCACACAGTCTTTTTTGTATAGTTTTGGATTAACCTGCATCTGTTTTTTGTTTATTTTTGTTTAAGTAAACATTTAAACTTTGATCATTTGGTCCTGTGGATTTTTTTGGATGAAAATTACGTAAGAGAGGAGTTTTGGGAGCGTCAAGCTACGGCTTCATTCAGTGGATACCTACAGTAATAGAAATATGATCATCATAGTCACACTAATAGAACAAGAAATACACAACACAGCAAGGACGAATGATGGGTGAACGGGTCATGAAGGAATAGGCTACAGATGGCAACAGAGAGGAGGAGAGGGGGGCTCTGTCGATCAAGTCTCCCAGCAGTCTAAGTCGTTAGCTGCACCACGAGGGGCTGGTTCAAAGCAAATGCTTAACCGGTGTTCTGCTGAGATGTGCTCCCTTATGAAATAATGCTCCCAATACATAATAACTATATTTTGAACCACTTCACACTCCAGGTGAACGTAAAGGCAGACAAAACCACTGCTTTTGAAACTCTAATATAAAACACATATTTAAGATTGTAGATGCATGACCCCTTTTAAATAATGTGCACAGAGCTGCTTTGTAGCACATCGTGATGGGAAGCGCTAGTCGATGTTCAAACTACAAGCTTGATTAGAAAATAAAAATTGTTACACCAGGCCAATCACCATGGCCAGGGCCGTCACATTATTTTTAAACAGAGGCACCTGATCGGCTTCATCAACCATAAACGATCAATTATTGCACCCCCACAGGAAATATAAAAAATAAAAGCGAAAAGTTGACTCAGGTTGTAATTAGAGAGCAGATATCCAGAGTGCCTCGTGGGCGAATCAGGCATCTTTTATTCACAAATCACATCTACTACAGAACAATGGAGATATATAGATTAGAGATATCGGAAAGAGATGTTTGCCCCAATCATCCATCTGTTTTCATGTCTGTACATAAAAACATACAAGAAAAGCAGCCCTAAAATGATTCATTTTCAAACCATTGTCATTTTTTCCCCACTACCTGTAGGTAATTGGTTTCAATTCAAATCAGTTAAAGTAACAACATACAGCCCTTATATAGAAAATCCTTCTCTGCACAGAAATTGAGAGCCATTGAGGATTATTCTAAAAGCTGAATGCACAAATAATAAAGTGTACATTCACTTTATGTTCAAAATACCAAATTGTTTCATGACAAATATATCACATAACCGGTCCTTTTCAAATCTATTTTATTGGTCATGAGGAGCAGATATGAACATTTACATGCCCTATTGTCCCTGTATGATTATTGTGTTTAGCTCCTGAGCATCATTGACCCTGATTAGATCCAGCAGCACATCTGAAATGATATAATACTCACTGACAGAAACATATGAAACCTCGTGAAGTCTTCAAAAAAGATTCTTTAAAAGCCTGGTGGGAAGACAATTAAGGGTAACTTGGATTTTTGAATATGAATGTGAGTGTTTACTTATGAAGACAGATAAGATGTTTTTAAATGAGTCACTGCATGAGCCACATCTTGTCCCTCTGTTGGAAAGGAACATTTATAAAAAAGATTAAGTGCAGTGTCTCTTGGTCGACTTAATGTCATGGTGTCAGAACTTCCTATAGATCTAATGTTTGCTTATGTTTCTGCAATGAAAACATGACTTCAACGGTTTGTATAGAATAGAATAAGTATTTATTATCCACCAGACATGGAAAGCTGCCTGACCTAAAGATATGGTCTATGGTACATTTTTATTTTCTAGTCTTCTGACTACTCAGAGCGTCTTTGCGTCTACACCGGAGGTCACACCGACACATTCATACCCATTCACACACGAGGACAAATGCTGCCACGTAAAGTGGCCATCAGTATTACCTAATCCCATTAGTACACATTCATACGCCGCTGCCGAAGCAACGTGGGAAACTTGGCCCAAGGACACATTGGACATGTGGCTGCAGGAGCTGGGGATCAAACCCCCAACCTTCCGGCAGCGAGACCTGCGACTCTACCACTGAGCCACAAAAAATACAGTAGAAACAGTTCATGTCATGGTTCGGATCAGTCATTTTGTAAGGTTCACAATGTTAATCGCACTAGTGATAAATTACTTCTTCAATAGATTTTTTAGTTCTCAGTAGGACTCTATTCAACCTCCCTGAGCTCTGAGGCTCCAACTGGCAGAAGAGTGAGTGGGAGTTATCTGCTAGGATACTCTTTGCTTTCCTCCTTGTCCTTTCAGTAAATAGTTGAGACCTAGGTTTTTGTGGTTTGCCCTCTATTTGCCCCTGCGTTGACCCAATCTTCGAGAGTTAATTCTTTAATCTACAGCTCAAGTGATCTTTCCTAGATTTGCTGACAGACACCTTGACCAAGGCCACTGACTTTTCTAAAGAGGTTAAAGTTGCAGAGAGCATTTCTAGAAAACATTCTCTGTATATTCAGAGAAGCTAAGCTTGCATCCCTGAACTGTGCCAAGGTTTTTAAGGGTTTTCCACAGTACAAACACGTTGGCCGTCTAGTGAAACTGGTTCTGTTTTGAGATCTTGTTCAGTGCAGATGATTACTTCTTTTATATTGGCCCCATTCATTTCTAGCCTGCTAGAGCGACACCCCATGTCTCCAGGCCTTACCTTTGTGTGGGGTTTAAATATGCAGCGTCACCGGAAGGGTCATTACATTCTGTAACAACAAGGGCTGCGTACTTAATTGATCTTATATTCACCAGTAAATCGAGAAAGCACCCAGGGTAAAGAACACAGCCTTGGGGGCAGACATTGCTCACTTTGTTCACATCTGACACAAACATAGACAGAAAATCTATAATCCAGAGAAGTAGCCCTGAGTTGATATTTAGATCAATGAGTCTTTACAGGAGAATATCAGTCTATATTGAATTAAAGGCCAAACTAAAATCCACAAATAAAACCATGGCATATACCCTTTAGAAAGTCAGTTACAGCATCGTCTGTGCGTCTGTTGCTTTTTTATGGGAATTGGAGTGGGTCTGAAGGTCTGTATTTTTACAGTCTATGGTCTGAAGTGCCACAGAGGAGGTCAGGTGACCAACCCTGCTCCAAAGTTTTACACAGTATAGAAGGTAATGCAATAGGACGAAAATCATTTGGTATACTCGCACCTGTTTTGTTTTTTTGGGCACAGATCTAATTATTAAGTAACTTCTATGCCTTTGGCACTGTGTGCAAACCTAAAAGGAACTGAAATAACCTTCCAAAAAACACCTTTTAATTGAGGAGTGCAGTCTTTAAGCAGATGGACTTTCAAACTGTCTGGGCCAATGGTTTTATTTGGTTTTAATTCAAAACGACTTGCTGCAACATCATGCTCATTAATGTTCCATTAGGGGGGAAAGTATGGTTGCTTTCGCATAGACTTGATCTTATAGAACCTGACATTTCAAGCGATCCCCCACCTTGTTCCCCCATTGTCCTATGCTAAGCTAACTATTTTCTGGTTGTAGCTTAATATCCAGCATAGAGGCAATAGTGGCATCAAGCAATAAAAAAGTATTTTCCAATAAGTAAACGCAATGTCTTATTTTGAAGGTGAAAAGTAAACAAAAGACAGCCATACCCTAATCAAATGTTCACTTTAGATCAAATAAAGAAATATGAAGACCAAAGATAAGATGTCCCCTGACTGCATATACTCGTTTTCATCTCGTTTAAATCACTCTGCAACAGACAACTCCATCTGCTTTAACATGACAAGCTACAAATGAGGAATTTGACAGAATGATCCACATTAGATTAAGTCATGAGGTCAGGGGAACCAATGAGTAAGATCCTGATGTGAATTCTCAAATGTGAATTTGATCAGGTTTCATAAATGATTTGTTGCATAAAGAATTAATAAAATTCAGACTAGATGAGTGACTCATCAGATTGAACTGTGGGCTTTTGTCAGCTGTTAACATTTACAGACAATGACACCATGTTATATACTCAAAAATCAAAAAGCTCATGTGTACCACTATGGGCTGATGGTATATATATTTATTTTATAAATGTAGAGAGAAATACAGAATTATTGACATAAGCGGTGGGAAACAGTCCCCATGTCCTCACACTTACTACACTTCCTTTCTTCATCATTATTCATCGATTCAGCTTGGATCAAATGACAGAGACATCTTTGAGTGACTGGATGTGTGAATGGATCTCACACTGTTATAGTCATGGCTTTTGTACGGAATTGTCATGCAAATTATTTGTTGTTTAATTAAAAAGGATCAAAATTTGAGTCATCAAGGATGAGTCTGGGGCCCATAAGTCATTCTCAAGATGACAATTTAAATAATCAAATACACTTCCTTCATCATGATCAGCACACATCCGTTTTGTTACTGTCACAGCGCTGTCAATTTCTCAATCAATTTTAACACCAGGCAGCAGAACATCAAATCTTACACCCCCGATTTGATCATTATAATCAAATTTAATCACTTTTACAGAAATCTCCAGATGTTAATGCAATTTTAATTACAGTTACACTCCACCCACCAAATTATCAGTAGACAAATGCTCCTTCCTTTAAAACAAAAATGATTAATTACATTTCTGACATGAATAATTTGGCAACATAACGTTAAGAAAGATGGGTTTTAAATGTTCTACCAAAGGAGCAGAGCGACCCAGCCTCAATCTGCAGTTAGATTGTAGATTTAAAGTTCATGTTTCTCCTGCACAGTAATGGCTGACATCTGTTTCTTCATCAACACATTAATATATGAACAAGTTGAACTGCACAGTAAAAAAAAATTATAATTTCACTACGCTATAAATATATTTTAAGAATTCTTCTACAGCATGCTCAGCAGACATCAACATAGCCTACACTGTAGATTACTCTATATTGCCCAAATGCTTTCAATTTATATTTGCATCTTACACATTTATACTCACTAACAGCCCCTCAATGTAAATCTGTAAAACTAACCTATTGCAACATTCCTTATCACATTTCTAACATACTTCAAGCCAAGGTACTACAATCAATGCATTAACACGAATCAATGAATAAAAATTGTGCTTCTGGATTGTGAAAGGTATGCATGTGCATACACTGGTACTTTATGTCAGGGAGAGATCAAGATTCTTTGGGGCCCTGGGGCATAAATCAGCTGGAGTTTCTTTGCCCACGGCTCATTTCTCCCACTTTACACGCCATCAAGGACAGGCCTTGATGTATTTTCTTTAACACTATGTTACATGACAGGTTGATTGACTTTAGTACAGGTAATATGGATCCCTTGAATATGCTTTAACTGGCTGTCACCAGTATTTACTGTGGGCAAGGCAAGTTTATTTATATTGCACATTTTAGAAACAAGGCAATTCAAAGTGCTTGACACAAGCCAGTTCTGTTTAACATCCTAGAACGTCTTCTCAAGGTTTTAGAGTCACAGTTTGTTCTGTCTGTGTTGGGCACAGCCTTAAGGTGCCCTGGAAACCCCACCAAGGGGTGCTGTGGTAGTAAGTGTTCATTAAATTGAATTGAAATAATTCATTTAAAATGTTTTTTTTTTTTAAAAGCCCAAAATATATTTAAGACAGGTTGAAAATAAAAAAATAACAGTTACTGTAAGATATGACATGACACAAAATAAATAATAAGCCTATTAATGAAGCCCAATTCCAAGAATGAAGGTAAAGTAGGTAAGAAGAGTCTGAACTGATGGGAAGGCAGCAGTTAATAAAATGTATTAATTCCTGTTTTTCAAAGAACTAATATGTAGAGATGTATGGTTTCATGTTCCACAGGAAAATGTTTTTTCCCCTGCTTGGTTCTGATTCCAGGAACAGTGAGTAAATCTGTCTCAGAGGACCTAAGAGGTCTTGATGTCTAGTAAGGGACTACAGACCATTTAATGTTTTTTAGACGAGGAGCAGGATTTTAAAATATATCCTTTGACTCACAGGAAGCCAGTGAAGAGATCTGAGGGCTGGTGTTATGTGCTCGACTCTCTTGGTGTTGGTGAGGACTCCGGCAGCAGTCTTCTGGACGATCTGCAGCTGTCTGATGGTTTTCTTAGTCAGACCTGTGAAAACACTGTTACAATAATCAAGCCTGCTGAATATAAAATCAGTTTCTCTGTGTCCTGTTTGGACAGAAAACCTTTCATTCTTGCTATATTTTTAAGATGGTAATAGGCTGATTTGTAACTGTCTTCATATTGCCGTTAAGGTTAAGGTCTGAGTCCATAATTACACCAATATGGCTTGCTTTGTAGATTTCAGTGACATGGAGTCACCTGACCTTTAACCTTTCTTCTTTAGGGCCGAATATGAGTATTTATGAGTATTTTTTTTCTTTATTTAACTGTAGGAAATGTTGGCACATTCACTCACTGATTTCTTCAATACACTTACTCAGTGAGTTTAAGGGACTGTAGTCATGATTACACTGCGATATATAGTTCTGTGTCATCTGCATCAGCATCGTAAGCGATGTTATGATGTTCCAGAATCCGAGCAATCGGCAGCATGTACTGTAGATGTTAAAAAAGAATGGGCCCAAGAAATGATCCTTGGGGAATGCCATATTTTATCTTTCTACACTGAGATTCATAATTACCAAAGGACACAAAATAGTCCCTCTTGTAGGTATGTTTTGAACCAATCCAGTACACTACCAGAAAGTCCCCCCTATCGTTCCAGTCCGTTGAGCAGTATGTTGTGGTAAACAACTTTTGCCGCATTACTGTAAGTTTGATATTGGCCTATAGTTGTTTATCGAGGTTGGACATTTTTAAAAGTAATTAAACTACAGCAGTCCTCAGGCAGCATGGAATAACACCTGACTGATGAGAGCTGTTGACTATTGGTGGTGCTATGCTGGTAACAACATTCTTAAAAAGGTACCTGGCAGAGTGTCAAGGCGGCAGGTAATTTGCTTTAAGTGATGTACAGTCTCTGTTCGCGTATCTTCATCTAGGAGGTGCAACTGTTCCAACAAGAGTAAATGGAGGCACAGGTGACATTACTGATTTACCCAAAATGAAAATAGAATAGAATGAAAATAAGTCATTATGCAAAGTTATTACCTGATTTGGTGGACAAGAGTTCCTGAGGGACTGAAGATGTGGGGTTTTTCAGTCTCTCTACAATATTGAATAAGGTGCATGCATTATTCTTATAAGTATGAATCATTTCTCAGAAATTACACAACATATTTTAAAAGCTGTCTGCCTGAGGGTGAATAGTTCCTATTTACCTTGTGGAACCCAATTACAGGCACAACAAGGACATGCACACACCAACGCAGACTCACTCTCTCTCTCACACACACGCACGCACGCACGCACACACACACACACACGCACACACACACACACACACAGAGGGTTTTTGCAGAGAAAAATTATGCTACGGAGGCTAGGCTATATACTGCTGCATACGGGGAGTAACTATGTAAGTGTACACTATATTAAGAAATGTCAATGCTATTCTTTACCATCAGTACATCTATTTAAGCACTTTGGTGCACCATAGCCTGCATGTTCTTCCACCTACATTGCACATGATTAGATGTTCGGCTGCACGCTTTGAAAGAGACAACAAATACAAATCCAACCAAACTAAAAAAAGTGTAATTTTAAAAACCGATCAGATATGCCATTTACTGTGGATACAAGAGAATACTGGTTTAGATCAGAGGAAAAACATCTGCAGGGGGAGACTTATCAGGTCCGAAAGAGAGAGGGGGTTAACTTCTATGCAAACTGTAGGACAGGTGATTCCAATTCACCTAGTGAAGCAGGTTTACAAACTTTGAGCCTATATCCATGAACTCAGAGAGCTACAAGTGGGACTTATTCAAAACAGCAGCCTACTTCAGGATCTTTCTGAATCAGAGGACACCAATGGCTTGCATAATGCCTGCTGTCTGCATCACTCACCCTCAAGAGTTCCCTGCCGTATTTGAACGCTGCTGTTTTATGGACCTTGATCAAAGTTTCATATATATATATATATATATTTTTTTTTGCATACACGACATGGTAATCACTGCGTGCTCTGTGTACACAAGTGTCTCCTGTCAGCCTGCTGCCTTTAACTGGCTTGACTGGTTTGTATCCTAATTAGAGGCAGGCGTTCCCAAACAGCGTTTATAATTAATCTGTTCTGCATGTTGCAGAATCCTGCAATATCATGTGTCACTGTCAATATTTAATATTTCATATGCAAGGAACAATACCAGATTTGCATTTGTGTCTAGCATAGTATCAGCTAAAAAATAACTGATTGGTTGAAAGCTTCACTGAAAAAAATTGTAATGCAGCAAGTAAAAAAATAATTCACATATTAAATTGGACAAACCACAATCAAATCACATTTTCAGCTTGCACAGTTTTTTTTTTATTGCATATTTATACAACACATGATCCGCAGGTTATGTTTACCTTATAAAAATGTACCATGAGTATGTTGTTAGGAGTAACAAACTCTACAGCCATTAATGTTGTTTCAGCCAGATACTCTTTAAACATCTGTTGCTTTATCTCATCTCAAACTGGGATGTGATAATATCAAAATTCATAATAACTATCTGTCTATTAGGCAATATTTTTCTATTTGTTTAAAATACACTCTTTTATCGAGTAAAATTAAAGGGTTTTTTGCATTTAGTGTTGATTAACTATTCAGTGTGTGTGCAGGGGTGGGTGGATGGGTGTGTAGAAACGACTTGTAACACTTGATAAATGACTAATCAGCTTGAAACTTTTAATTAAAAACATCTAGACCAACACAAATACTTTCTCTAACCCCTAAAAATACAGCAGTTCTTTTCACGTCAATGTTTAGTGCTCCTCCACAAAATTTCTAGATTGACGCAAATGAGATGACCCCTGCCGTCATGCAGAAATTTATGTTTGAACATGATCAAACGGCACCCTGTCGTTTGGCTGCAATACGCAACGCGCCCATTCCGCCATTGCTTCTTCAGTGTAACCTGAGAAACAATAACAAGAAACAATCTGTCAACTGGTAAACAAGCCGCATATTGAAATCAGAATGAAGGCTATGGGTGGAAACTGTGAATCAAAATGTAGAACTACATCTGGTCAGTCATCCTTCTCATTAAGAGAAACACATGTGGAACACATCACCACCTGAAATTAAAAAACTGACAGAGTTCAAAGTTTTTCAGACACAAGTAAAACAGTGGCTGATACTGTGAGCAGGTTCCTCTTATAATCCTTATTTTAATGTGTGTTCCTATTTTACGCTCTTATTTCTATTGCTTTATAAAATATGTATTTGTGTGGTATCCTAAAATACAGGGAATGGGGTTGAAAATGGCCAGAAACCTGTATGAACATCTTTGTCATTTAAATGTGAATTGCATGTGTGCCTTTTAAATAAACCAATACTAATTTAAAAAAGGCTCGAGCAATATTCAGTATGATTCTCTCTCTCTCTCTCTCTCTCTCTACACTGTACACCTGTGAACACTCCAGGTTTGAAACAGCATTGTCGACTTGAATCCTTCAACTTGTTGCTCGTGCTTCAGCATCTCCCCTTGACTTGAGTGACACACGGGAGCGAGCAGGAGTCCGGTTGACGGTTTCACATACTATCAGGTGGGGGGACATAAAAACGGACAAAATGAGGATTTTAAGTGTTTGCTTTCTTGTGGTGCTTTGGACTGGAAGCCATGACCGGACTGGAGCTACGGCACACGGACTCAACGACTCCTCTCTTGTATTCTCTCTCACGGAGCGCTTCCTGAATGTTTCGGGGCAGGCGAATAACCGGACGTCTGGGTTTTTTCTCCTGGACTTTGACGAGGGGACGCTGGAGGACTGGAGGTCTCTGGCCAGTAATAAGCGGCGGAGCGGGGAGTCTCAGGACCGGAGTGTGAAGGCGCTGCTGGTGGCCGCGTACTCCCTCATCATCGTTATCTCCCTCTTTGGGAACACGCTGGTGTGCCATGTGGTGGTGAAAAACAAACGCACCCAGTCTGCCACCAGCTTGTTCATTATGAACCTGGCTGTGGCAGATATCTTCATCACTGTGCTCAATACGCCCTTCACCCTGGTAAGACGTCCTTCAGCCTAGACATCAATTTACTTCTAAAGCCTTGAAATAGGTGTGCAGGTGTTTAATCAAGAAGAGTCACTCATGGGAAAATAGCACAGTACAAAGAGCTAATGTCGGTTACACTTTAAGAAGCAAAGTGGCAAGACTCTGGACTTTTGACAAACTGGTTAAATATGATGAATGTTTTTCAATAGAGCCATGAGCATTTTTTTTTTTTGCATAAATAAATTGTCATAGTAGCCAATTTAACTTTTATTCCACTTTTTTTTTTTTTTTAAATTTTGAATCATTATTATAAAAAGAGAAGAAAATGTCAGAATACAGTAGCCTCAACATGAGTTATGTGTTCATGTGTTCCTATGTGTTTGAAGGTCTATGTGTAAAGATAATGACTGGTTAGGATTAATTATTAGGCAAGCACCAACACAACCTAAAGTACATTTCTGACCCACAAATGTTCAATGTAAGAGTTCATTATAGGCTGCTGTATAAGGCTGAGTGTGAGCTGTGAGAGGACCCCATCCGTTCTGTGTTGATGAGTATTTTCTTGCTCTGGTTGCAGCGCGTACAAATCAATGGCACTATTTTCTCCAGGTAGATTTATTTTTTACAGAACTCTGGACTAATAACTCTGAAGCTAACATCTCAAAAGTACAATCAGTTTGCTGCACATTGCACACATTGCACAAGTTTACTTTTTCTTTAAATTTAATTTAATTTAATTTACCATTTTGTACCTTTTGCACAATTTAGAATTTATTACTGTAAATATAATTTATCTATTTTACCTTATCTTATTTTATCTTATTTTGGTTGTATTGCACCACGGGACGGAGACAAACGAAATTTCGATTCCACTGTATGTCTGGCATATTTTGAAATTGACAATAAAGTTGACTTTGACTAGATTGGCAGTGACTATGAATGCTGGTTCTCATGTCTTCAAACGTGCCATGGAAGGAGATGTAACTCTGACTCCACCTCTCTGTGTGTATGGAGCTGACACAGCCTGTTTACTATAGGCAGCCCTGTGTATCTGTGTGGGCCAGTCTGTTACTGTGTGTGTCTGTGTGTTCCCTCAGGTCCGGTTCGTGAACAGCACATGGGTGTTTGGGAGGACGATGTGTCACATCAGTCGTTTTGTGCAGTATTGCTCCCTGCATGTCTCTACTCTGACCTTGACTGCCATCGCACTGGATCGACGACAGGTTAGTGTTAATCCGGGGATGCAGCAGAGACGCTCTTTTCCCCCTTGGAGAGCACTGTGGCTTCAAAGTTCAAACACCTGTTTGATGTGCTTCAGGCTATACTGAAAGCTACTGATGCTGGATAAAACAGAAGTGTATAAGCTAGTGAGGAAACTACTTTTAGTTAACCAGAACTATTTAGAAAGAGAAGTTCCAAAATACTTTGTTAAGTTGACAAAAAGACGATCTTAAAATGAAACAACTTTGTAACAAAATATGATACAAATTAAACTCTGGTTGTCTGCCAACAAGTTGCAGTTTACAGAAATCACTGTTTCCTCAGAACAAGCCTGTTTCCTGCACGAGGGGTTGTTTTTGTATATTCTATATGTAGGTCTTTTTTTATTTGTGTTTGTTGTTTTTTTTAACAGCGAACTGAAGAGAATGCATCACAGTAGTTTGAAGGGGTGGCCTAAAACTAGACATGTTCCTGTCCCTGTGTTTCCATGCAGTTATTTATTGCTAAGGGTACATGAGGGATACATACAGCAACAAATGTTCCCTCCATTGATTGCAGATTGCAGATGTCCTCCTTCTCTTGGACAGAAACAAACCATTCTAGCTGATGCTGAGAAATCAATTTTTTTTCTTTTCAAATGGGTCTGATATGAGGTCACAGTGACCTTGACTCTGACCTTCACCACTTAATCTCGTCAGTTCACCCCTGAGTCCAAGTGGATGTTTATAGCTACTGCTATCGTCAGCACTGAGGCATTAAAAGTCTCATTCCAGCAGAGCATGCCATTCAACCATGTAGTTATGCCAAAAAAGTGTGCCCTCATGTTTACAGGTCACACAAAACAAAACAAAAAAAAGCAAATACATCAATAAAATGACCCACAGTATTTGTTAACATTTAAGGCATGCTGACTTTTGCATTGTTTTCCGTCTTCAGCAAGAGTCTAGTATAGGGTCTGTCCAGTGGTGTAGTGGTGCCTGAAGAAGTGGGTATACTCTTAATGTTTCCCTATGATGTTTTTTTTTTTTTTTTTTACAAAGTTCCCCATCCAGCAGAGGATTAACGGCATCTGTTATAAATAGTGACAACGAAGACTCCTCTTGCATATTTAGTCGGTGCGTACTAGCCAGAGTATTGAGGGTCATCTCTTCACCATCCCAGGAAAAAAAAATTACAGCATACTACTGATTTTTGCCGATCAATTATTGTGAATCAGAGGGGATTTAGAAGTGGGTATACCCTATGTAGACTGAAAAATAAGTGGATATACTCTGTATACCCTGCACTACACCACTGGGTCTGTAACACCATGCAAAGTAACTCTTTTAGCTGAGTTAATGCAAGAACACCAAACATCAAGTTGAACGTTGATTTAAATAGCATTAATCAAAACATATAACTGTTTACAAATCAAAAAAGAGGTGTGACTAGTCAATACTGTAGAAAGGCAAATGGTGAAACGCTACTAGTAATTCACTTCTTTCCTTTTGTTTTGCAAGTTTACCCTCATTACGACCTTTATGTTGAGTATTTACAGTTTCTTCAAGGAATTCAAGGAATATATCTTCATGAAATGTGAATAATAGCCTCACCACCTACTGTCTGTAAGCGTCTTATTCTACTGCACTTCACAATGATGATCACATGTTCAGCGATTTAGCATTTAGACTGGCAAGAAAAAAAACTTCCCTTTAAGAGGCAGATACCCCGAACAGAGCCAGACTCACGTTGAGCAGCCATCTGATACTGAAACTGTGTTGGGCTCGGAAAGTGGGATACTGTGGCAAGACTGATTATGTTAATTATGGAGGTTGAGGTTGGGCAACTCTAAGTGTCACTTTAATATTTACAATAATGATAATAAATGTAAGGTTGATATTATTCAATTTAGCAGTTGGAGTCAGGAGGTTGTCCTCAATGATAACAAATATGGTTAAAAAGCTTAAATGGTGCATTAAGATTTATAGATAGTGACAAGCACTCATATGACTCATCAGTACCTCATGTTCTATGCAATACTCCAGCACTTTTGCACGTAAATACTCTGGCACTTTACATCCAGTAGCAGGCACTTTTAGCACTTCATGCACTCAAACTCTGTAGGAAGGTCACATTATCCTGGTTAGTTTTGATTAAAATTGCACAACCAGTTTTTTTTTATGCTTGTATAAATGTGTCTCTGTCAACTAATGTGCATTTTATATTGTTATTTGGGGGGAGGGGGGGGGGGTCTGAACACCGAAGGCTCTACCTCCCATAGTACTTTTAGAGACTGTAGGTTCCACGAGGAGGCCTGCATTCTGGGAGCGTAGGGTTATACGACACTATTAGCTCTTTAAGATGAGATGGTGCCTGACCATTAAGAGCTTTGCAAGTGAGAAGAAGGATTTTCAATTCTATTCTAGATTTTATAGGGAGCCGGTGCAGAGAAGAGTCATTTAATCTCTTTTCCTAGTTCGAGTAGTACTGTGAGCTTGACGTCACTGTAAATGAGGGAAACCTCAGTGTCAAGTTAAAATAAAGGTTTTGAATTGTACGTACACGAGCTGCAGCATTTTTGGTTGTTGAAGAGTCTCACCAAGCCAACCTGATAAAAGAGAGTTACAGTAATCCAACCTGGAGGTAACAAATGCATGAACTAGTTTTTCTGCATCTTTTTGCGACAGGATATGTTTAATTTTAGACATATTAAGAAGGTGGAAAATGACTGTCCTTGAAGTATGTTTTATGCGAGAGTTTGTATCAAAACGTCTCTCAGAGGTGTTTGGAGCCAAGCACAATAACGTTGGCCTTGTCTGAGTTAAGTATCAAAAAATGTCTGGTCATCCAGGTCCCAATGTCCTTAAGGCATGCTTCCAAGCTGCTCGGGAACTACCGGCTGAGAAGCTAAGCTATGTCGGCCCGCACCGGCTACAGGGTCCTCTATTCTGAGTGGTTATCCTAATGTCTGCTTGTTTGTCTTTTATCCGCCTTCAACTTCTGGCCAAATAACTTCCATTCATGTTACCCTCATTCATGTCATAACCGCAACCATGAGGAGTCATGAAGTTGTGCTAATGGTTAGTCCAATTTCCAGGGACATCAACAACAACAACGAAAACAAATAAAAAAAATCAAAAAATTGTTTTTATTGATTGATATTTAGCTCCAGCTATTTAATTATTATATAACACTAGTCAGATTGACCATAAATTGCCGTTTCAATATTTTGTCCCAACCCTACTTAATGCATTCAATTAACCATCGTTAAACCACTTTTTCATACGATTCACAGTTTAAACATTTAAACACCTAACAGTATTCTACATTTTTCTGACAGCAAGAGAAATTAGATATCATCAAGATTTAAATATATAAAACAAATTACAAGGCATTGCGAAAGACCAAATCAGTGGTTCCTGAACTTTTGGTTTTTATGGATTCTCTTGCCATGTTTCAGATGTCTTTGAGTCATATGCTGTTTAAAGATCAGCAGAGATCAACAATGGCATACAAGTATGAATTGTTTTCTTCGTTCCATTTTCAGGCAGCTCTTGTTATGTCGCATCCTGTTTGTTTGTACTTTTTAATGCGTCTCTTATTTCAGACCACTTAACTTCCTTTCCACTTTGTGTGTTTCCTGCTTGTGTGATTGTGTGCCTACTACTCTATTTGGTAATACCTGTGCTTGATGAGAGGGTTGAACATTACAGTGTTTCTTGGACAATTGCACTGCATGTGACCTTTGTTTGTTCTGTACTTCCGTTTTTCTGCCTGCTTCATGGATACATTTACCTCTATAGGGCTGCTTTCTTGTATTCAACCAACGCTTTCACAATTTACATAAAGCATTATGTTATACCCTTTTAGCCATTTTTTTTGCCTGCAGAAGGCTTCTGTATGGTTCTCTATGTTGTGTTAATGCTTCTGTTTTTGTTCCATAGTCGACAGTGCCAGTGCCAGTGCATCAGGCTGTATTTAAACCACTGCCCCCCTCCCCCCTCCACATTAATGACATGAACCTAAAGTCTGAAACCATCTGTTGATCAAGAAAAAGACACCCAGTTATGTTCTCCATGTTTATCATTTTAACAAGGGAGAGCAAGCCTTTTTTTTAATATAATTGATCTGTTATCTTCATTTAATATTATTTTTCAAAATTACAACACATTTAACATGTATCTCCTTAAAACAAGCTTTGGCCCAATGAGATCATTATGAATGGTAAGAGCAAACACTTGATGGATGTTCTCCACTGTATTTAAAATGATTAGACAGAAACCACAAAATAACTTTAGTGCCCATGTCATTACATCTGTAAAAAGTTAAGATACATTTATGTGTGTCTAAGGAACCTTGAGGCACTTTCAATATGTCTGATTTTAGTTGATTTGTTGCTCATGAGATGTGTTAAAAACATGTAAGTTTGTATTTGATTATTTTTATTACTAAAGGGAGAGGGAAACAACATATTACTCAAACAAAAGTCTGGGTTTACTAAATCAATTAATTAAAGCTGGTGTACCCACCGTGTGTCAGGTCACACTTGGTGATACAAGGTTCTCTTCGGTGGGTATTAGAAAAACTCTAACATTCAACCAGCTCACCTCCGGGTTGTAGTGGAGTGGTCTCTTAACAGGCACAGGCACTCTTGTGTGAGAGAGGTTGAAGTGGGAAGAGAAAGAAAAAGCAGAATAAAAAAAACATCAACATGTTTCAGCCTTCATCAGGACGTTGGAGTACTGGATGGAGTACTGCACTGGTGTTGCTGGGATAGAAATAGATCCGGCCCGGTTACTGTATGTAGTGGTCAAAAAAAGTGCGGTCATTGTGGGCCTTCGTTATTTTAGTGTCATGTAGTATGTTGGTTCTGTCTCCTGCGGTGACCCTCTGGCTGGCTTGTGAGATGAGGTAGGGTCTCTAGTGGCGCTTTCTGGATCGATCAGGCATGATAGGTGATTGAGCCATGAAGTCTTTGTGGGATGTACTATGACACATTTTTTCAGAAGCTGTGATTGGTTAATCGAAAATAATTGAGAAAAAAAAGTCAATCATAGAATCTAGTCAGACATTGTGTAATTATGAAGACTATGAAATTAGCATCTGTGTGATCATTTGTAAGACGTACTTCACATGCTGATCGTTACACCAGCATGTGAAGAGCCTTAACTAGAGATTGGATGCGTCTGTGGAGGAAACCACATGTGGAGAAACTCAACATGCATGTCTCACTTTGTACTGAAAAAAAATCATAGATGCATTGAAATGTCTGCACAGACATTTTAGTATTTTCAAACTAAGAGTGAAAATCATTCGTCATTCAGTGTTTGGAGAACATTTCTTAATTTTCTCCTCAGCTTGAGACACTCTTCAGCCTGTTAAAAGTCCTCCTCACTACTCCAAACAGTTTGACACCTTAGGAGCTCGTTTAAGGGTTAAGAAGCTTCGTGAAAAACTTCCATCTTTACGAAGGATCTAGTCTTTACTTTGAGGGAAAATTCTTAGAAAAGTTCCTGATTCTAAGAATTTTGTCACTACTCTTACTTACTTAGGAGGCTTCGTGAATACGGCCCCTGGTCAATGTGAGACAGAAGGAGTGGATTAAGTAGTTTATGTATTGTTATGCTGGTTCTGTTGGATGAGATGATGGGCCTGCCTGAGGGAGTTCTTTGGGCAGAAGGTAAAAGAGAGCATTGGTCGGGTGTTCACAGTATAAAAGAATTCATTCATTATTCTTCTTCTCTAGCGTGGCTAAGAAAGCTGTGACAATCCAGTCTCATGGGTGCAAGAGGGTTTATTATATGCTATGATTGAGCTGCAGTGTGCGTCTGTGATGTTCAAATTTGTCTTTGTACATCACTACAATTGCGCCTCCCTTGTCGGCTGGCCTTATGATGTTGTATACATTTTACATCCATTTTAGCAAGAGCATATCAATCCACATAACAGAATCACCAGCACTAAAAACAGGAGCAGGGTGTTTGCAGATAAGAGAGGAGAGTGGTCTTGGAAAGTTGAAAAGAAGAAATGGATCTAAGTGAATGGGGCAGATTGTTCCAGTCTGAGGGATCTTTAAACTGAAAAGCAGATCGTCCTGTTTCTTTATGAATTCTTGGAAGAAGTTATCTGTGTGTCGCAAATGATACTGTGATCTATATGGAATTAGGTATTGTTTTAAATAGGAAGGATAATTAAAGAAAACACATTTGAAAATGAACAGCAGCCAGTGGAAATGTCTTCTGAGCTTAGCCAATTAAAGAATCGTACATAAAACAGTGATGGGTTCTTTATGGACATCTTAGAATAAATCGACAAAGCTTATTGTAAACGGCATTAATGGGATGGAGATTGGTTTCTGAGGTGTTCTGATAAATAATATCTGTATAATCCATTATTGGTAGAATGAGCTGTGTAGCAATCCTTTTTCTCATTGGTAGGGTAAAACAGTTAATTAAACGATATAATAAACTCAAGCTGCATACAAACATACATAGACACAAGTATAAATTAATCTCTGATTCATAACCAGCTAATAATTTCCTCACAGCACTTTGAAGGATGAACTGATTTGAATTAGTGGCCATGAAGTGGTCACATTTGTCCCGTTCTAGTGACTGTGTTATATCTCATCAACATCGAGTTTATTTTCCACCGACTAGGGGGGAAAAAAACATCTTCCCTCGTCAAGTACACCATCACATCTCACCCTGAACTATACCTTTTTATTTTTGCTCTGACGAGAAGGGTCTACTGCCAATTACAGTACATGATCTGCAGCCACACAAGGACACAGTGAGCGATGTGTCTGGCGGCTAACAGCGGTGTGTCCTGCAATCATAGTTTTGAAACGTGTTAATGCGTCACTTTCATAGCAGCACAAGAGGTGTCTTGTTGCAAATAGAAGTGCTCAGTTCTCATGGAGTTGCACTTCAAGCACTTCTTGTCCACACTGACTCAAAAGTTGAAGGTTTTGTTACATTTTCAAAGGAAATCTTACTGTCCCTTGAAACTGACCGTCATAGTTCAGATTCATGACATTTGACCTCAACAGTAAAATTTAGTTGACCCTAGCATCAGACCCTTGATATTTAGTACGCACTACAAATTTAATATTCTCCCTTTGCCTTTGAAATAACAGCAAACAACAACATACAATTTAAATAGTTTTTGTTAAGTGGATCTTAAAAAGAAAGCCCCTTCTTTTTCTTACTTTTAATTGAAATGTTTAACACTTTTTAATTCCAATGTGAGCATACTACATATTCCACTTATTTAAAGGCAGGGAAGTGTGCAGTGTACTGCTGCTGCCGGAGCTGTCCATGGTGCTGAAAAACTGTCTCAGTGGCGCCCAAATGGGCCCATTAGTGGTATGTTCGGCCTGAACTGAATAGTTTTGAATGGAAATCAATGTGAATGAGAGCAGTCTGGTTTAAAGGTTAGCAGCATTTGTAAAGTCAATGCAGTCAACACATGGTAAAACAGATGTGTTTGAGTTTAGTTCATAATTTGAAAAGCCCCTATCCTTGAAGCCATTGAAGCCACAGACAGAGAATATTTCACAGCAATACAAAAATATCATTAATAAGGCTAACTGGCCTTATTTACATATACAAACATATTTAAGCACTTGGAGCCACTGTTATGTTTTCCTTTAATTATGATACATAACAGACTTTATATCCCTTTAGGAATTAAATGAAAAAACATGTCAAGAAAAAGCAGGGCCTGT
This sequence comes from Labrus mixtus, assembly GCF_963584025.1. Classification (NCBI taxonomy): domain Eukaryota; kingdom Metazoa; phylum Chordata; class Actinopteri; order Labriformes; family Labridae; genus Labrus; species Labrus mixtus. Next base: position 27,898,846 of record NC_083613.1, on the reverse strand, counting down.
CGTGCCTCAGCTGTAGTAGAGCACTTCTCCTCTGTGGGTCTGTGCTGTGAAGGTCCTGGAAGACTCTATTAAACCCTTAAAAAGGTAGAGTAATACTAGTGGCGAGTCTGTTGGGACCTTAGGCAATAATTAATTGGGGGGCCCTCCATCCAGCGTTCATCACCATCCTGTCTGCAACTGTCCCATCGCTTACTCCTCTTTCTCTTTCTTCCTGTTTCTTTTTTCTCTCCTATAGGCGGATAATTCCTCTTGGGGGAGGTTTCCTACTGTCATTGCAAAATCTGCACATTTTGAGCCGCTGCTGTGGTTCAAAGTGTGTGAGCCCTCAGGGGGCCCTCTACTGGTCTGGGGCCTCAGGCAGTTGCCTGCCTTGCCTGTTGACAAGCAGTGCCTCTGTCCATAACTGTACAGCAAGAAGTGATGACCATTGTAATTCTTAAACACAGGCAAACACAAGTGGCCCAAGGGCATTTTGACAAAAATACGAAAGAGTAAAGAAACAAACTGTGTAAAAATAATGGTAACACATGGAATTTGCAAAGATTAAAATTCATGTGAAAAGACAACTATTAATGGAGGGGTTCATTCGACTGCCTATGTCCAGAGTCCAGAAGCAACAAATTGCCTCTAATGGAGACATTTAACTGATTTGTGTTGCAGGAATTTGAGCACAGAGGGACCTTCATTTGTATTGGTAAAATGAACAGATGGTGAGGCAGAATGTGAACAGAATGTCTCAAATGTGTCTTTAAAAGGTTTGGCATTGGAAAATGTTGCCTCCTCATTATTTGATTACCATGTTGATTTTAAGTCTGTGTTGTACCAGTGTATCTAAAAAACATTATCTCTCAACTGGCAGTTATGCCTTCAACTTTGTCCCTCCTGAAAATACCTAACACACATGTGCATAATTGAGAAAGTGCAACTCTTCACTGAATTATTGTGCAGCTTTTGTGCCCACTAAGCCTCTGAAAATTACACAGAAAGGCATTGTCTAATTACCGAAGCACATACAAAGAGTTAAATGTAGCCTACCCCTAAATGGGCTACGGAACAAATAGCGTCTCTATGACCTGGGTGGTTTGCACATATTTAAACTAGACATTAAGCACTCATTTTGGCCTAAAATTATCTCCTTTCTATGCAAAATAACCTCTTTGCAAAAACTGTCCATTTTCAAATGACGCAGTAATTGCCATGTGCCAAGAATCTTCTATGGAGAATAGCTGGTTACAGGAAGTATTTATTAAGGATGCCACTCACAAACTTTTCAGTGTTCAGAACATCAATTGCCCATTTGTGATTGAAAACATATACAGTATTGTCAGTTAAGGAAAAGTCTTTTAATATTACTCTGACATCACTATTATCACTACTATAATATAATCAAGGGTTAAATAAGTCAAGGGCTGGCATGGGCTCACTGTCTAGATGTGTGGAGACAGACTGAGACTGATTTTTATGTGGATGAACTACTTAAGATTGAAACTTTTAAACACTTTACTGCACAATACACTGGAGGGTGTCCCCTCCCTCTCCAGCTTATTGTCTGTATGTGGACAAAAACAAATATGTGCATGATTGTGCTTGAATAGCTTTAGCCCAATATGCTTTTTGAATTGGACATTGAGACAGATGAGATAGTGGGCGCAATTTTAAAAAACAATGCATGGAGCTCTTGGCGGCCACAAATCTTTCTCAGTGAAATTACCCCACAGTGCTAGCTGCTGGTGGGAATGATTCAGAACGGTGATTTGTCCCCTCTTGATTTGTGGCTTAGCATTTTACATTACTAACAAGCCCTGGGAGAGTTTCAGGGGCTTACACCCAATGTATTGTGTAAATCCACTGGTGCACAAAGGCTTCTTTTTCAATTAATATTTCCCCAATTATGTGGTTTATATATTTATTTTTCATTTTAGTTCTCTTTGGGTGTGTTTTAACATTGGAAGCAGAGTTCTCTGCATGTATTAGACAGAATGTGCATTAGAGCAAACACATGAAGGAAAGCTTTTGATCTGTCTCAGCTTGACTCTTGGGCCGTGTGCGGCTCGAGTAGGATTCTGTGTAGCAGGCATCTGTAAGAGGAAGCCTGGAGGCTTTCCTCGTATTCTGACATCACCAGACCGGGCCACATGTCAAAAGGAACATATTGATGACAGAAGACGAGGAAAACAAAAGCTTCCTGCCCCACCCTGCTCTCTGTCCCATTTAAGGCTCCATCTAAATATATTAGCTCCCCCACTGAGGAGTGTTGGAGCTGCTGTGACTCTCTATGTGTGTCTAACAGGCAGAGTCTAAGTCTGTTATGAACTCATTTATGTATGTACTCCTTTCTCGTGCCCTCTTAACAGGAACATACTGCACAATGGACTTTAGACTTTGGACATGGTTTTAGTTGGTTAATGGAACAGTCGATTTCTGCTTCCTTAAGATGTGCCTGTGATCACACCTAATTTAAAGACCAACACCCATGGGTTGCGTTGATGGGGAAACAAGTTGACTTGCTATTAGGCGCTGGGCGTAAAAATGACAACTGCATTGGGTGGAGAATTGGAAAGACACTTGTGCTGCAACCTTGTACTGGCATTAAGATATGTTGCAAAAACTCATTTATCAAGGGGCTGAAGCCCTCATATTGCCCATGTGATAGAATAACACATAATCCTTTCCATACTCTCTTACAGCAGTCATGTAACAAAGGACATTTGATAAAAGCTCAAGTGAATGTGAATGCATAAAAGCAGGAATAATATTGAGTCTGAGCTTTGCCTCCTGTCATCTGTAAAAAAATAAGTGATATTCTTAGTAAAAAAGCAATATACAAAGAGCCCTCTTTTTATTTATTTAATTTTGTAAGAAACAGAATAGGTTGTGTATTTTTTTGTATTGATCGTGTGTATGTGTGTATGTGTGTGTGTGTGTGTGTGTGTGTGTGTGTGTGTGTGTGTGTGTGTGTGTTTGTGTACAAACATTCACCTCCATGTTTTCAGGTGATTTTGCATCCGCTGAGACCTCGCATGTCTCCAGCACAAGGTGGAATCTGGGTTGCAGCGATCTGGATAATGGCAAGCTGCTTCTCCCTCCCACATGCAATCTACCAGAAACTCTTAACTATAACATACAGGTAAACAACACTCATACATTTCAGTTAAACAAGATGACTTGGAAGATGGATGTGTTTTTCTGAGGTTACCAACAGCATAGATGATGCTGCTGCTGGTGGTGGTGCAGTTAGATCCCACATGTCACAGTGGTATCAGGCGAGGGGGTTGGTTGCCCAATCTTAGATCTAAAAAAAAAAAAAACTTAAAAGAAAGAACATTCAGGGAACATATCATCCTTTTATATCCTCTGAATAAACTCATCTCAAGCAAAAAAATAACATATTTATTGATTTGACAACAACCAAATCGATACCCAACTCTTTTGAAAATGACTATATTTGGACTGCTGGTTGGACTGAAAAAGAAATTCAAACTACATCACAATTGGAACTTGGGTAAAAATCTGTAATTTAAAGGGATACTTCACCCATTTGCATTAAGCTTTGTATCATTAGAAACCTGGTAGTATTTTTGAATGGTTGTGCATGCAGCCGAAAGACAAAACCGGCCTGTCGGCAGCAACCGTCTCAAAGCAATATTGCTTGCCTCCACCGGCCGCAGCTGGCCGCTGCCAGCTCAGCAGCTGAGACATAAGGCCTGCCTGTCGGCGGCGGTGAGGACGAGGAGCCGGGGCCGGCTCGAGCTGGGGCGGACTGGTAGTGTCGGTGCTCTCACTGTTTGCCTATGGACACAGACATTTCTGCCAGGAATTTCCAAGATGCTATCTCGGAATCAGTTGAGGAAACGGCCTTATGTGTTGAAGTAAATATGTCTGTAAACCTGACCTTAGTGGGCACCAACTTCAAAATGTATTTCACATTTCTACAACATATATGACCCAATGTCAATACAGATTTATGTTTCAACGGGTGAAGTATCCCTTTAACTATTATCTAAAATTCTACAGACAAAAAAGTATAATCGAGAAAAAACTATTGTTTGTTGAAGCCCTACCCAAACCTGTGACTTTATTCTCACCTGTTGAACTAATCTGCCTCTCTCGGTGTCTGTGCTGTAATTGTCCTCACCAGTAATGAAAAGGAGCGCAGCCTGTGTGTCCCAGACTTCCCTGAGCCTTCAGATGTGTACTGGCAGTATATCGACCTCCTGACCTTTGTTTTACTTTACATGCTGCCCCTCCTCATCATCACTGCGTCCTACACCACAGTGGCCTGCCGGCTGTGGCGCCACAATGCCATCGGTGACACAACGACAGCACAGCACGCCGCCCAGAGAAGAAAGAGGCGTCGGACATTGGCCATGCTGCTCCTAGTGGTCGGGGTGTTCGCCGTCTGCTGGTTCCCACTGAACTGCTACGTGGTGCTGCTGTCCAGCCAGGCCATTCACCACTCTAATGCAATCTACTTCTGCTTTCACTGGCTGGCTATGAGCTCCACCTGCTACAACCCCTTCATCTACTGCTGTCTGAACCCCACCTTCAGACAGGAGCTGAGGCTGCTGGTAGATATGTGCAGGGGAAGACGCAGGGTGGTCGTCGGCTTGGAGCTAGAGCCTCGCCCCGCAGCTGCCTCCGCTCCACGACACAGGGAAGCCTGGCCCGACAACCACCAGTCCTCGAGTGCGAGGCGTGCCTTGTCTCACCCAGGCCACGCCTCCTCGCAGCAGAGCCACACCTCCTCCAGTCAGTCCCACAATCTAAAAGACACGCATGTTCTTTTCGCAGCCAGACAGGCCCTAACGGGAAGGACTGACATCCTCTCAGTGGAGCCCATTGTGGCTGTGAGCTGACTTAAAACAACATGATGGGATTTTTATTTTGCATTTTTAAACCTATTAAATAACTCAAGTTTCCAAAGAGGACAGGAAATCTGAAAACCTCAAAGAAGCATGGCTCAACCCGCAGAAGGACTTTATCAGAGTATGAATTTGAAGAAACTGCAATCATAAAAGGATAGCCCCGTGATTGTAGATGTCCTATTCAATTTCCCCAAGTTCCATATCTCTCGCTCTCTCTCTCTCTGGTGCAGAGGTTGACAAACTTGTCTGTCTTAAAATTGAGGGAAGAAGCTCACTTTATGGTCTATTGAACATCTGTTTGGGAGCATTTGATAGTATCTCACATATTCTTTTGCAGACTATGTTGGCCCTGTTCATCTTTAAATTTAAATTTTTTAATAATGGTCCTGTCAGTGTTGTGGCTTTGACACAATGATACACAAATCAGTGCGCTTGAGTTTCTTTTCTGTTTTTATACTGGCTGATTCGACAGGGACATATGCAATGAACATTGCTTCAAATGTAAAATACACAGTAGATCCCATGCATACAGGTTTTTAGCCGTGGCTAATTTGCAAACCCTGTCCCTTGCTACAGGTTTCTAGTTGCTTCATTTGGAAAGGATGCAAATTGACACAGACTTAGCTCATTCATCATCTTTTTTGTTGGCCCCAGACGACAGGATCGGATGTCAAAAGAATCTTGTGAATTGTCAGTTCCTTCATTCTTCTAATCTCCAAGAAATAGTGAAAAAATGTAACACTCTGTTCTGACAGCATCTGTTTGCCTTCACAGCTCTGCCTACGAGGACACAATCTCAGTGGCTATATGAAACATGTTGGGAATGAAAACATGTGAATATTGATTAAGGGTATTTAAAACCTGTCCTTTTCCATGTTGTTTCCTGGTAATACATATGTATACCCCGAAGGATTGTCGAGTATGTATGTCGAGCAGCAGTGTGGGTGACTCAACAATCCTCAGCAATAGCTCACTGTTCACAGTATTCACCGTATCGCTCTGTAATCCTTATTGTTCAGTCTCTAAAACTTCTTAAAAGCCCCATTGGTACTGTGTGTTCTGAGGATATCTGAGATGAAATTCAGAGGGTCGTTTAAAGATCACACTGTGAGTATGAGGCCAGGCTTGTGACCCTTTTATTACATTGGATAACTATATCAAAAACGGTTCAAACGGTTTTGTTCACTTCCCTCAGTCTTTACGTCATATATGATAATAATCAAGGGAATGAAATAAAGCTCACCGTTACTCGTTCACAGTTTACAATAGAGACAAAGGAAGCTATGAAAGTTAATTATACCTCATGTTAAGCTCAAATGCAGTTACCTTCACGACCTCTTCTTTAGTGACTCAGTGCAGCCATCATAGTACCATTGCTATTAGCTCTTCACAGGCCGGAATCATGTATCCTTGAATAATAAACATGTGCCAGTGAAAGGAAGCGAAACCATGATCATGACAATCCAGACAGGTTACATTGGTACACCAGAGTGTTCTTGCTATTCATCATAGAACCATCTCATTCTGAGAAGTGTACAGATGATTGAAATGGGGAAAAAGCACTCCTTCAAGATAGTTCTGTGTCAGGCCTATCTTTTCTACCACTACTTAGAAATATAAAGTCCAAGAATCTCTGATGGTGTTTAGCTCAGGCAGCTGCTGTAGTGAAATGATCTCCATAAAAGAAGTGCAGATGGTTTACAGAACATGTGGACTAAAAGCAAAGTAAATCTTCTGGCTGTAATAGGGTTATTTTTTTCCACATGACTCATGAGTATATTAGTTAATATTGATACCAGGTAAGTTTCCACAGGAGGAAGGGCAACAGCATGAGTTGTGAATTAATGTGTGTTAATGAGTTTTATTCAGACAGAGAGTGCTTTATTGTATCAGAAAAATATTGGGTGTGATAAATAAATGTTAAAAGAACACATCTGCTTTGTCCTCGTGTCAGTCACAGTTGAACAGAAAGGCTTTGTTGTGAGAAGAAAAAAGTGTAATAAGTGTTAAAGACTTGATACTTGTGTTATGAAGTTACATGGAATTAGCAGCATTCATACATCCAGTGTTTGCAGGGCAGTGAACGCACCACCTGTTAGAGTCTGTCAGTGTTTCTTGTGGACGACATATCATTTAGGTTGTAATAAAGACAGTGAAGTTCATGTGCATGTGTAGTGGGCGGACATGCACACTTTGATGTAAGAAAGTAAAATAATGACTTTTTTTCACTGTTTTTTTTTTTTTTTTTTTTTTTTAAATAATTTATTTGCTTAAAGATTGTTGAGGGAAAAAGATCAATATGCCAAAACAAAAATCTTTGATGTAACTCTCCTCTTTACAGGTTTTAATTCTCTGTATGTGTGTTTTGAAAACCTGTTGTTTGACATGTTTTTGCTGTCATTTGTAAATGTTAAATATACAATTTTAATAACACATTTATTAAATAAAAATGACTGAGCTTGTTTTATTCAATTTTAATAATCCTTGTGTTTTATTTAGTTTTACCCAGAATAATCAGTAGCCAATCAAACTGGCTGGTATTGATTGATCAGTGCCTTTAAATATAAATGGTAAAGTGGCTTGTGTAGCGCTTTTCTAGTCTTCTGACTACTGAAAGCGTTTTGACACTGCAGGTCATACCTACACATTCACACACTGATGGCAGAGGTTTCTATGTAAAGTGTCCATCAGTATTAACTAATCATTCATACACATTCATGTGCCACCGACAAAGCAGCAGGAGCAACTTGGGGTTAAGTGTCTTGCCCAAGGACACATCGGACATGTAGCTGCTGAGCCGATCTCCCAACCTTCCGGTTAGGAGACGACCGACTCCACCAACTGCACCACAGTCGCCCCTTAGATTAGCTCAAACATACAGATGCCTGTGCTACATTTCAACCAAACTCTACCTTCAAGGGAATGGATAATGGACATAGGATGTGTTCAATCCAAGACATTTCCAGAGACAAAAACAGAATTTGAAACATTGGACCTGGCAGGTGTACAGTTTCCTTAAGGGTGTTCTAACATTGATGAATACATGATGATGGACCCCTAGAAGGGTGCCCTTTCAGAGGGGAAACTGCAGTGTGGTACCATTAAGGCTGCCCTGCATGTGAGAGAAAATGGTATGCCCTTTACATATTTCTGCATGCAGATGGTACCATACAGATTTTAACACAACTGAGTAAACAACTAAACACTTCTATGTCTGCTGTATTCCTATCAAACATACGAAAGCTGCTGTGTAGATACATACCTATACACTTAAAGGCACACATTTCACCCCTTGTCTAAAGTAGGGGCTTATAGACGTCTGTATCTGTTTCTGTTCAACCAAAAATGTATGTTTTGATGTAAAAAATATCCATATCCATCTCATTATCCATGACTTTCCGATTCAGTCTCATCTCTAGCCTAAAGCCTGACAGCATGAAGAAGAAAAACAGCCTCGCAGAAATAGCTGAATGCTTCAGATAAGAGTCCATCCAGGGGGGGGGGGGGGGGGGGGGGGGGGGGGGGCACTCTCATTTAATGGACCAGAGTAACGCAGGAAAAAGTAGAGCAGTGGTTCCCAATCACTTTAATTGTGTATCAGAAAAGCTGACCAACCATGACTCACATAGAAGCAATGCTGTAGTGTCAAAATAAACAGAGGGTTTACGGATACCTTATTATGGCAAGAAAGGTTTGATTGTAACTGCCGTCAACATTTCGGATGATGGCTTTTGGAGTGACTCGAGGTAATTGTCAAGACAAGCAAAGTTTACAAAAGTTGTTCACCTGGTGTAGACCAAAGTATCTTTGGATTCAACAACCACTGAGAGCAAGGACATGTGTGAAGTAGCAGTAGGCAGCTAACTAGTGGGGCCATTTGAACATATAATTAATTTGGCTTTTCTTGACAATGAACAGATGACATGATTTAGTCGTCAACAGTTAAATGTACGGTGTGTGTGTTGCATCAGGTTTGTTTAACATGAAATTAAAGTTGACTCATGTGATTCCACACCCACAGAGTGCCAGTCAGCTGAAGAGAGACTGGTATAAAAATGAAGTTGTAAAAATACACAAAGGCATCAGTAGAGGCTCCCACCCCATCTTCAGAGAGAAGCAGTCACATGATCAAATGACGATGGTATTTGGGGAAATTCTTTTTGATGAAGCTGCAGAAAAAAGATATCCAAATTACTGCTTTCAAACAAGGCTGTCATCTGCATATTGTAATGGTTATTTTTCTGTTCAATATAATCGGCATTAGCAGTGATCTCATAATTTGGGGGTGAGAGGGAAAAAAAAGAACCTCAGGTAAAATGGCAAGAAATTCTGGGACATTATATTCTGGCACTGAAGCTAAAGCACAAACTGTAAGTGTGCATCTTGTGTTTGAAAACAGAAGAGTTTGGGATGTCTGGTGTAATGCTCTCTCCCTGCACAGTATTACAGTCTGAATACTATAACCGGTCTGTAATCGGGTTATGTGTGTTGGTGCAGATTTAAATATTAAGGGTACCAGAAGCATCAGCCTTGAGGCTGGGAGCATGCTGGGCCTTACAATGACATGAAATGATTTTTGTCCAAGCTTTGAACCAAAAGAAAGAAACGTTGGGTGCACAAGTCAATGGTTGGACAAGTCAATGGTTATTTCAGTAAAAGGCCTGTAGTTGCCTGCTCGGAGCTGATGAAAAAGAGGATTATGCTTTTTGAAATCAGTCAACAAAGTTCATTTTCACATGCGTTTCAAGAGTCTTACATTGCAAATTACTTTTTGGTACTTTTTGCTTAGAATTAATATATTTTATAATTATTATAATAATATTTGTACTTTGAAAACAAAGGCACAGTGTTGTATACACAGTGCACAGACTTAATTGGCTTGTTTCTGTCCATCTGTCTTCTGAAACCACTTTGAACTCTTTGGGATTTCATATAATACATTCAATGAAAAACATTAAAAGCATAGAAAGAAAGTACAGCATCTAATTCCCCTCCACAAAAATGAAGCTTCACAATTAGGAGAATGTGGACTTTGGAAATTGCATGTACAGCCATCAATAACTCTGATTGGGTTTGTGTTTTCTCATACAATGTTGTGTACAAAGCGCTTGGGGAGACAGTAAAGACATCATTAAGCTAATAAGGAAGACATGCTCACTAAGTGTGTTCTTGCCAGACACACATTTTCACGAATCCATATCCACTGCAGAAGCCTTTGCTCATCACTGCCACTGTTTCTATTTTCACCATTGTTGAAACACAATGTCCTCGGCTGTGCGGTGAGTTTTCTATTAAGTATAATGAGACGACAGCATACCCATTGTTGATCCCTATAACAAAAAGAAGGCGAACATTTGTATGGGATGAGATGGAAAAGGAGGCACTTTCTGTCTAGTTAATGGGTAGTTGATTTTGCGTTGTTTGTATAGATAAATGTCTAATATCAGGTTTTGAGGTTAAAGTCAATAAAAAACACGAAGGCAGCGACAAACAGGATGAGAGAGGGAGACAGTGCATCATTAATATCTTTGTTCAAACCTTTTGAGAGCCATCGTCATACCTTTTCATGAGAGAGGAGCATCCTTTTATCATAACCACATAACCACCCACACATGTAGGCAGACAACTCAAGACTATTATCCTCAATAAACTCCTTCCAATTTGTGGTCTATTTGGCTGCAAGATTTCTGGTCTCTCCCTCTGCTTATTCATTGCCAGCTCTAACCAGTACTGTAATCTTGCTCAACTTTTCTTGCCGTACAGACACTACCGTTTTAGCCCCACTTTTTCCCCCTTCATCTCTCTGACCGTATTCACTTTGATCTGCATTGCAAGGCGTTCTCTTCACTTACACTGTGCACAGGTGAAAATTAAGAAGACTTAATAGTGGGCGAGTATCTCACTTAATGTAGAGGGTATGAAGAAGAACGTTGCAACCATTTCATAATGCTACCCAGGCTGCATTGCAAGTAAACAACAATGGTGGAAGAGGGAAGAGGACTCTAACTCTGCCCTGCAATTTCAAACTTACAACTTCCACAAAGGAACTGAAACATTCACTCAACTGCTCTTCCAGAAAAGGTGAAATACTACGTGGAAGCTGCAGGATTACCTTCAAATGATTGCACCCTTCTGTCACTGATGGAAGACCTTTGGCATTAATGGAAACGTGGGCAATTGTTATGGTTCACCCATAGAAAGCTCCTTGCTTCCTCTTGTATGTTGTTAGTTTCCCTCTGTCTGTCTGTCTGTCTCAACCCTCTGTGTCTCTCCCCCTGTGTGTCTGAAGTGCATGGCTGTGTGTGTGAGTGCAGGTGGGCATGGTTATCTCCATTGGCAGCCCAGGTGCAGACAATCTACCTCACCCTCAAGCAGTATATCTACTCCGGTCTTTCACCACTCGTCGCCTGAGTATCCTATATCTCTCCCTCCCCTTGCCCCTTTTTTGCACTGTTGTCCTTCAGTTTTCAGAGTCTTGTTTTTGGGTCCTTACTTTTGTGCCGAGTCGTAACAGCAATGCCAAATGTGTTATATAAGATCTAGAGCTGAAAAGGTCTCTCTGCCCAGGAATGTCAACACAACGCCATTTATAGAACATAACTGTCGCAGGTTTTCACTTAATGCAAGGATGATGTGTCAGGACTGGGTAACACTGCACTCTCTGTGTGAGTCAGCCTTTAATTGATTGTTCAAGCAATGTCCTGCAACACATTTGGCCATTACAAAAATGTCACAAAGCAGCTTTTTAGATTTTCAGCGTTGGAAACACTTAACACATAATTACAGCACTAGAAGTACCTTAAAAGCGATTAACATCGAGTAAGTAATCTCCTCTGCAGAGTCCTTACTCTGAATTACCCCCTCTGATTCCCGTAGAGACATTTCAATAATGCAGCGACCAGGAAACACTTTGTCACTGGAGAACTCTGCCACCTCCAGTGGTATAACATATTGATTCTAGGTCTGTCAGTGTTAAATCAGTAACACATGTGATTAAATCAGCAGACCAAAATGCATTCATAAGGAAAATTAATCATATGACATTCATGCTCAACCAGGACAAAACAGAGGTTTTAATCATCTGTTTGAAGGCTCAGAGAGAGAAACTGACCCCCAAATCACAAAAAAATAGGGCTCAACCCAAGTCAAGAAGCACGGAAACTTGGGGTGATCTTACTCGGATTTTAATTTTAAAAGGGTGTCACAAAAACAGCATTTTACCACCTGAAAAACATCACCAAAGTGAGCCAAACAGAGAGTACCGACAAAGACCAGAAGGAGAGCACACATCACACCTGTTTTAAAATCTCTACACTGGCTGCCTGTTAGTTTTCGTCTTGATTTTAAAATTATTTTATCAGTTTCTAAAGCACCAGATGGCCTTGCACCAGACTACTTATCAGAGATGATTTTAGTTTATGAACTGAGATCCTCCAGTTCCTCTCTTTTAGTTGTTCCACAGAGCAGGACCCATGGACATGCATTAGTGGAGAGATGTCAGAGTGGGGCTGCTGCACACTGCTACGAATGGAGCTCACCAGAGCAGTTGGGGGTTCGGTGCCTTGCACAAGGGCAGCTCTGCAGTACTCTGGCACCACTCCAGCTACCAGACCAACTTCCATATTATAGTCCGCACGGGGACTCGAACCAGCGACCTTCCGGTGCCCAACCCAAGTCCCTACGTACTTGGGTCCCTACGGACTTGTGTTCTATCCAAATTTTTTGAATCTCTATCAGATGTATTCCTTAGCACTGATAAAATAGTTGTTGAAGTTGTCTTCTATATCAATGTGTATAGTGATATAGTAAATGATTGCCTTAGCACAGCTTTCATGTCATTATTAGACTCTATTGGCTTCAACCAGGGTGTAAACAAACCTGCTCATCGTTTACTTAGATTGAGTTACAACTGAACTTTATTACCTGCATTTAGATCAGTCAATTTAAACACCTTCGTCCGACTGGAACACTGTGGGTTTCCTTCGATACTGCAATCCAACCCAGACCCTCAGGTCATCAAGTGAAGGTCCGTTAGTCACTCCAAGAATTAAATCAAAGAGAGGGAGCCTTTAGTTACTGTGCTCCTTCTCTCTGGAACAAACTACCTGCTGACCTGACTGTCCATCACAAACTGTCTCTACTTTTAAAGCTAAACTCAAATCCCATCTATTCTCTCAAGCATACAAATAATTACTTTGTATGTGTGGGTATGTGTAAGTGTTTGTTTTTGTTTGTTTTGTGTTTTGTTTTGTTCCTATATTTGATTTCTGTATCATATTCATGATTGTAGATAGCTATTTGTCTCTCCTATGTTGTTATTTTTTTTTATCATCAATGTAAAGCACATTGAGCTTACCTGTAATGAAATGTGCTTTATAAATAAACTTTATATTCTATTCTATTCTATCTGATAGAAGTCATGGTTGCCTTTTACATCAAACACATTATCCTTTCATCAGTGCGGGACCAGTGAGAGTTTTACCACGTCTGTTTGATGTCGGTGACAAAATGAATAGCTTAAAAAAAAAAAACAAGATTGAACTAATATAAAACCACCACAAAGTGAAACCTTCACAATAGTGAAATATTTTGTTTGGTATTTTATAAAAGGGTGAGAAATATAAGATTTTTGATTGAGCAGAATTTCTTGAAGTCATGTCTGATAACTTTCTTTGATGATTCAGTTGTTTGTGCAGGGGGGATACTAGTGTGTTACGTGTTGCCTAGACACCATGGCATATGGCCTTGAATTAAGGCACAAAGAGCAATCTACAATAAGGAAAAAAAGAAAGGAAAAGGGGAAGTGGAAGCAACCTTTTGTAACTCAACAATAATAAGTGCAGGTGAGAAGCACTCAGACTCTGAGGACTTGAGCACTGCCAGTGAAAAATACTCTCTAAAAAGATGGACAACATGTTAAAATATTGGGAGCTGACTGGCTGAACAATTAGGTCATAAACTCTTCCTCCTCTGTGTTAACATGTGGCATGGGTCAAACTATGAAGTCAATACACATCAAATAAGTTTGATCCAAACATGGATTCTGCCATCACAGTTAGTTCTTATTGTGCTGATTTATGTCCAGGTGTTCCCTTTTCTAAGAAGTGTTCATGTGTTATTTAATGTGAAAGAAGCAGATGTTATGTCATGATGACAGCTCTGCTGATCAATGCGGCTCCTGCAGTATTCTTTAAAGGATTAGCAGAGGAGAGGAGGAACCATGAACTTTCCTTGAAAGTGAGTGTCTGCTTCACACTTACTCAGATATTAATTCTGCTTTGGACTGAACTGACCTGAAAGATCTATGCCGTTTTAGCAGAAAAGATAAATTATGTTTAAGTAAGCAGAAGCAGCAAGGTAACGTTTGATTTCCCTGAGGGGACATTTGTATTATAGCCAACAGTTATTAAAGCAAAAAAAAAAAAAAACACTGAGTCTCATACACACAAAGAACACTGAAAGACACACTTCAAGGGCATCAATGAGTCACATGAAGCTGAAGGAGGTGAATGGTACAAGGGACAATGAGTTCTTGAATCTATTAGTCCTGCACATATGCAGAGTATATCTAGGACCAGACAGGAGCAGCCTGTTTTATTTGTGCATTTTGGCCACAAAGGTGTCCAGAGGATACAAAAAGACTAATGCAATGAAATCAACTTTGTTGCTAGTCTTTCACATATCCAAGACTCTAATCACCATTCAACTAATAACCTAGCATTTAAAGGGTTATAAATGCTATGTGTGGTAGTTCTGAGCAAGTCAGAAGTTGTTTAACTTCACAGCAGAAAAATATAAATGAATTTGAGGAGGGCACAAGGGTTAATGTTCCAGCAGTGGTGTTGTCTTACTTTGATATAATGTAGAAGAAGAAGCTTGTCACCAGGCAGGATGCTGCTCTCCAATGTGGAGGCGATCAGCTCTGGAGCCGACTCTTTGTCCAGCACGAAGAACTCCACACTCCGTACACTTCCCTGTCAAAGTCAGTTCAATTAGAATGACTACGGCCAAAACCAGCTTAAAATGCAGTCGGAAAAACATCAGTGATAAACGTGTAAGACGGACGATGCAGTGAAGAGATATTCTCTGTTTTGAAATAAAACTTGTAAACTAAAAGTCGTGGAGAGAATATATTACCGTCCTAATTCGTGCCAATATAACTTATCACATCCCCACAGTGGCGCTTATGACGTTAGCGCCAAATGTCCCTTTGTAAAAAGTTGAGTTCAGGTGACAGTTCCTTTTGTTTGTTTTTAACAGTCCATTTGCTTTATAAGGTTAAACATTACACCATGAGTACTTTACTGTTAAAAGTAGTTATGAATATATCGTATCTCATCATGAGTTCACCTGTAACATAACACAAGTTTTTATTTTATCTATTTGCTGTGAATCATAAAAGACACACCTTCTCAAAGACTGTAAGTGAAAGTCTGCAGTCGTGTTTCTTGTGCAGGTACAGCAGCTGTCGGAGGTGGGACACCAGGGACTTGAGATTCTCCACCTCTTTAGAATCATAATTATCCTCCTTAAAAATCAATCAACTTTTATTTGTATAGCGTCAACTCATAACAAGTGTTATCTCGAGACACTTTACAAGAAGCAGGTAAAAGACCTTACTCATTGTCTGTTAACATTACAAAAGAGCAGGTAAAAAGACCTTACTCATTGTTATGTTACATAAAGCAGGTAAAAGACCTTACTTATTGTTATGTTACAAAGATCCGGCCTATCCATCATGAGCACTTTAGCAAAGCAGCAAAAGTTACAGTGGTAAGAAAAAACTGCTTTATTAAAAGGCAGAAATCTTCGGCCGGATCCCCGGCTCATGACGAAACAGTCTTCACAGGCCTAGACTGCGCCGGGCTTGGAAAGGGATAGGGGGAGAGATGGGATAAGATGCAGGAAGAGGGATAGAGAGCAAGGGGGTGGGGGGAGGCAAACCGTCCATCTTAAAAAGAACAAAATTAAAACATAGGTCTGGGTAGGCTATAGGGCTGCGCAAGTAAGTGCAGTTACATTGTTATCCCAATGAAAGGATTTGCAACAATCACATCGCTATAGTAAGAATTTATCGCAAGAAAATGTTATTTATGCAGACAAGCAATGCTTTCTCACTCAGCATGTGTACATTTTACTGTGGTGTGGACTTTCTCGCTCCATGCCCAATATTTTACTGGGGGTTTGTAGACAGACTAGGGACACATATTAGAGTAAGAAAATCATGGTAAAGGGTATTTTGCATAATATTTGAACACAGAGCGCCCTAGGCAATATTTCAGCGGTTGCCCCTTATATTGTAGACAGTATACCAAAGACAATATTCATAGACTTAAAGAAAACTGACATACATCTTTATATTTAACAGAATTTATTTATTTTAAAGGGGCTATATGTAACTTTTTACATGTATAAATAGTTTTTAATCGCCCATTAATAAGCGAACGGTTAACTGTTGTGAAAAAGTAGATGTTCACTGTCTATCTGTGTTGCCTGTATAAAAAGTTTCCCCGGGTCGTATTTTCCGCAAAAGCTCCAGGGAGTGACATTTTATGCACGTTCTCAACGTCCTCCTCACTCCGCTCCGCTTACAGAGATCAACAGTACAAACTCCTCACACACTCCCGCTACAGCCAGAGGCCGCCTTCCACACACTTCTATCCGCTCTAGAAGCTCTCAAAGGCGGACAAACTCCTCACACACTCCTGCTCTCAGCCAGTGTCTGCAGAGACCGTCGTTTGTAGGATGGAGAATGAATACAGACACGCAGACTCCTTCACAGACTTTCACATGTGCATGACCACTTACCTCCTATATAAACATTATGCCGGTAAATATCCAGCGTTTCGCGGCTGATTATGATGCTCGTTTGTGTACGTACGAGCACGTATGACGAGCACACGATGGAGAGCGAGCAACAGGTTACTGGTGCAGTGTCGCTGCAAACGAAGTATTTTTGAAAGTTGCATATAGCCCCTTTAAACATAAAAAATATTTCTAAACAAACATGAATAAAATGGTAATAACTCTAATATTTCTTATAAATAAATAAAAATAAGCAGTGTAACAGAACAAACAATATCAAAAAGTGCAGGGAGCAGAAATGGTCACAGACGGCCCGGGATGACTTTAAATGTTTTATGACTGCATCTGGAGAGAGAAAATGAGCATTTGTGAAACATCTCTCAGTGATGCTAATTCCTGCATACAAGCCCCTGCTGATCAGGAAAAACCCCACAGTGAAGCAGGTGAGGGCCTGGCCATTACAGGACTGCTTTGACTGCACGGACTGGGACATGTTCAAGGCAGCTGCTATGGACAATCATCAGCCGTGTGTGGAGGAGTATGCCGAGTCTGTGTCTGCATACATTCAGAAGTGCATGGAGGACGTTAGTGTGATCAAGAACATCTCCACATGGGCCAACGAGAAACCCTGGATGACCAGTGAGGTACGTGCAATGCTGAAAGCCCGGAACAACGCTTATAAAATCTGGCAACATGGTGGCACTAAAAACAGCCAGAGCCAACCTGAACCGTGCCATAAAGGTTGCAAAGCGTTGCTCACAGTCAGAAAGTGCAGGACTTCTTCGAGGACCCCACGAACACCAGACGAATGTGGCAGGGCATCCAAGTCATCACAGACTATAAAGCTACTCCTCCCCCCTGTGACAACAACATCAACTTTTGCAACGACCTCAACAACTACTTTGCAAGGTTTGAGGCACTCAACACCGCTCCAGCGAGGAAATCGATTCCTCGCTCCGATGAGCAGCCAATCAGCCTGGACACAGCTGATGTCCGGAGAACCCTGAGGAGAGTGAACACCCGGAAAGCAGCGGGCCCTGACGACATACCGGGACGGGTGCTTAAGGAATGTGCTGACCAGCTGGCTGGGGTTCTCACAGACATCTTCAACACCTCGCTGATCCAGGCTGTGGTACCATCATGTTTAAAGACTGCCACAATTATACCAGTGCCTAAAGAAATCCACAATCTCCTCACTCAATGATTACCGCCCTGTAGCACTAACCCCCCATTATGATGAAGTGCTTTGAGAGGCTGGTAAAAGACCAATTGTCTCCAGACCTCCCCCCACATTCGACCCGTACCAGTTTGCTTACCGCCCTAACCGCTCCACAGAGGATGCCATCTCCTCTGCACTCCACCTGGGCTTACAACATCTGGAAGAGAAGGACACACATTCAGCTCGGCGTTCAATACGATCATCCCGCAGCATCTGCTGAGCAAACTGGCCCCCCTTGGTTTCAGCACCCCCCTATGTGACTGGCTGCTTGACTTCCTCACAAACAGACCCCAGTCTGTGCGGGTGGGCAAGAACACCTCCAGTGTCATCTCCCTGAGCACCGGCTCCCCTCAGGGCTGCGTCCTGAGTCCGCTGCTGTTCACCCTGATGACCCATGACTGCTGCGCCAGGACCACTACTAACCACATCGTGAAGTTCGCAGATGACACAACAGTAGTGGGCCTCATCCGTGATAACAACGACATGGACAACGACATTCACTTTCTGCGTCGGATGAAGAGAGCACACCTCCCTCCTCCTATTCTCACCACCTTCTACAGAGGCACTATGGAGAGCATCATAACAAACTGCATCTCTGTCTGGTCCGGAGCCTGCAGTGCCTCCGACTGGAAGTCCCTGCAGAGAGTGGTGAGGACGGCGGAGAAGATCATTCAGACTCCACTTCCTCCCATCCAGGAGATTGCAAAAATCCGCTGCCTGACCAGGGCTCAGAAAATCAGCAGAGACTCCTCCCACCCCCACTAAGGACTGTGTTCGCTGCTGGACTCTGGAAAGAGGTTCCGCAGCCTCCGAAGCAGAACTTCCAGGTTCTGTAACAGCTTCTTCCCACAGGCCATAAGACTTTTGAACACAAAAAAAAATAATTCCTCCATTCCCCCTCAAACCCCAACACAGGACTACCTCACTGGACTGTAAAATACAATATAACATGCATCACAAACGTGCAATATATTTATCTGTATAGTAATTTTTATACATAGCTTTTCTTTTTATATCTGCACCTTATTTTTCTATGTAAATACTTGCTGCTGTTTTTATCCTGCACTAACGAGCCAAATGCAACAAAATTTTGTTCTTATCTGCACTGTAAAGTACAAGTTTGAATGACAATAAAGAAAGTCTAAGTCTAAGTCTAAGTCTAAGTCTAAGTCTAAGTCTAACATACTGCTGCAGGAAGAAAGAAACCCTGTGGTCTTACTGGGCGCGACAATATTTGGTGTATGTGCTCAGTTCACTCACAGTTCACAACAAATCAAACCAACTCGTGTCATGTTTTTGTTTTGTTATTTTTTGATAATTCATTTCAGACCCAGCACACCCTCTAGAGCAGTCTTTCCCAAACTTTTTTTTTTCTGGTGACCCACTTTTTCGGAGGTACAAGCCATGGAGATCCAATCTAAAATATGTCTAATCTACAGTATAAATCATTATAGAGGTTAACTGTGCTCAAAAAGGTTCTTAAATCATGTTTCTGCATCATCTCACATTTTTCTTACCAGCTAATAGGCCTATGAGATATGTTAGACAAATGCATCACAACTTTGTTTTTGCACACATTTTTGATAGGCTTACACTTTTAAAGAATGGAATAAAAGCATTTAACAGGTCCCCTGAAGCCACAGCTTCAGGGACTTTTGAAAAGCAATTACATGTTTCCAGTTCGGGAAAACATTGTTGCGGTGTCCCTGCAGCTTCAGATTCAGCTCGTTGAGAGATTAAAATATATCCGCCAGATATGACAGTGTGAGAAGCCAATCATCAGTGAACAAATCTGCGAGGGGGGACTTCTGGTTGAAGAAAGCATGATTTTCGTTTCTTAGTTCATACACTCTTGTAATAACTCTGCAGATGCTTGGCCCTGTGGGACTTCGGTAGCTGTCTTGTCTGGAATAAAGTATTTACTTTTTATTAGCCAACCATCCACGACGGTGACTTAAATTCTCTTGCCATCTAGTGGCTGTGCTTTATTATGGTGGAGAGGGCAAGTGTGACGTAGCGGAGCTCCCCCATGTGGCTTGAATTTGTATTGCAGGAACAAATGTCACATTAAATACTATAGCATAAACATTCTGAAAACTAATTTGGCAACCCATAAAAAAATCTCTGGTGACCCACCTGTGGGACGTGACCCAGACTTTGGGAATGATTGCTCTAGAATGCCCTAGCCAACTAGGCTCTGCCGGCTAACAATGTTTTTTTCTCAGAGAGTATTACAAACATTTCACAGCTATATCTAGTTTTTCTGTCTTTTGTAAATCTACAGACACTAAGGACGGCATAACAAAGGATACAAACGTCAGTAATAGAAGATGAGGTCGTCCTGGAGGATCAGATCATTCAGCATGGCATGAAGGACTATTTGCATGGTAGTTATGCTCATGGGTCTGCTGTATGCAATTAACATTGACTAACAAAAGGAAGTGCAGAATACATTTCAGGTCGAAGAACCTTATGAATGAATATCGGTGGTGACCTCTGCCCCCCTGCAAGGTTCCATTGGACTGAGAAAAAGACTTACACTACACTACACTGCACTACACTGAGGTCGGGAGTTTTCTGAAAGCTGCCAAGAAATATTTGGACATTGTCTCACAGATCTTTTCTGAAGTGTTTGTTTTACGATCACCTCATTAAATGTGTAAATTATTGATTCTATACGTTTATTGCATCTGAAAATGCTGAGAAAAGTGACCGATAAATGGAAAATGCAGCAAAAGAAAGACAACTGGTTTTAGCACATTCTTGGGTGGAAATGTTTTACCAACAAGCCAGCACAGTATTTGAGGTCAAACATTTGAAAATGTTTAGATGTGCTATTTGATCTGATCTTCTATTAAAGGTTGAAGAACTAAAGTTGGTTGGTTTCTAAGATAAAACGAAACACCTGTAGAGATATCTTTTTTTTAATTATTATTTGAAAGGAAGTTGAAAGATTCCATAAAAGCAATGAGAATCACTAAAAAATGTATAAGTTTACTAAAATAGAAATATATATTCAATTTGAACAACTAGGTTTTCTTTTACAGTGTGGCCATCTCTGTTCCTTGTTCTCAGTAACTCTGAAAAACAGCACCAGACAATCATAACTGTAAGAAAACCTTGAAAGTGCAACATTTTGTGGAAAAAAAGTGGAAACGTGCCCTTCGGGGTGCCCCTCCAGAGGACAAAAAGTGGAAACGTGTCCTTCGGGGTGCCCCTCCAGTGGACAAAAAGTGGAAACGTGTCCTTCGGGGTGCCCCTCCAGAGGACAACAAATGGAAACGTGTCCTTCGGGGTGCCCCTCCAGAGGACAAAAAGTGGAAATGTGTCCTTCGGGGTGCCCCTCCAGAGGACAAAAAGTGGAAACGTGTCCTTCCGGGTGCCCCTCCAGTGGACAAAAAGTGGAAACGTGTCCTTCGGGGTGCCCCTCCAGAGGACAAAAAGTGGAAACGTGTCCTTCCGGGTGCCCCTCCAGAGGACAAAAAGTGGAAACGTGTCCTTTGGGGTGCCCCTCCAGAGGACAACAAATGGAAACGTGTCCTTCGGGGTGCCCCTCCAGAGGACAAAAAATGGAAACGTGTCCTTCGGGGTGCCCCTCCAGTGGACAAAAAGTGGAAACGTGTCCTTCGGGGTGCCCCTCCAGTGGACAAAAAGTGGAAACGTGTCCTTCGGGGTGCCCCTCCAGTGGACAAAAAGCGGAAACGTGTCCTTCGGGGTGCCCCTCCAGTGAATGTAACTTTATAACCACTTTCTCCAATGACTTTTGGTTTTCTTTCTTCCAAACCTGAGCGAACAATTGATCTCAATAGCTGCTAAATGTATCCCTGTGTTCACAAGTAAGTTATCAACTATCTGCTGATTCTGAGTAGGTAGGGAGTACAATGGGTTTTTGTTAGCCTATATAATGTGTTCACCATTGTTCCACCGGATTTCCTTCACACTTTTCTGCCAGGCACATTCTCTTCCTTGCTCCCTGAGGATTGCAGCCTCCTTGGCACCCTGCCTTGCCATTTCAGAGCACATAATAGAAATCATATGCTGTTGTTCCTTCCAAGCATGTTCCACAGCTGGTTATTGTATACCTCAGAGATCTCAGATCATTTTAACACTTTCTTATAGTAAGAGGTTGAAAGCATCTGTCTTGCCTGGGTTCTATTGACGATCCCCTACAGAAGTTAGTTCCACCACAATCCAGTTATATTTACTGATTCTTCTGTACTCATGCATCTCAATACATATAATTTTGGGAATTGACCGAGAAGAAAGACTTCTGCCTGAGGATCTCTGGCTATGTGATATCTGCTGCATGTTCAGAATAAATTATAAATAGCTTTGAGAAATGCAGTGGAGAACCTAGAAAATCAACAGTTAAAATAGCTTGAAGCCAAAGTGAGGTTGCTAAAGCCAAAGGAGTGTTTTGGTTATTTGTCAAGCCTTGGATAAGGGCATTACAGTCTCGTGCCAATAAAAATCAATTTTCAGTTGCCGCAGGTGTAGAGAATGAATAAGTGTTGAGACAAGAGAAGGGGTGCAGGCAAAGTGTTCTCTGAGTCTTTGAAATATATAACTGTTACAGCAGCACAGACAAGAAAGCTCAAAATACACATTAAACAGAATAGATAAGATAAATAAAAATAAAAATAAAAATAAAAACAGGGGGTATATACAGTACAAAATGAATGATGAAGTTAACTGGGGGGAATTGAGAATTGAGACAGTAATGTACTCCAAGGAGCCATTTCAGAATATTTGCCTGAAGTCATACTCAAAGAAATCTGCAAAAGTAAAAAATGATTACCTTCATTAAGCCCTCAATTATGCAGCACACATTTTAGATTCGATTGCACATAGAAGGTCAGCTTCCCTCATTTTATTTTTTTAACTCAGCTCCTTCTTTTTCTGTTCCGTCTTTCCCCTTTTCCTTTCCCTCTGATTAACTGATGTCTCCATCTTCCTTTCTAGCCCGAGGCCATAGAGGACCTGGCGCTCTTCAACGGAAAGAAAAAAATAATCTGACAAGAAAGGAGCAAGAAACATTTCCCCCTTTTCTCCTGAGATACAAGCCCTGGTACATATATCCCAGGCCTGCTGCCTCTCCTGATTATTTTTGAATTACCAACTGTTAGCCTGTAAAGCCACAGATCACAGCCCATTCATGTTCCAGAGCAAGCCAGGTCAAGCCTATACATCGTCTGAAAAGCCAAGGAAGGCCTTTTGGCAGAGGAGTTGTTTTTTTTTCATAATCTTATACTCACAAATTAACTAACCAGTTTCAAGGTAAATTATTTTATGTTTTGGGTGCAATTATTTGTTATCCTTGCAAAAAACAACTTTCTTATCTCGAGATATGAACGCAATTAATTCAACCACTACGCAAATGTTGTGCCCTGAAAAAGGGTAAAATGAATAAATGGACTCAGGACACGATGCTTCCTCTGTCAGCGTCATGCAGAATGATTTAATTTATCTTTTTCAAAATGATCCACATAGTCACAATGGTGCTTTCTTTTCACAGGCAAATATGATAACAGGTAAGTACAATAGAATAAAATAATCAACAGTGTTGAAAATACAAACAAAAATATCCTGTCTGTCACTTTACTTCATA
Source organism: Labrus mixtus (assembly GCF_963584025.1). Classification (NCBI taxonomy): domain Eukaryota; kingdom Metazoa; phylum Chordata; class Actinopteri; order Labriformes; family Labridae; genus Labrus; species Labrus mixtus. Next base: position 27,875,349 of record NC_083613.1, on the reverse strand, counting down.
TTTCTTCTGTTGAACAATTTCTTCCTAACAAAAAAATATACGTGCTCACTGACACGATTAAACATGAATATTCTCAACCATGACTATTCTTATAAACACTTTCAGATTCTTAATCTTAATATACACACACGTCCAGACCTACACACGCGCTCATGCCAACACTGACCTCGTGTGGTGACATGTGGACGACATACAACACGGAGCTAACCTAGCTTAGTGTCTTACTGAACTTTCATAAAATGTAAATACAACATTTTAAACATCAACCTTTCTGTAAGTTCCTAACAATAAACACGAAAACATCTCTAGAAACATCCTTTGTAGATAAACACAGATATATATTATCTTTTTACCTGAAAAAGGGTAAAATGAATAAATGGACTCAGGACACGATGCTTCCTCTGTCAGCGTCATGCAGAATGAGGCATCGCGGCTGAGAGCTCCCCTTTCTGGCCTCGGCAGGCATCACTAATCAATCACATGCATTATCTCTTGATAGACATTACAGGTAGATGACAGATTCATAAATCTTGGCAGACATATCTGTATATTTCAAAGGTTTTTAACAAAAAAATAAGTTTTAAAGTGTTTTAAATCCTTCAGACTGAATCTGTTTTAACACTGATATCTTTTACAAATTATTAAACTTAAATGAACTTCTACAATTGTTTTATGACATTTTTTACAAGAATTCGCTGTTTTATGTCACTAAAATCATATTTATTTCTCCATGAATTTATTTATAACTTATCAGTTATTTCAAATAAATTACACCTATCACACAAACACATGGCACAGCATAGGAGAGCGAGCTCTTCAGGACAGGATTCTGCTGTCCTCTTCCTACATCTGAAGGACAAAGGACACTTCTTTGAAGAAGACAAAGTTCACATCCTGGCCAGGGAAGACCATTGGTTTGAAATGGGTGTTAAAAAGCCATCTACTTTAAGGTGGAAAAACCATTCCTTAACTGCGGTGGTGGGCTGAGTCAGCATCTTTCACCAACCTCAAATGATGTTTTGAGCCCCAGGCCCACCTTGGAACATGTGACCCCAACTACCTACTGACAACCGGGAGGGTTAACGACTCTAGGTGAAACTAGGCCAACGACTGTGAGTCATCCCTGATCATTAGCATCCTATTGATCCACAGAGGCTTACATTTCTAGCACCATCCACCAGTAAATTTAGAACTGAAGAAGCCTTTCAGACGAGAGGGGAAATGTCTTCAAGATCTTCAATTAAGTCTAGTTGCCTTTGGATGAAACTTCAAATTTACTATGACCTGGATGACTGAGAACCTACACAGACGTAGTTAATTCATGATCTTGAGATAATGATAAAAAAGGAAAGTTACCGAACCACACGACTCCTTGTCCTTCACTGATGTCAGAGAGAACAGAAAGAGCTTGGGAAACCTTTAAGCGATCACATTTGCAAATAGAGGAAGGTATCCCTTATTTAACGCTAAACTGGTTTATGGTGAAAATTGTCTTGATGTAGCAGGATACGATAAGATACGCTACACTTTATTGTCCCCTTGTGGAAATTTGTCGGGATGTGAAGGCAGAATGATTATTTAATGGAGAAAAGGTTACTGATGTGCAGCTCAAATGTGATCACTTTTAAGATTACATTTTTATTCTACTATCTTCTATCTGCTGTGTATTAGAAGGTCAAGGGAGTTTAGTGTATAACAGGAAAGTTTTCCACACTGAAGTTTACAGAGATGGTCTGATCAGTGGAAGCAGATTTATAGGAGGAGGAAACACGAGGTGCATAATCTGGCGACATATGGATACATCTCTTATTCAGATGATGTCTTTGGCCTCAGGCCTTCATCGAGATCAACTAATGAGGGAGATTGAATCCAACTGTTATAATTAATATTATCAGTTATCCCTTACTCTCATAATTATAGTTGTTAAAGCTGACACGTCGACTCAAACTTTTATAATTATTTTCATCAGTCTGTTATCATCACTTTGCTCTTCCTGCTAATATTACACATACTTTTACTATTATTGGCATTGTGCCCATAAGTCCGTACTAGCTGTTTTGTTGTTGTTGCTCTCTCTGATTGTTTGTCTTTATCCATTTCTTATTTTCTTTCTGCATCTCCCTCTATCCCACCCTCAACACAGACAACACAGTCTCAGTAGAAGGCTGTTACACATGAGTCTGGTACTGCTCGAGGTTTCTGCCTCTTGCAGCTCTTTGGTAAATATTGACAAGTGCTTTTCTCACGGTGGATTGACTTTGGGTTTCTGTAAATGATATGATAAAGAGTACAGTCAAGACCTGCTCTTTTTTGTAAAGGGAGATTTCATTTGTTAAGAATTTGCACTATACAAATAAAAAAAACTATTTGATTTATTGATTTTCTCAAGGAAATAAAATGAACTCACACAATGCTTTTCAGTGTGACATCAGCAAGTAAACCTGTTTTTATATTTAACAGGAGAAGAAGCATTACATTCATCAAAGAATACACGTTTTGGACCCTTTATCTTGTGATAATGGATCAGGATTTTATAATGAGATCATTTCTAATAATTGCGAGATCATGATCTCATAATTACAAGTTGTTTTTACACTCATTATTTATTTTCTTTGGTGAATGCAATGGGCTTCTGTAATATAAGCTTGTGAGTGGGAGACTAAACAAAAACGTGTATATTGTTGTTATTGAGCATAGCCCGGCACATGTCACCCACAATTTTTAAAGACTAACTGGTTTCCAAACTAAAAAGCTTTTGCCAAGACACAAAGCAGCATAAACTATAACATGTCTCATGGTAACCTCTAACTGAGATAAACAAACCGTTTTCTTCTACTCACTTGGGCAAAAAGAAAAGGAAAAAAAAGGTTTTACGCTAAATCCCATTAAGCATAGAAATGCTACCATTAAAGGTAAAGTGCAGGGGAGCTTTTATAGGAGAAGTGAAGACCTCTTTTCCTTGTTCAAGTGAAGACACGTGCTACAGCATTTTGTACAGGCTGATTGATGGGTCTTTTCAGACCCATATGAACACCCTGATTATAGGAATTGCAATAAGCCGACCCAGATCGAAGCCAATTGATCCAAATCTGAATTACCATTACCTGGATGACTAAGAACCTACACAGATAAGCCAACCTGAGAGTAACTGAAGCATGGGCAACGTCTCATGCACCGTTTTGGGACAGAACGTACCTGATTTTTAACTGTTATGTCGGCAAAAAAAGGCCTTGAAATATGCTTTACTTGGGAGTTTTAATGACATACCCTGATTAAATATAAATCCTAGATTCCTTAATAATAATCCTTAATAATCTTTATCATGAATTAATGAATCTCTTGGGTATCATACAGACAAGCACAATAACTAAAGTTTTGTTTAGGGCCAAAATACATTTGTGACCTCTTGATTAACTACGAACCATTTAGACCGCTCAGGTCGTCTGGTACAGGTCTGCTCTCTGTCCCCAGAGTCGGAACCAAGCACGGAGAAGCTGCATTCAGTTTCTATGCTCGTCATATATGGAACAAACGCCCAGAAAACTGCAGATCTGCTGAAGTCTGACATTTTTATTCTCGCTACAGAGGAGTGATATTTACCGGGAAAACTCAGGAGAGGCTCATTGCATTTAAAGAGACAGACACACCAAAACGGAGCGTTCTGAGAGAGCTGGTTTATACAGGGTCACAAACCTCCTCTGGTGCTTGATTCATGTTATGTTTTGACCAAAGCACAGCACAGATGTTTCATTTAGACCACAGGGGACTGATAAATTGATCAGTACTTCTGAGTTTCATCTGCATAAGAAGCATCTGTCACAGTGTCACTTTAAAAGACAAAGGACAAATATAGCAGGGGATTTTGGCCAATTTTTTTGGGCGCTAACCACACGTTTAGCTGTGTTGCTCATTCCACGAATTCACGATCCTTACAAGTTGAACCTTGTTGTAAAGGTGACTAACCAGGCTTTCCAATGATATATAATACAAAACATATTAGTACTATTAAAGGGGCTAAATAATTGACCGAAATAACGTTTCCAACCTTTTTTTGAGGAGTTTATATTGCTATTTATACTTTGTTCTCAAGTCCATGCACATCTAGTGTTCTTGTTGCTGTTTTGAATGCAAATGTTTGAATGCACATGAACTTTTTGCATTCGTATGTCTGTATTTGTGTTTGTATTTTCTATTTATTTTTTTAACTATTGCAGTTTGCACTGTGGTTTGGAGAGAAACCAATTAGATTTTTCTGTATGACAAGTTCTGTATATAGGCCTATGGCAAAAATAGACGATAAAGATGACTTGATAACAGTGAACATTGATGGAGTATTTTCTCATGATAATACCTAAAATGCATCGGTAAAGAGAAATGATCCGAGCTCTGCTCCCTGTGGAACTCTGTGACAGGGCCGGCCCGTGGCATAGGCAGTATAGGCAAATGCTAGGGGCGCCAGCCTCCATAGGGGGCGCCCCAAATGAGTGCGGCAGAAAAGTTGAAGATAAGAAGAAGAAATAGAAGGAAAAATGTGGTTAAATATCACTAAATATTATTTATCTAATATCATTTTCATGCTATTATTTAGTAATGATACAAAATAAGCCATGAAAATACAACTAGGCTACTTCACATATTTAAAAAAGGCTCTATTTTCTTGTCTCCTGCTTGACGCGGCGCATCACAACACAGCTGCTCGTTACCTGCTCGTTGTGGAGGAGGAGGGCAGGCGACTTATTAGAAGTGAGTGACAATGAGTGTACCGATTAATATCACGTTTATAAATGACCGTGATGTAAAAAAACAACAACAAAGCCCTCAGGAGCCCAGGGACGAAAAAGAAGAAGAGGAGGAAAAATATGAAAAAGACACAGAGGTAACGTGATGCACAGATCAATTATGTATCTGTTGTAGTTAAGATAGCTTGTTATGATGGATGATAGTAACGTCAGTGTTTCCTAGCTCCAGTTAACATCAGTTATTTCCACTGTACTTTTATTAGGTTAAGATTATTCATGTTAAGAAAATAACCAGTGTAAGTAATGCACTTCTTCTTTTGTTCTTATGTTGTTTGAGAAACAAAACCTACTTTTATATTTATTGACATCTCTGTACTTAGTTAGCTTTCAGCCTAGTCGATTAAAATGTTTATTTTCCACCTCCTGTTGTCATTAATAGTTTTAAGCTCTTGCCTTTAGAGTATTGATGTCTAAGAGCATGAATGCATTTTGTGCTAGAGTTCCTCTCTGAATAGATAGCTGTGCATGCTGTTGGTCTGGTTGTAAGGAAAACGTTTGGGCTCACCTGAAAAACTATGCTGAGGTTTCTGTACTGCTCTGAACAGAAAACAATATTTTGTGTTCACACTATATTATAAAATGCAGATTGTTTAACAAATGCTCATCTCTCTCCGGATGACATTTTAAAACATTTAAAACCATCCCCAGCTGTCCCTGGGCCGTCTGTGACCACTTCTGCTCTCTGAACTGTTTGGTATTGTTTGTTCTGTTACACTAGTTATTTGTATTTATTAGGGCCCGAGCACTCACAGAGTGAGCGAGGACCCTCTTGAAACCCAAGGAATTATTATTTTAATTTTATTTTGTGTTTATTTATAAGAAATCTTAGAGTTATAACCATTTTATTCATGTTTGTTGATAAGTATTTTATAATATTTAAGGTTCTTGAAAGGTCCTCATCTGGAGGCTGAATCTGCTTCATTTTAGGGCAGGAGCTTTGAATTGTGTCTAATCTTATATGATATGCCTTTATCATTAATGAAGCTCATGAAATCATTACTGAGGGATATGAACACATGGCTGACTCAGATGAGTCTCTTTTAGCCTGGCTACAGTTCTCGGTATCTTAATGATTCCAAGAAGACCTTCTTCGATGCAAGGATATTTATTGACTATTAAATAAATCATATCAAGGAAGCGTCACCTCAAGCATGCCCTCAGTATTTATTAAGACTACCTTGCCAGACTAAAGAACATTTTTAAATTTTTGGAGAGAGAACCTCAAGTTACCAAAGTTTATTTTAGTACTATACACGTTTGGAAGTTAGATGATGGAGCTGGGCGGGCCTCTGTTGTTTTGATATCTTTTTTATTAAGTCAATCAACTGTAATTTTAATTGAGAATGACACACTATCAAATAAATCAAGCAGAGAGAGAATTATATTAGCACAACAGTTTTCTGTTGTATTGAAACACGGCACTGAATGATTGCCGCTGCTTCAATTGCTTCCTTTAAATTGGCTACCGCTTCAGGCAGACATCATGTGGATTTTGTCTGCTGAGGGGTAGTCCACAACACAAAAGTCATCAAAAAAAGATTTGATCCATGAGAGTTCTTTGGAAAGACTATTAAATGTTCAATTTTAACAATACATAGGGTGTGATTAAAGAAGTGAGAAGGTTCGTTCACACTTTGAGAAGAGCCAACTGAGATGAAAAGTAGTGAAATTAAATTGTAAAAGAAAGAAAGAAATGTAGGAAAATGGGAAAGGTCAGGTTTTGCCTTCGTTAACTTTTTTTTTCTTCAGTATAGGCTGTAAGAGGAGCATGCTGAGATGTATGAGCCAGTGTCAGATGTACTGAGATAACATCACATAAGCCCCTGTAATAGTCTTTGACAGTGTTTAAGCAAATCTTTAACTATAAGTCACATAGCACGGTAATTTCTTTTAGCGCAAAGCGTCAGCCCGTTGACTTCATAAGAACAAAATATTCAAGAACTTCCCTCAAAAGTGTTTTTCACTTTGATTTCTGTGGATAGTCTCTACAGGCGGACACCTTGATTTCGAGGTTTTTACATAAAGGAAGACTAAGGCAGAGATAAGACTACCCCCATTTACAGCTTAACATAAGTCCAACCTTTTTTTTACACATACACTTCACTCCTGAAAATGTCTTGATAGTACTAACCAGGAGGCCTGCATGTGTGTATGCAAATTGAGCTGGACACAGCAGACTCATGTCTTACATGTAAAGCTCTAATTCAAAGGTAGTAAAGAGCAGGCTCACATACCTTTGATGTCAAATCTTTATAAAAAGGTTTAAAGGGCCTCCCGTCGACCATACTTTCTGCACAGTTAGAGACATCATAAAAGCACTTAGTGGGCTACAAGTGCATGCATGTTGTTTCATCAAAATGTCTGAATGCTGACCAGGGGGTTTGATATCTTTCTGGTAAAATATCTGAGTGTCAAACTCACTAAGAGAAACAGTTCAAAAATCAGTAATGAATTGCATTAGAGAAAATTTCCTAACTAACATATCATTTATCATAATGAATGGTTTAATAAACGTGTCTAGATTTTCAACGAGTTGAGGCAAGCATTGAGTTTCTTCTTATTTAGTTTAATTTGAAGGTGTAGTTATTATTTTAATCTCTTCCATAGAGCGAAGCGTACAAACTGAAAGTCTGTCAATACAATTGTTTATCTCCAAAAACAAAATCTTGCGCCTCGACCCATTCATTTAAAAATGTGTTGAGGCGCTGGTGGTGCAGTGGTTAGAGTGAATGCCCCATGGCCAAAGTCCTCCAAGCAGGTGTCCCAGGTTCAAATCCGACCTGTGGCTCCTTTCCCGCATGACATCCCCCACTCTCCTTCTCCCTGATTTCCAACTCTATCCACTGTCCTATCTCTCGTATAAAGGCATGAAATGCCCAAAAATCTTCTGAATTTTTTAAATTTATTATTATTGTTTCACTGAGCATATTGGCTTTTTCCATGCTCTGCAAGTATACTATGACAACAAAAAGGCTTATTTTTCAGCTGGAGTTTGAGATGGAGGTGAAGTGAACACGGAACAAAAAAAAGGCTTCCTGCTTCAATTCCCTTAGACCTTAGACCAGCAGCAACACATTTTAAGAGTAGTAGTCGATACATTTGTGTATATGTGCCTATGCACTCTTCATTTAACACATTCAGTTACAATTAGGTGTGGTGTTAAATCAATGAATGATGACTAAACTCAACTGAACTGCTTCAGTTTCAGGGTCTTGCTATTGAGCGAGGTTAGCACTGTCATATGGTCATGGCTTGCTTGGACTCTGTTAGCTATAGGATTTACTCGTTGCTACAGGATATAACATGACAAAGACATGATGAATATCTTTGATTTGATTAGACACAATTGTCTGCAGTGTGGGGCGTCTCTAATTCATCTTTAAATTCAAAATGAACAGGAGAGAAACATGTTTATAAATTAGATATGTAATTGCTCATCCCAATTCAAGCATTTAGCCCGGATAAAATGTATTATTGCACATAATGCATAAAATAGTTTTTACATAATATTATAGCACTTGGCTTTCTACAATGATTTACTTATGTGATATAGCAACTTAATTTCTTATCTTGAATTTCTCATAATGGCCCCTCCAGGGCTCTGTATTACTGGCCATCATAGCTCTCCCCTCTGGTAGCCTTAAAAAAGTCTTCTGCATCTCTGACAACATTTTTTTACATCAATGCACAGATGCTTGATGATCCAATCCACCAGGGGTGGCAGAAGCTCCATCTGTAGGGACTTGAGCTGGGAACTGGAGAGTTGCCGGTACCAGTCCCTGTGTGAACTACATTTATTTTTAGAAATTGGTCTGGTAGCTGCAGAGGTGCCCCCCAGCTCAGGTGCGTTAGGGCAGCACTCTCACTCTGACATCTCTCCATGAATTAAGAGTCTTGGTGTGCACTTTGATCATGTTTTTAAATTTGGCAAACAGATATCCACTGTTGTGAGATTTGTTTTTACCAGCTCAGACTTATAGCCAAAATACAATCATACCTCCCTGCCAATGATCTAGAAACAGTAATACATGCATTCATAACATCTCGCCTGGACTACTGCAACTCACTATATGTGGACTTGGACCAGTCATCCATCCAACGCCTGCAGCTTGTCCAAAATGCGGCTGCTCGTCTCCTAACAGGCACAAAAAAGAGGGACCACATAACCCCTGTGCTCCGTTCTCTCCACTGGCTTCCTGTTCGCTACAGGATTGATTTTAAAATTTTACTTCTGGCTTTTAAATCATTAAATGGCTCAACACCTCATTAACTAAGTGAACTACTACATGTTCATGCTCCATCCAGAGCACTAAGGTCCTCCAACCAGCTGCTCCTGGACGTGCCCAAAACAAGGCTCAAAACTAGGGGCGATCGAGCCTTTTCTGTTGCAGCTCCGACACTTCGGAATAGATTACCATTTAATATAAGATCTGCTGCCACAACTGAATTTTTAAAAACCCATTTATTTTCCTTGGCTTTTAACTCTAGTTGAGTGTTTTATCCCAGCAGCAGTGTCTACTGGAACTTTTACTATTGTTTTGTGTTTTAATTTACTTTTAATTTTTACTTTCACGTGTCTTTATGATGTTTTGGATGTAATGTATTTTGCCTAATTTACTGTACAGCACTTTGGTCCACCTCGGCTGTTATAAATGTGCTGTATAAATAAAGTTGACTTGACTTGACATGAATGCTTGTCCATAGGATTCAATTTTAGGAAGACAATTATATTCTGATATTTCCCCCATTTTACTTGATCCAAATGTGGAAGTAAAAACGAACCTACCAAAGAATATAGTAGCTTCTTCCTTCTTATTGATTACAGCAATAACTTGGCATTACAGTTCACTTACGGTAGATGGGCCTCCATCACTTTAACTTTACATTCAAATTATTCATTTTTGAGTGTTTTTCCAGTATTTCCACTACATTTTAGTCTTCTTACTAAGCGATTGTAACTGATAAAGCTCTGTGAACCATTTAATCGTGTGAATGCTTCACTCCCACATTTTGTAGCAGAGATATAAAGTACAGCAAAAACATGAAGCATATTTATTCTTGCAGCCCCCTGCAGTACAACACCTTTCTACATGTTGATATATCTGGAGTAATTAGGTACACTTCAGGAAGAAGTGATCAATTTGTCAGGTTGCTGCACCGCTGAGGTGATTTGCATACATGACCTCAGATCTTCAATCAGGAAGAGCAGCAGTTAACCTCACTCAGTGTATAAACAACTCACACATACTGTACATGTGCTGCTTGAATAAAATGCGACAGTGATTAAGCGGGTGAATGCGAGTTAGGTAGTTTTCTTATAGACACACCATCACTGACAGCTGATTGTACCAGACGAATCAGTCTGCTCACACAATAAGTCAATATTTGGTTTGGAATATGTTCTAGTGTCCTTGCACTTTAAAATATCTTACATTTATTTTTCCATGACGGGTACATCTGTATGTCTGGACTTAGCGTGGTTATAGGGTAAATTATTTACCAGATGTGATTTATATATAACTGAAACAAAAGTGGTTGCTGCACAAAGAAAATAGAACTTTAAATAACACCTGAATACCTTCATATGCCTAGGGGTCGGTATAAATCATAGATTTATCCTCACTAAGGGTAAGTAGCAGTTTTTTTTCTTTGCAGTTGTTTTTTGATTGCAGGTCATTACATATTTATATATATTTACATTAGCAACAGCAATTCTATTTATATAGCACGTTTCACTACAGGTAAGCTCAATGTGCTAAACAATGGGGGGTAAAAACATGAAAGTCCAAGAATTAACAGATGTTTCCCCAATCACATGTAATAAATCACATGTGCACATCAGACACAGCAATTAAATACCATAAAGCATGAGAAACAATTACATTTTAACGTAGAAAAACACACTGCCCATACAATAAATTGCACAAGAGATAACACATACACACAGAGTAATTCTTCATGCGCTTTGGAGAATAGTTAGGTTAAGTAGAGACAGTATAGGGATGGACCTCAGGTCAACAGGCAGCTTGTTCCAGAGAGAAGGAGCGACTAAAGGCCCCCTCTCTGGACTTTAATGTAATTCTGGGTACAGCTAAAAGACCTCCCCCCCCTCGTGGAGTCCAGACACTGGTGGTGGAGGCAGTAGCTGATGACATCTTCTGGGCGTATGGGATGAAGACTGGGATGAAACTGTGAATGCTTGGTGGTGATGGGGAGACACCGGGTTGCACCTAATGTTGACATGAATTAACTAGTGGAAGAGAAAGCCATATTTGAAAAGGACAGCAGTAATATGAGAGGCTAGCAATGAGGGAGTGGAAAGATGTGACCCGGTGATATGAACAGCTGATGATTACAAGAAAATGAGTGAGCTTGCTTGGATAAGCGATGAGACACAATAGGAGAATGAACACTAACCAGTGTGCAGAAAATAAAGTCTTCCTGACGGAACTTTCGCTAGAGCTAGTGATTCTGTACTGTACAGAGGAGGACCAGTGTGATGTGTTTTCTTATTGTAGATGACCAAATAAACATTGACTATCTCTATCTATCTGAAATAAATCACAATCTACTGTGTCATTTGCTCTTCGATCAGATCTCTCTGCTTCCTTCCGTGTTCTAGGATTTTGTCATAGCCTCTAAGAACCTGTTAACTATTCATAAATCATAAAGAGAAAAAATTGGTTTAGTGTCTAGTGGCGCAACAAAATCCTGCACATTTTTCTCAAATGTCATCTTACTTCTTTTTTCCAATTCGAAGGGCAATGAACTCAGCAACAGACAAATCTCTTAACCAATCAGCTGTCATCTGATAAGTTTAGAAAACTAAGGATATTTAGCACGAGTTATGAGAAACCTATATGAAAGTAAGGATCAGTTATGTAAAAGCTTGTAGAAAAAAGTGTTAAGGTACTGGTTCGTAACACAAAACTTATATTCTATCAAGCATGTGTGATAGATGTGTCCTGAAATTGACAACATTTGCAGGACACTAACAAAGAGCTTCTGAATATGACAGAAATCTCTTTCACCTTGACTGTCACACGCAAAGGAGACTGGATTACGCTCTTCCTTTACAGCACAGAACATGCTACCCTAAGAGGTCAAACACAGAACATTCTGCTCTCTCATATTTTCTTTCGACTCAAATTCATATTTCCCTTTCTGCAAAACAACATTGTAATAGATCGAACTCACCTGAAACCTGATCTACAAAGCTAGAAGTATGGTGAGCGAGGTTATGGTAGGAGCTGAATTTAAAAAGTAACAACTATGACCAATTATTTCTCTTGATGCACGCTAATACATTATATATTGAAATTACTCCTAAGCAGACTTATGCATTCACATGTTCTGTTTTTCATTACTGAAGACTGATTGGATTTAAAAAACAGCATATTCAAATTTGAGACATTTAATAGATGGGAGAGGTTTCTAACTTTCAGAGTTAATGATTTGAACGTTTTTGACACTGACTTGCATTTTCTGTTCATATTCATTCATACTATTGGCGTCAAATTCAAGTTTTTTAATTAGCGAAAATGAAGGCCAAGTCTTCCAAGTCATTGACAAAAGATACCAGTACGGAGTTAATATGAAAATGACATATTAATGTATACTTTACATGTATTTATTAATTAGGCTACTGTGGGCAAATTGTTATCATGTTTCCCGTTTGTGCAGTCTATGTTCTCTTTCATAGCATTCGTTTCGTGTCTCACTATGGGGAACGCCTCCTGCGTGACCTCGTCAGAAGCTTAATAATACTACGCCAGCCCTCATTGGCTGGCAAGGATGACGTCTATGTCTGGAAGGGAGGGGACCCTCCCCCTATATAATAGGCAGGCATAGCGTCAGCCGTCATTCAAAAACCTCTTCTCGCTTCTCACAAGCCTTTTCGACACTAAGCTAAGCTGAACTGTCCGCAGACTGAGCGCACAACTCGGTCGCTGGGCGCTTTGCCGGTCGTACGGTGTCACTAGTTCCTGAAGCAGTAGCAATACTCTTTACTCTCGCTAGTACGTGGTTGAAGTGGCAACACTTTAGCTTCAAAGTAGCAATACTTTTCACCCAGAGTAGCAATACTCCGCTTATCAATAAAGGTAGCAATACCGTTTTGTTTTTTTCTGTTATAGGTAGCAATACCGATTAAATTTTAAGAGTGTTTAGCACCATTTTCACTCTAAACGCTAGCGGGAAATAGCAATATTTACCCCCTCCCAGCCGACATGTAAACAGACAGGGCGGGCCGAGGTCCCCCCAGTTACACACACTGGCACACAGCCTGATAGTGTGGGGCAGTGCACACCTGCTGTCTCTGAGAGCAACGCATGTGCCGGGCATTCTGAACTACGGGGCAGGTCTGTTATCCAGGGGCAACTCGCTGTACGCAGACTGGAAGCTTCACCCCGAGGTAGTGAGGCAGATTTGGTCACGATTCGGTCAGGCAACTGTGGACATTTATGCTACAGTGGACAATGCTCAGTGCCCCATGTTTTTCTCTCTGAGAGATCAGGGAGCCCCGCTGGGAGTGTATGCACTGGTACATGAGTGGCCGAAGACCCTCCTGTATGCCTTTCCACCAGTAGCACTCATTCCTCCCACTCTGGCCAGAGTGAGAGAAGGAGCCCTGTCAATGATTCTGGTAGCCCCACATTGGCCAGGAAAGCACTGGATGGTGGAGATATTTCAACTCCCGTCCGGCCCACCGTGGCCGTTACCAGTGCGCAGGGACCTACTGTCTCAGGCGCAGGGAGAGATATTTCACCCTCACCCAGAGAGGCTGGCCCTGTGGGCCTGGCCCGTGAGTGGTTCAATCTAAATGTGGTGGGACTCCACCACAGCGTTATTGATACTATTCAGTGCGCCAGGGCCTCTTCAACTAGGAAGTTGTATGAGCATAAGTGCCGTGTGTTTGAAAGCTTTTGCTCAGAGTCGCAGGCTATTCCTTTTCAGTGTTCTGTGGCAGTGATTCTGTCGTTCTTACAGAACCTTATAGAGAAGGGTAAGGCTTTCTCAACCATTAAAGTGTATCTGGCAGCTATTTCGGCTTGCCATATTGGTTGTGATGAGAGGACTGTGGGTCAACATCCATTGGTGTGTCAATTTATGAAGGGTGCTAGGAGGAAACTGCCTACATCCAGGGTGCTAGGAGGAAACTGCCTACATCCAGACCACTAGCTCCATCGTGGGATCTCCCAACGGTACTGGAGGCTCTCTCTGGCTCCCCATTTGAACCTTTGGAACAGGTGGAGCTGAAGATGTTGTCCCTGAAAGTGGCATTATTGCTGGCATTAGCTTCAGCTAAACGCATTGATGAGATACATGCTTTCTCTGTGCATCGTGCATGTACTAAGTTCTCCCCGGGGAACACCAGGGTCAGTCTACTGCCTAACCCTGCCTTCATACCCAAGGTTATGGGCACTTGCTCTTCAATAGAGCTGGCTGCCTTTTACCCACCGCCTTTTTCCTCTGAGGAACACAGGCGTCTGCATACTCTTTGCCCTGTCCGTGCACTGCACATTTAATTGGAAAGGACCCAGAGTTTCAGGAAGGGTGACCAGCTGTTTGTGTCTTGGGCGAACCCACACTTGGGAAAGCCAGTGTCCAAACAGCGTCTGTCCCACTGGATTGTGGGGGCTATTGCTCTGGCTCACACTAGAAAGGGCCTCCAGCCTCCAGCAGGCCTACGGGCACATTCCACCTGAGGGCTAGCAACCTCATGGGCTCTCTTTAAAGGAGTCTCTATTCGAGAGGTGTGTGCCGCAGCATGCTGGGCTTCACCCCACACTTTTGCTAGGTTTTATAAATTGGATGTCACGGCGCCAACCATGGCACATTCAGTCCTCAGTTCAGTTTCTTCTTAGGGCGTGGCTCCCATTGTGAGACGGGCCACTGGGGACAGTTCTCTTCATATCAGGCTTGTCTGGCAACACGGGAGTCAGTATTTTCCCCATAGTGAGACACGAAATGAATGCTATGAAAGAGAACTTTAGGTTATTTACATAACCCCGGTTCTCTGAGTAGCATGAGTGAGTGTCTCACCAGACCACCCTCCTTGCTATGGAAGCGAGGAAGAGGTGAGCTTGTTTGAATGACGGCTGACGCTACGCCTGCCTATTATTAGACGTCATCCTTGCCAGCCAATGAGGGCTGGCGTAGTGTTATTAAGCTTCTGACGAGGTCACGCAGGAGGCGTTCCCATAGTGAGACACTGGCCCTTTCCGAATTGTCACAGTTCAGTAGGTAGTACGTACTTTTCAGTAGGGAGTTTCAGAAGACTGAACTTTCGTGGTCATTCAGTATGCATTTTTTGGGTCCACCTCAGTATACTGAACATTTCAGCATGGATACTAACTTCCGGGTTTCATGCAGTATGGATCGGATGCGTGCTTTCAGGAAATGAATTGTATTTTACCACCCACAATGCTGTGCGAAATTAAACTTAAATCGTCACGTCCGTCTCCAAATCAAAACAAACGAGCGGGGATTAATTGAATCAATTTTTAATCTAGAGTTAAAGTCCCGACTGAAATCGCTACTTTTAATTAACAACAGAAAATATAACAAATGCATACATTATTATAAAACCTTTCTCCCTCTATTTAAATAATGATTTCACTATTTAAATGCGTCTTTATTTGTTTATTTTACTTTATATTCTGTATATTACTGTCTTTCATTTGTACTTTTCTTTATGTAGGCTACTGTATGTTATTTAGTTATTTAATTAATCAATCAATCAATCAATTTTTATTTGTATAGCGTCAACTCATAACAAGTGGTATCTCGAGACACTTTACAAAAAGCAGGTAAAAGACCTTACTTATTGCTATGTTACAAAGATCCGGCCTATCCATCATGAACACTTTAGCAAAGCAGCAAAAGTTACAGTGGTAAGAAAAAAACTGCCTTATTAAAAGGCAGAAATCTTCGGCCGGATCCCCGGCTCATGACGAAACAGCCTTCACAGGCCTAGACTGCGCCGGGCTTGGAAGGGGATAGGGGGAGAGATGGGATAAGATGCAGGAAGAGGGATAGGGAGCAAGGGGGTGCAGGGAGGCAAGCCGTCCATCAACAATCCGGTGGGGAGGGGGTTGTTCTGGTTGATTGATTGATTGATTGTTATTTAGTTATTTAATCTGCCTTTTCCTTTTTTTACCTGACTGTATATGTGCATTACTCTTCTTGAATAAAGCTAAACGAAAAAAAAAAAAATGGGTGGTTGCGGCCGGTTCGGGAACCGTAAATGACGTCACTTCCATACTGAATGAATCAGATGAAGTAGGAACAAATATCTGCCTACTGAATAGTATGTACTAACAGTATACAGCACGGATAGTAGGTACTGTCTACTGACAGATTGAGTAGGTACTTGGTAATTCGGATACAGCCCCTCACTCATGCTACTCAGAGAACCGGGGTTATGTAAATAACCTAAAGGTTTGTACTGTAATGAGCACGGGGGCGTTCTGAACAGACGTCATAGGTGACTCCATCGTCCAATCGTATCGCTGGAAAAGTAAAAAAAAATAGAAGTACACTACGCTACTCCTCTGCGCAGCCGCAGACTCACGCACAGGAAAAGCCAGCTAGTTCTCTCCTTCCCACAGAGGATATTAAATCTCCTTACAAAGGTAAAAAAAAAAAAACACTTTTTTTATTCGTCCATGGTCTTCTCAATGGTCAAAATTATTGATAACCTTGCTGTCTGTT
Organism: Labrus mixtus; assembly: GCF_963584025.1. Classification (NCBI taxonomy): domain Eukaryota; kingdom Metazoa; phylum Chordata; class Actinopteri; order Labriformes; family Labridae; genus Labrus; species Labrus mixtus. Next base: position 27,858,835 of record NC_083613.1, on the reverse strand, counting down.
TGTAGAATAATATCACGGTATCGTATTTCGTTTTTCTGCCTTCTACTTCTGTTGTTATGCTAACCGGTGAACGCTAGCTCGTCTAGCTAGGCTAAGATCACTAAGTAGTTAGCCAGTCACCTTCCTGTTAAGCTAACGTCAGCTTTTGTTTCTAGCTCTGATGCGTTCGCCTCAGACATTTGACATCCGTACTCTGACAGGGGTTTGTGAAAACCTGCAGAAACGAAGCGTATCGTGTTCATGCCTTGTAAGCTATCAGGTAAAACATGAACCAGTTTGAATGACACCTGATGACCGTCTGCACTGACAGCTGCAGGGATGTGATAACACGATATGATGAGATAAACTCCTTCTGATTCTCTTATTGGGGGAAATTGGGTCCTTATTACATCTCACAATAAAGGTCAAAGGTAATAAGCAACAAAATGTTAAAGACAACAAACTTATTTACAGTAAATAAATACAAGAAGAACAGTAGAAGTAGTCGTAGTCGTAGTAATACTAATAATTGATATATACTCTGTAAACTTTCACTTGTGGAAACATACAACCAGTTTTAAAAACACACATGGTGTAAAGCATATTGATATAAGGGACCTGTAATCTTTGGTATACCGTGTCACCATGCTGTTCTCAATAACTTTGTGTCTTTCACAGCTACAGGTAAATCAAATGATGCAGCACATGTCAGCTTCAAAGACCAATCCAAAATGAAAATAACATGCACAAACCATAGGAAATGCAACAGGAAACACACGTTTTAAAGGATGGAAACCAAAAGCAATTTGGGGGAAATAGTAGGTTAATGTCTTGGACAGATTAGTAAAAACACAGCAGTCAATACATTGTTTCTAATAGCCAGGCAGTCGGGAATTTTATAATACAATGAATAGAAATTCAAGACTGGTTTGTTTTGTGCATCTTACTAAATCATCTCTTCGAATGTCCTAAATAACTGTTTCAACTTTGTGCTAGAGAACTGTTTGATTAAATATCTGCAGCTTGCTGTGCAGGGCAGGCTGATGGTCTTAAGGTTAAATGCAATTACAAGGACAGTTTGGATAAAGCTTAATTCACTTTAAGCTTCAATTGATCACTCCCTCACAGTTCTGTTGATAGAACTGAACTGTGCATGCACCCCTTTGCTAACTACGAATGTGCCAGTCATAAGCCACAACCAGCCAAGAAGAATGCATCTTCCTCTTCTTGTATTTCCATTGTTTCACTCTGTCTTTATAAAACAAGTCTTCGGTGTTGGTGTTTTTTGTTGGTGAAATACAAAATTCATAAAACAGGAAATTAATACAGTTATGTGTCATACAGATTTATATGTGATTGACGTACGCCAATGACTAAGAAAAGGTCAGCAAACCTTCCATGGTGTTGGCAAAAAGTGTTGTGCTTTCCAATTAGTCATCTGAATCTGAGATGCATATCGAAGAGAAATCATGACTGTTGCTACATATGTACCAGTACATGCATGTGTCAATAATGTAGCCAATTTGCTCGAGTTTGAAACTCCCCCCCCCCCGAAGGTCAAGTAAAAAAAAAAATTGACTTTAGAGATTTATTTTTGGGCTTTTTGTGCCTTCATTGTAGGGATAGGATAGTGGATAGAGTTGGAAATCAGGGAAAGAAGTCATTTAAGGATATCTTTCCAATAGAAAAGGACAGCTGTCATTAAAAGTAACACATGAACACCAAGATTCCTTCAAGTGTTTGTGTCGTCGTGTCGCCGTAGTCCCACCCCCCCAACGCTGTAAACCTAGGGGAAACACTGACTATCCTGTTTCTATTTGTGTTATATCTGTGTGTGTTTTGTCTTTTGAATCAGCTCTTAGGAGCTCAAAACCACCAGTAAAGCTGTATAAGCACCGGGTTGACGGGACCGAAGGAAGTGGCGCGTCGTACGGGGAGCTGCCTGCCGACATCGCCATGAGCTACAAACCCATTGCTCCTGCGCCTTCTGGCTCCAACCATACACCTCCAGGTTTGAACACAACACAACGCTAATGCAGTTATCTGACAGCTGACATTTCTGTAATTTATACTTATAAAACATTGAACACCGTGGATTATTTTAAGGTCAAACACTCCATCGACATAACAAATGAAAGGTTGTCTAGCCAATGAAAATGTGATAATGTGACATACAATACTTTGATGGAAGCTAAGCTTATAGTGACACATAAAATAATCTGCACATTTACTGTGGACACATTAAGAGCCCTGGTACAGAACTGATAGAAATGGGTTTTCTTATTTTTAAGAAATATTAAACTTGCTCAAGCTTATGTGTATCAGAGAACTTTACAGTAAAATATGACTTTTACCTTAATGCCATGCAGTGTTTCAGGAGGCAGGTTTCTACCCTGTCTTCTAATTTGTTACATCTATCTTCCTCTTCTTCTGTCCAGGCTCTTCTGTGCCGTCTCCATCTCTACCCTCATCTTCAAACTTTCGGCCGGCTTTCAGCGACTTCGGTCCGCCCTCCATGGGCTTTGTTCAGGTATGTCTGCTGTACAGACATAGGCTTACCCCGTCTATAGTAGGTTAGTTTATATAGGCTATTCATTTTAGGCCTGTGTTTTACTTGATTCTCAAACTTATTTTATGTGTTTGAGGGCGCACTCACACTAGCAAAGTTGTCACAGTCCTGTATCGTGCTTAAGCATGATTGTCCCCCCTCCTCATTCCCCCACTGGTCTGCACTCGCACTGCTCCAGGACTAACCGGGCCTTGCACATAACGTCGTAATAAAACACATGAATTTCTTTACGTGATCATGAAGCACGCTTCAGGCGGACTGGAGGAAAAAGGAAAAAAAGGGATGAGCTTTCGGGTCAGCATCCTCGCATTGGAGAACGACTCAGAGAGCATGGCAGCTACTTTACTAATGTTGTGGCTTATTTTGAGTCATGTTAGTCAGATGCATTCATAACACTCAGGTATTTCTTGATAATGAAGGATGTCCTCATTGTGTACCCGCATGCTTGTGCTTGAAGTGTACCGTTGTTTGAGCACTGATCCGAGCACTCACACTAGTCAAAGGAACTGGACATTATGGGTGAACTGTGCTTGGGCACGGTACGGATTGCCAAGTGTGACCGTGCCCTTACGAACAGCTTTAATCTGCTCATTTTACTTTCCTTTCTTCTCGTATCTACACAGACACACTTCTGTCTGTGTTTTTTTTTTCTCTTTTGACATTCATCATCAGCAGTACATTTAATTTCACTCTCGATATTTCACTCGATATTTCATCACCACGATCAGCGTGTGTAGCATATTGTATAATAACGATATTCCTAAAATAAGAGTGAAGGATAACATCGGCAGCAAGCAGCCGCAAAAAGAATACAAATAATAAGTATGGCGTATGAAGCTGCAATTTTAACTCGAGACATCACACGTCACTTGGTGCGTTTACAGGAGGAACGTTGCAGCAGACCCTCTCTCTCACACCGATGGCAATTAAATACAGTAGTGTATTGCGTACAGTAGTATGCAGTAGAGCAAATATTTGCTGGGAGACTGTTTCTGTGAGAGGGGTCTTGAGTTAGCCAAGAGGTAGTTATGTTGAGCTTTAATTGAGCATATCATCTTCTATCATCATTTTGATAATAATTAAAAAAATAAAGATTATCTGTCCGTGCTTTTCCTTTGTATTTGACATCACATTATTATTTAGAAAGAGTCCACACCTGGCATTGTCCTTTCTGTACGTGTGATGTTAATTCCGAGGTGTTAAAGGTATTGAATAGTGGTTTTTTTCCCCTTCTCTTTACATGCAACAGCCTGTCAAAGTGTCTCAAGGGTCCACCTACAGTGAGCTCCTCTCTGTCATTGAGGAGATGAGCCGCGAGATCAGGCCAACATACGCAGGGAGTAAGAGCGCCATGGAGAGGCTAAAGAGAGGTACATTGTGCTTGTCAAAAAACACCAGTTTCTGTACAAGTTGAAGTGCATGTGTGTGTCCTGAATAGTTAATGAAAGTGCAGATTGTGTTGTTCCCTCTGTACTTTCTGTGCTTTTGTTATGTAAATGAAAACCCACCCCAGTAAGACTGATGACCTAGGTCACTGACTGATAGGAATGAAAGAACCTGCTCTTTAATTTTTCGGTAATGGCAGAAATTATTTATTCCATGCAGAATGCTTTTGGTAAAAATAGGCTTACTTTAATGAAATAAAACACACGTGCTATATAGCGTAGCAGATTTTACTCTTCAAAACCCGCCTCAGCGCCAGCTCTCAGCTTGTTGTTAGGTTGACAGAAATAAAATAAAACACACCTTTTAAATGTGACACTCACACTTTAGGGACATCAGTTGTATTTAGATATTTGTTGTTGGTGTTACCATATATTGTTTTTAATTTAAGACCTTCAGGCTCTGATTTCATTTCGATTCTTTATCCAGGTTGTGAGCAAAAGAGTTATCATCCATTTAACACTTTTTTTTTTACAGTGTTTCCCACAGCAGTTTAAGATGAAGCCTTGACAACAGGAGCCCTCTGCCCTCTCGTTGTAGAAAAAAAACAAATTGATTAGAATCCTCCTTCGCCTCTATGTGAGATCCAACAGCTGCTCCTGGTGCTGTTTGATACTCAGTTCGGATCACCCCTCACGGTTCAGGCCACACGTGATCAGCAGATCATTCACTGTATAAATAGGAAGTAAATTCAGTCTTTGATAATATGGTTTTTACAGGCTTTAACACGGAAACATGTTACTATGAAAGTGTTATGGTGTGTGGTTACTTTGTTTCAAACACGACTGTATTGCTCATACAGGTATCAGCTGGTGGCTTAAAAAACAAGTTTAGCTAAAAAAAATAAAAATTTAAGCTATATATGATATACACATACTATGTTGGAGTGTGTTGGACACCAATAAGAGGTGACTCAAATGTAAACAAAGTCCAGAAGACCTAAGACCCTGAGAACGTTAGTTTCTGCCTCTAATGTTAAGATGTGGTCCGAGGATGAAATGATCCTCGTGATCCTCCTTTTTACAATTTCTCATGCATCGTAAAAAGGATTCATGGGTAAAATTGACTGTCTTGAGTGAAGAAGAATCACATGAATATGGGGCTTTAGTAAGTGCAGTGAATGTTAATAGAAAGGACAGATCGCTGAAACTTCATTTAGCCTCTATCTCAGCTGGAATGACCAATTACTTTCGCAATTCTGTTTCATTAATGTCAGAGTGGGTTATTTAACACCTCCTTGCACCTTGCTTTCGTCCCACTCAGGTATAATCCACGCTCGTGCACTGGTCAGGGAGTGTCTGGCAGAGACGGAGAGAAGCGCCCGCACATAACCTTTTCAGAAAGACCCCTTCACCTCACTCTGTCCCAGTAGAGCCTGATCTCTGAAAGGATTTTTTACCCCCCCCCAACCACCACTTTTTCTCAATGGCTTTTTTATATGTGCATTATATCCTCCTTGTCTCTCCACTGTTCCTGCATTCCACCACACACATTTTGTTCATTACAACCTTCCAGCTATGGTGTACACAAAATGCAGTTCAAGTGAAAAGCTCTGGTTATTGACCTTAGTCAAATGATTGGAAGTGTTATAAGTGTTCATTGTTCAATTACGGTAATTGACCAAGGAAGTTTTGTTTTCTCCGATGATGAAATCCATGTTCAAACTGCACCTGAGCTCATTTCCTCTTCTTAACACGACCTTACAGACAGTGACATATTCTTCTTTCAAACTGTGCATTTTCACTATGCCCCATTTCCATTCATCCTGTCTTTGTTTTCAACATGTTTTGTAGAGTAAACACACACAAGATGTTTTTTCAACCCTAAGAACTCTTTACATCTCAAGTCATTTTGTTTGTAAGACAATTTTGTAAACCAGATTTTTGCAGTTCAGTATGTATATCTTAATTAAATAATTAAAACAAATAAAATGTGCTGGCTGTTTCATATGTGAAATTGGTTTTATGTGATACTTGTCGTGGTTCACCTGAAGATTTATCAGACTGTGATGAGACAAATTAAAGATGGCTGACTGTGTAAAAGTTGCAGGGCATCTAGTGACCAACGTGGACTCCTACAACACGAGTACTCAGAAAAACATTGACAGAGTTAAGATTCAACTCTGATTCAACTCAGAAACACACTGGGATAATAACCAGAGATAATCAATCCTTTTTTAAATCTGTTTGAAAGAAACAAATGCTTAAAGGTGTAATATGTAGAATTTTACACTAAAACATCTACATCAATTTAGAATTGTCTAAACCTGTATTTTTTTGTAAAGTATTTAGAAAATCCATCATTTTATAGTTGTGACATGTTTTTAGTTAAACATAGGCATGTTTAACGTTGCCATGGAAACACCAAATGTTTCGTCAAAGGCCGTTCAAAAGGAAGCGTGAACTGCTACCGAAAGCTGCCGTACTGTTGCTGGATGTGCTGCTTTGATAGAAACGTCAAAAGTAATCTTTTGTTATTGTTTTGATTGAGAGCCCCCTGGCGGTGGAATTAACATACTGCGTTCAAGACAAGTCAGGGGATTAAACATTTATTTTTCAATTACATAATCACAACCTCGGTAACATCTCAGCGTACACCGATTCAGCTAGCTCTGCCGCACATACTCAAGAAGTACTTCCCTTCAACAAGACGTTACAAGAAGCTCTTTACAAGTGAAGGAGACCAAGGAGAACCAAAAACAACACAATTGAAGTATAACATATATGAAGGTGGTACAAAGGAGAAAGCAAAGTAACACAAGCCCATGTGTGTTATAAAGTGATTGTCACAGTCAGCTCTGCGTCCCCAGGAGGAAGTAATGGTCTACTGTGTATTCCAGTGCCACCGCTGTGACCCGAGAATCGAAAAAGGGCATCTAATGAGTCAAGGCAGAGGTTTGTGTGAGAGTGTTCATGATTTCCCTTGTGCAAAAACGAATATATATATAGGGGTTTCTCAATTCTACGCATTTCTGTTTGGTTCTTCTTTTTTTTTTTTTGGCTTACGATTGCAAGTTTTTTTTCAGGTAATCCAACAGCTCTGCACATTTCCAGAGAAAGCGGAACAAAAGAAATGCTAAAGCTACTCATTTAAAATACATTGGTGAATTGGTGTTTGCTAAATACTAAGTTGCTATAAAATGACTTCACAAACTGCAGATACATACATCATTCATTATATGAAAAAAAAAAAAAAAATCTTACTGCAGCATTTCCTGTGAATATTGATGCCTTAGATAACATTCGATATGCGGCCAATTACTCAGAGCAAGTTATTTAGCATAATTGTCTGAAAACACAACAGACTATATATAAGTAGATGTAATCCAGACTTCTTGGAGACTGAAGACGATGGTACTTGAAGTGTGTTGTGCTGCTGACCAGGACGGACATCAGGTCTCTGTCTTTAAAGTCAAGCTGATGATATCAGTAATCGATTGGGAACTTAACATTTTAAGAGAAGGACTTGTACCAGATAAATAAGGCAGACAAACAGGATTGGTATAATAGGTGTGACCTGCTGGTGCAATTGTGTGGGGAGCCAGACAGTGCGAGTGTTTGGCTTGGGCGCATGGCTAAAACTGGAACAGCAGCAATGTCTACTGTGTCTCTCTCTCTCTCTCTCTCTCTCCTCCATCTTGAAATTACCAGACATCCTCTTGTTCCAAGCCACTTTGAGGTTCAACCCTGTGAGGAGGAAGAACAGACATTTCTTACACTTCAGAGTATTTCATATAGAAAAAAAAAAAACCTGTCAAGAAAACACCTGGGGCCAGGAAGAGGCTAATCGCAAAAAGAAAGGCGACTGACTGTAGTGGCAGTGGCAGGTGTTTTGTTGAATAGCCCTTTGTAGCGACCCTTTTCCTCCTTCTCTTTGGAGCGGATCCTGTCCTCCATGGCCCTCAGCTCCTTGGCAACAGACGGTTCCAGAGACGGGTCCAGCTCCAACACCTTAGCGAAGTCCGCCCGGGCCTCTGTCTCGTTCCACACTGCAGCGTGGGCCTTCGCTCGCTTATAGAAGGCCTTCACATTGTCTGTAGGAAAACAGAGAGGGAGGACATATTATAGCCCTTTTCCACCTTTTCAAAACAGTCCAAAGTGGTCTAAATGAAACATCTGTGCTGTGCTTTGGTCAAAATATACTGTAACATCAATCAAGCACCACAGGAGGTTTGTGACCCTGTATAAACCAGTGCTGCGCACTGAGAACGCAGCCAGTGGGTGTTGACGGACGAGGGTGCACAGAGCCGTATCGGACCGGAGCGGACACTCAATGCACACGTATCTGGTGGAAGTTCGGTGTCACAGTGCCACAGCTGTTTTACACACACCTGGCACTAACGCTTTCTTCTTTTGTTAATAACTAGAGATTAGCAAACAGCTTTCATATGCACTATAGCCAGTAGTGCTGGCTACAGTAAACAATAGAACATTTGATTTTTAGGACGAGATAATAATCTTTGATTTTTTAAGATATTTATCTGAAGGAAAATGAGAAATAAAAAGGAAGGATGTGATTAGAGTTTCTTTCAATGGCAACAGATTACAATCTGTCGTACTAACAGTGCTCTGACTCAAGGCTGTAAATAATAGTTTGTTATTTATCACCTTGTTAAGTATTGTGATTGTCCTGTCTATATTGTTTGTTGTGTGTGTTAATTGCCCGAGTGGCGAGTGAGTTTTCCCACCACAGCTCTGACAACAAAGCCCTACCCTCATATTTGAAGACCAAAGACGTGCAGTGTTCGATGACTTCGTAGTACTGGCCCTGTAGCAGCTTGCACTGGCAGTAGTTGAGGAGCAGTGGTGTGATCATGAGGTCCAACTTTACCCACGCTTCATCTCCAGGATGCTCCTACCAGGGGAGACAAAAGTCACAGAGTGGAGTTTGTTACAACACCAAACTTAAAAAAACAGATTTGGATTTTCTTTGATTAAAATGTGACCTTACTTTCATCTGTAGATTTTTCAAGCAGGCGATGCCATTGTAATACTTCTCTGAGGCTTCCTTAACCTGGCCCTGTTTGAAAAGCATGTTGCCCTCCTCATGGATATGAGGTACAAGCTCGAGTTTCTCTTCATCTGTCATAGCCCAAACATCGAGCTGGAAAGATCCCGGAGGCAGAACCTGACAGGGACAGGAAGAGGAGGAAGATCATCAGCTCTTAGAGCTTCAATCAGAGATGGGTCAAATTAAAAAGATTTCTTTACTGGATGTTTTCCTTTAGGGAGGCTTTAAACCTTTGTTTTGCATCACTGTGTTATGGAGGTGTTCATCCAACTCAATCATAATACTGTCATGTCGGACTACTTTACAGTGAGTTCCCTTTACCTCAGGACTCACATCTCAGAGATGGGATTGACGTCACATCCACGTTAACCACGTTCCAGTTACAAGTTGGTAACAAGTCGGAAAAGCAACATCGCCGCCTCCAGGAGCACCTTTCTTTTGTTAGCTTATGCTTGGCAATAACAACACACTACCTGATAGTTTGTGCTCATGACAGCATGTCCACAGATAGAAGTGATTGTACCTGACCTAGAAACAGCTCTACATGTCAGAGTAGCATATTTGAGTTTCCCTCTGGATTAATAAAGTATCTCTCTATTGATCTATTGCTCCTTTAATATTAAACTTTGGGCCTCCCCCTGCCTACTCACCTCCAGCAGCTCGATAGTGAAGACGAGAGGCTGTGGACTGGCCTGAAGCTGATCCAGATCCTTGTGCCCTAGAGAGTGGTGGGAGTGGATCTGGGCAATGCCGCAGCAATGTCTCTGGCCTTCCAGGGGATCTTTACCAGCACTGATGTTTCTCAGGGACTGTGACACTAGCGGGTAGAGTGCTGTGTGCTGAGGGGAGAGCAGAAATGTGCAGAAATAACACATTGCTGTTCAATTGCATCCTTGCTGACAAGTAATAATAACAACAACAATAATAACAATTAATAACTATAATAATAATAAAAACAAGAGTTTACAAAGTGCTTAAGTGTTGTGGCAATCAAGAAAAACAAATCTCAGGAACAATCAAATTATAAAAACACTGTAGGCCCCGTGTCCACCTAGCGTTTTTTTTCTCAGCGCCAGCGTCTTTTTTCAGGTGTTTTCAATGGGTAGAGAGCGTTCGCAGCAGGAAGCAACCGCCTGGATGAAAAGTGCACCGCTCTGCGTCTTTTTGTCCCCCCAAGCGCTCTGCCGTTTTAGTGCTGCCGCTCCGAGCGCTTGAGTTGAAAATCTTTCAACTTTTCAGAAAGGCACTGTTGACGTCACAGGCGTTCTTTTCAAAATGTATGATATTCCCTGTATTTTAGCCTCCTACGGATCGTATCTTGTACTCACATCGTCCTTGCTCCGTGTCCTCTGGGGGGGAAAAAAAACTATCTCAAATAAAAAAAACATGCAGTAAAAAGTAACGGACAGCGGTCGTTGTCGGATGTGCAGCACGTTTCTTCTCAGAGCACAAATGCTTCATACAGACACTCCCGAGCGCACAGCCAGCACTTTTCTGCCCGGAAACAAATGCTAGGTGGACACGGGGTTTCACAATGCAGTAGAGAGGAAACAGAAGAGAAATGAGTAAGGACATAAAAAGCAGGCAAACAGAATAAATGAAGCAAGAAGAAGTAAATGCAATAAAAACATTTTTGAATGAAAGACATTTAGCATAAAAAGATTTAACAATAAGTTAAAGATCAAACGATATGATTAAAAAGCAAAAAGAAGATAACATCATATAAAAGATTATCTTTAAAAAAGTGAAGGACCTTAGTGCATGCTATGTCTGTTTCAAAACCTTTGGACCAGCCCACTAACCTTGGTGTCGCAGGTGAATTCTGAAAGCTCGCCTTGTCTCATGGTGATGACCACTCTCTCCCAAGCAGCTAGTTTAAACTTCTTGCCCAAGATGAGCTCCATGGGTTTGCTGCAATCCCCCATGGTCCTGGAATCATCCAGCACCGTGCCATCACACAGGCTGGTGCGATAATGGAAAACCACCTGGTGAAACAAGGACAGCACAACATTACACACTAATCTACAATAAAAATAACTAGTTTGACATAATCACTGCAATAACTCTACGTTGATGCAGCTGATAGCTTGTTTACTGGACACATAAGAGCAATCTGCACTACTTTTTTGACAAGCCTGATCTGAGTCTACTCGCTCTGAAACTTTCTAACCAATCAAAGCCGTGAACACTTGATTGACAATACAGGCTGGCCAACCAGTCTTCAAAAACACACCTCATCCTGTCCCGCCCCCTGAATGTTTCCATCAGATGAAAAAAAAAAAAAAAAAGCTAGATGGGAGAACACAACGGGATTAAAAAAAATAAAAATCTAATAAAAATCTAAGGTTTTATCACCATAGATACAGAAAGCCCATAAACTATCAGTAATGGTTGTACAAGAGCGCGATGTTTTAGTTGCTAAAATCAGAGTGTGTTATGTTAGCCGTTAGCATTAGCTTAAATGCTTCGTCGCATTTCTCAGTCCGAGTCAGAGATCTGGACTGAACCCTTCTCATCGCCTGACTCAGGTGTTGTTACCTTTGTTCCATTTGGAAAAGTCGACAGCTCTCCTTTACCGGGACTGACCAATTTCTTTCTTATCCCTTCCTCGAGAAGCTTGCGTGCCTCCTCCTCCATCCTTGACTCGTCTCAGTTTCCGACTAAAAACGATGTTCGCCGAAGCCAGTCGTTTCGTGTGACGTCACTTGCGTGTCGACGCTTCGAAGGCGTTAGAGCGCCCTCTACACGTAGATACAGTTACTGCGTTAATTCAATTCAAAAAAACGTATTTGTCCCCGGGAGGGCAATTCAAAGGCACACAGAGCAGTAAATTAACAACAGTGCAAGTACGAAACATTTTAACCTAAATATAAAGTGTCAATTTAAATACAACTTAAAGCTTAAACTTAACTTAAAAATATAAAGGAGTAGATATAAGTGGACAGTGATCGGACTAACAGATGTAAACAGATGTAACCATAACTATGTGCAGTAGTGACCAGATGTAAACAGAACTATGTGCAGTAAACGAGAAATAAATATATATATACAGAGTTATGTGCAAGCAGGCAAATACTAAATGATAAGTTAATAAGGTGCATGGTGAATAATGGAACAACAGAACTAATATATACAATATAACTGTAAAGGTAAAAACTGCGTTACAGGCTGCCCTATATAATGAAGAATTGTGTTTTCTGCAACATAACAAAACGAAGAAAAATCTTCAACTTCTTTTATAGATTTCAATAAACATAAAATAGCAAGTTTAAATCTATCTATGAACCAACACTCTAAAAAAAAGGTTGTATTTCATTAGCGTGATACAGTTGTATGTTTGCAGGTGCAGAAAATAAATTTGATTGGATTATGGTAAATAATAACAGCCTTTCACACCTTCACAGTGCTGTCAAACTGACTTAAAACCTGCTGAGCCATAGATTTAGTTTGAGCCAACGTCTGTTTATTTTCTTCTGAAACATATACAAAACGTGATTGTTTGAATGGAAAAAAGACACTTTTGAATGAATCAGTAGTAATAATGACTAATAAATTGGACCCCGACCATATGCAGAATATTTATTGTCATCATCATCATCATCATTATCTTCACTAACAGACTCAGGGAGTGCATTAAAAACAGAAAATGATAAAAACAAGGTAAAAACAAACAACAAAAAGAACACCACCGATTTTATTTAAAAAACCCTTTACCAGTCTCTCCACAGGGATGACTGGTATCACACAGAAATATGACTGGGATTCATCAGCAGCATTGTAGTGGAATTATGAGAATCAATAGGAGAAATATATCATGTTTCTCATACAAGCCTGGAACATGTTGACTCCTGCATTAAAAAAAAAACACTTCACTTCATGTAATATTACATTTTTAATATTTGTACATAGAGAGGTAAGTCAGCTTGAGTCAAATTCCTTGTATGTTGCTCACACATAGCTGGCAAATTAAACCCATTCTGATTCTGACTTGCACTATCACATCTTTTTTTTGTGGTAATATCCTCATAGACTCATTATAAGCAATTTTCAACATTTGCTGACCCTTTTATACTTAGCCCAGAAAAGAGTATTATAAAGTATGCTCTATTGAGACTTATCTTGACAGGGTCAGAACACATACAGAATTTACTTGAAACGTCTCAAAGGCTGCTGGACAAAGCTGACATTGAAAGGTCTTTTTCTGTCTCAAATTAAAAACGTTTGGGCCAAAGAGCACAATGCCAAAAGCAAAGGATTTTTTTTACATAACCGTTGAAGCCACTTGATTTTGGTTGGTTGGACTTCACTGATAGTTTTTATATTTAATTTACATATTTATTCACACATGATTCAATGCTTTTGACAAAAAAGGCGTAAAACCTGTCTCAATTGTGCCATTGATTCACAGAAATCCTTACTATTGAGTAAAATTAGTTTGTGTACACAAAATATACAGACTTGTTCTATCGTTTATCTGCACGCTCATTTGCCTCTTTCCTGGTGTGAGATAGCTCCATCCAAGGGGAGGATCCTGGCAGGCAGACCCTGCAGCCAATGAACATGAGGAAAGCCCTACGGAAGGAACGGTTGAAGAAACCATAAAGGAAGGGATTAAGAGACGAGTTGATATATCCTAGCCACAAAAATATATCCCAAACAACACCCTCGGTGCTGTAGTCAATGAAGGGGTCTACAATGTTGACTGTAAAGAAGGGCATCCAGAAGAGAAGGAAAACTCCCATGATGATACCCAAAGTTTTAGCTGCCTTCCTTTCTCTCTTCATGGTGTTCCGGTGCTTTTGTTTCTTACTCGAGTCCTTGCCCACTCCAGCAGCCATCTGGCTTTCCATGGCGCTGATCTGCATGGCCTGCCTTTTGGCAGCTTTAAAGATCTTCCAGTAGGCTATTAGCATGATAGCCATTGGTAAGTAAAAGGCTACCAAGGAGGCCATGACAGCATAAACACGGTTGACTAAGAACACGCACACATCGTTAGGGAGCACAATGTTAACACCTGCGATATGGAGATTAAGCATAATGGGGCCAAAGGAAATAAGCATGGGTACAGCCCAACACACAATAATAAAGAAAGTGACCCGACAGTGGGACATCTTTAAAGAGTACACAAGGGGGTTGCAGACGGCATAGTAGCGGTCAAAGGCAATGCAGCTCAGATGGAATATGGAGGCAGTGCAGAGCATGACATCCAGACTGGAGTGAAGCCCACAAAAAAGAACACCAAAGTACCAGCATCCCTCCACAGTCCGAATCATACTGTAAGGCATCACCACCAGTCCAACAAGGCAGTCAGCCACTGCAAGGGACATGACGAAGGAGTTTGTGGGCGACTGCAATTGCTTGAAGTAGGCAATAGACAAGACCACCAGGAAGTTCCCCACCACTGTGCAGACAATGCCGACAGAGAGGAAGGCATACAGGAAAATACGAGAGGCCTGGTTCCTCAATGTGTGACAGGAGTAAAGTTCATCCTGAAGAGATGTGTTGGCATCAGCGACCAATCCCAAGCTGACGTTATCCATGGTTTAATCAAACCTGTTCAAACACACAAGAAAATGGAATGTTACATTACATTGAAACCAACGAGAGTTGAAGAAGAAGATATACTTTATTAATCCCGTGAGGGGAATTCAATTTTTACACTCTGTTATTGAGACATGAAACACACACATAGGCTGAAATACACACACATACACAAACAAGATTCTTACATGCATTACTGGAGAGATGTCAGAGTAAGGGGGGCTGCCCACAGTGAACGCTCCTGAGCTGGTGGTGGTGGGGGGGTGAGAACAATACGAAAAAAAATACAAAAGATAAACACCGTGAACGACATTAAATACATAAATACAAGAGTTCATCAGGTAACAACAGGAAACTGAGAACGTCTAAACACGTCCATAAAACCATCATCAAAAACCAGAATAAAAACCCATTTTCAGTCATCAGGGTCATCATTGGAGTTCAGGAGATTGATGGCCTGAGTAATAAAATCATTTGTTGGATTTGGCTTTTGGCAATCTGTATCTCCTGCCTGAAGGCAGAAGCTCAAACTCACCAAACAGAGGATGAGGACACTGTAAGATCGATGTATCGAGCCTTAGCTGCAGCTCTCTTTCTGAAGGTGAGTCACAGATCAGGTAATTTCACCCCAATTATCTAACTGGCCACTTTAATGTGTTGCAACCGGTTTTTGTCTCCAGTTCCCAACCCAAGTCCCTTCAGACTGAGCTACTGCATCCTGTTGTGTTTGTTGCAAATACAATTAGGGTTCTTCTATATCATTAGTTAGTTAATGTTAGTTCATCTCTAGGCTGTAAACTTTAGTTTGCTTCACATATGGATCACATCACACTGTTGTTCTGAAAGGCACAAGTTCTAATTTTGTTGCCATATCCAAGTTGCCATTGTATTGCTTTCTGTCAAAAGCATATCCCATGATATTGTCATCAACTCAGATCTTGATAAATTTAGAAGAAAGACATATAACTGCTTTCTGCCTGTGTGAACCCGTACATGGATTTGATTGTCATAAAATTAATCATATTAAATATCCAAAGCCAGTTGGTCACAACGAACAGATGTTGTGAGCTGTCTTGCAACAAATTTAATGAACACCTCAGGGACTCTGCAGTGTTGATCTGAGAGTGATGAGGGGTGAAAATCAAGGTTTTTTCTTTTACTAGTATTAATTTATAGTTGTAATAAAACAAATAATAATAATAAAACAGCATTTTTCAATAATAATAACCTTCTGTAAACCATTATCGAAGGGTTCTTTTAAGAAGGGACTTTTAAGAGATACTGAAAATACTTTGAGAAAATAATTAGCTGTTACAGAGGTAATGCAAGGAGTAAGGACATAATAATATATAATATAAAATAAACATCTTTTTTTTCTATTTTTTTTCTGTAAAGATGCTCAAACTAAATTTATGAGATCACATTTATTTTTTTGTTAAAAGCCCAGCAGCTATGTTCTCTAAAGTCTGGCATTCATCAAAAGATAAGTGATTCAGGCATGTAAAACGATGTTGCCATGATCAAGTAACATTGAGTTAAAAGGTTAAAAGCCTGTCACGCTGTCTTTGTGCATTCAAAAGTAAAGACTGATTTTATTTCTGAAATGATAAAAATTCAAATTAAGTATACAAGCTTTATAGTGTAATACTCAAAAATGTAAACTACTGTCAAATCAAACAAGACTTAAAATTGGTTATTTAGAGTTTTAAGAGCTTCAGGTCCTTTAAATTCAACTTGATTAAAAAAAAAATACTTAAAAAAAACAAACAGATTATATCAGACACTATACCAGAAAATGTAATCAATGGCTCACCTGTTAAGCAGATGATCCCCTGTCCTCATGTCTGCAGCAAACTGCATGTATGCAAACCTGTTTTTTACTAATATGAGAGGGGTGGGAGGGGCGGGTCTATAATGAATACATGCAACAATAATCACGGGCAAACAATACAGACTGCTACCAAATCCCCAGCCATCTCCACTCAAACTGACTACACAAAGAGCATCCAGGATGCATGCATATTTTTGATTTTCTTTCCACTCTGCCGTTCATATATTTGAGGGTTGAATAAGAGCAGAGAAGCATCTTAACAAGACTTACTGTAAAAATCATAGGCTACATATATTACAGAGGTTTGTGAGAAATTTTGTGGTTCCAAAAAATATTACAGCTACAAATTATATTTGAAACTCAATAGGAGAACAACATTACCACAAACATTTTTTGAGGAAGCAGAACTTAAATTGTTGCTATTTTTATTCAAAACAGCACAAGGAAGCATAATAAAGAAAGCACAATGTGGACTCTAGGGCTTAGATGTCTGTGGTTATGGTCCTTTAGGGCCCAGGCATAAGGTTTATTAGTGTTTGGTCAGGGAGAGGCAGTGTTCATCTTTTTCTTCTTCTCATCCTTTTATCTTTCGGGGGACTACCTCATCAGCATCCACCCTTTTTTTAAGTTACAGCTTTGTTAAAAACACAACACACCTCCTTTCTCGCTATCCTCCCTACCCCGTCAAAGCATATCTGCCTGACACAAATTCTGACAAAAAACAAAACAAACAATGCACGTCCCTAGTGGGTGCTGGGTTAACACGAACAGGCATTAAGACACAAAAAGATCAGAACAACAAGGATACTTGCAAGTCTCCAAAGTCTGAGGAAGAGCATGTTTGAAACAACAATTGTTGCTAAAAACCTCCTTTAATTGGAGCTCCTTGGTGTGCGGGCTTAAATCAATAAAAACAAGTCAGCCTAAGTAGTGTCATCATATGCTCTTTAATTCAACCTTAAACCATTCAACAGTAACATTCAGTTAGTCTCCTTTAGCATACATGTAATTTACATGCATTTACTTTTTAATTCTATAATGGTCAGTATTTGAAACCCCCAAGCGTTATCATTATAGCCTGTAAGAGTTAACAACAGACCTATGATGTCAAATCATATTTTACTGCTCTGTATCGGTTAAATCACAATCTGGAAAATATCATCTTAGTATGAGTTATTCGTGATCATACAAATCTATCTCAGATGTAGCAGGGTGTGATGAGGGGTCTGTCTCAGCTTTTACACGGCTGCTTGAATGCGCTATTGATCCTGATTCCCCAGTTACTCATTTCAACAGTCTACTACTACAATTTGATGAACGATATGTGTTATGCATAGTTAGGTTTACGTAGCTGACCTGATTGATGGGCGGGCGCAGTGTAATGTTTTGTCAAGAGGCTTAAAACTTGCCTCAGCTCCAGCCCTTTGCTTGTTGTTAGGTTGACTGAAAGTTAGGCTGAGACTTGATTTCCAGCATGGCGGCTGCCCCTGATAAACCTCTGAAGCCCCCTGCAGTAACAGATGGGTGGCATCACTCAGACTTCATCCATTAATATTTACAGTCTATGGCATATGGACAAGTTTTTCCATGTGCTGCTGGGACAAATGTTGTCTAATTCTTGATACATACTTCTGGGAATAGTAGCCAACTTTGTAATTGTCTTCAAGTGGCTTTTACAATTCAGGTGTGATTCTGACATGGGAGATGCTTAGGCCTACCACTTGTCAAGCCAATGTTGGCTGTAAACTCTCTCAGTAGTGTGCTTCGCATAGGCTACTCTACTGCAAATATTAATAAAAATATTGTTTACCTTTACTCTACTGCAAATATTAATAAAAAATATTGTTTACCTCTACTCTACTGCAAATATTAATAAAAAATATTGTTTACCTCTACTCTACTGCAAATATTAATAAAAATATTGTTTACCTTTACTCTACTGCAAATATTAATAAAAATATTGTTTACCTTTACTCTACTGCAAATATTAATAAAAATATTGTTTACCTTTTTATTAAAAAGGGATAATATATTTGGGTCGCCAATTCAGTTTGTAATGCTGCTTTTATTTTGAAGTTTCATTTGAAACCAGCAAGCAACAAGAATGTTCTTTAGTGCTTCGTTTAAAGTTTATGCTGGGCGAATATGGAAATTATCCCCTCTCCGTAGAATGCATTCAACGAGGTAATTCGTTTTTTTTTTTTTTTGTGTCTGTATTTTACTTAAGGTAAAATTGTATCCACATGCTGTGCATGCTTTTATTAATGTTTAGCTAACATTTTGTGTTTGTCACGTTTGTGTTTAATTTTCACGGTGAATTTGGAGGATAGGTTTGAAATAAACCAGTTGGAAGAAAGACACTTCTGTCTGCCTGAGTTTCAGCGAAAATTCGCACTGTTAATTGACGTGAGAGGGCATTAAATTGACGACTGACGGGAAGATCACAGGACCACCGGAAGGATGGGCACGCACGCACATGCAGAAGTAAGAACACGCACGCACTTTAATTTCCAAACAAAGCCATTAAGAGTTGTCCGAGGAGAGTGCTTCTGTAAGGGTTTGCAAAAAAGTTACAGTGAATAATTGCTGTTGTGTGTGACAAGTACTTTCAGTTATTTGCTCTGATATTTGTCGGACACGCTGACACAAACACTTGAAGGAATCTTGGTGTTCATGTGTTACTTTTAATGACAGCTGTCCTTTTCTATCGGAAAAGTATCCTTAAATGACTTCTTTCCCTGATTTCCGACTCTATCCACTATCCTATCCCTACAATAGCGGCACAAAAAGGCCAAAAATAAATCTTAAAAATAAATAAATAAAATTACTTGCTTTCAAGGGGGGCGGGCTGCCCCCCTAATATGATGGTAGGGGAAACACTGCATTATTACATCAGGTGATTCGTGTATAAGGAGGCTTATTGATGATGAACATTATCCTAGCTACATCCTAGGAGTGCAAGACAGCATCTGCAGGAAGCAGCTGCACAGAAACACTGAAATGAAGCATCTGTTTTGACATGAGCGTTGCATCTAAATTGGTGCATTTAGAAGAGAGATGTACGGACAGCTGACCTTTCCCTCTCACTTCCCTATCTCTCTGAAGCTGATGTGAATCTATTCTTTCTCTTGGTTCTGCGTCTTGATAGCAAGCCTCTCCACTGGAGGCTCATCTCTTGTGATAATGTAATTGCAGGTGAAACTTTTTTTTGTGTTACACAGAGCCTCTGAAGGAAGAAGTAAAAAAAACATGTGAAAAAAAAATTAGCCGATAGCAAATCCGTACCCACAGTTTTCATGTAATAATGTATTATTATTATTATATTTTTATTATTTCTGTCACAAAATCTGGGCATGTTTCTGGTACAAGTGAAAGCCCTTTTATTCAAATGATATCAGTGTGATACCTGTGTTAGGCTGATTCATTTTCTTTAAAGAGAGAAAACACCTTGACAAAAACTTTTGACTAAAATGAATTGTGTTGACTAAAAATGGACTAAAATGTATAAAATACTACATCGCTGCTTTTGTGTTGTATATACTGTACAACAGTATTGTAATGTATAACAGTATTAAACACAGACACAAAAAGGGGAAGACATAAAATTACAAATTAGATTTTACGTACATACAATAAATGAAATAAGCTCATTAATTCACATGGAGGCAAATTCATTTGGTTCGTCCCCCTTAAACAGCTTTCATCATTCCCTTTCATGATTTTCAATGCGCAGTCGAGCAAAGCCACTCATCGGGGCTTGAATACCTTGGGCCTCAGTCAGTGACAGATGTACCTCAAGTGTGACTGATGTGTTCTAATTAAACATGGGGGATTTTTAATGAAGGGTGCTATATAAGGCCCATTGGCTTTTATTAACTATGAATTTTTCAGAACAGTCATTCATATGTGTAATGGAACAAGGTGTTGGACTGGCTGCACATCTGTTCTTTTGTTTCTCAAGTGAGCAGATGTTGATTCACAGGTTTTGTGTGAGCTATTTAATATGATTACACTTTTCATTATCAGCTGTGCAACACTAACCAAAGGTACTATACTTTTATATGATCACTGTCATTGATCAGTATAATCTTTCTGAAGAAGGGACTATTTTTGCATTTGATTTCGGATGTCGGGAAATCTGAGTTTCCGGTCCTGTAGTTGGAATTCCGACTTGGAAAATTTCAGTAGCCAAAATTAAAATCCAACATGGCTGTGCATCAACAACGTTTAAGCTATACTATATTGTGTTAATTAGCAACACAGTCCTCTTTTTGTGTAAAAAAACCAAAACAATCACACCGATCGTATCTGTTGGCTTGTTGTCATGTTATTTTCGTGCACGTAATGTTTATAATTGGTAGGCTACTGCAGTCCAAATTCAAAACACTGGAGAGAGCTGTCTACCCCCGCCCCCTCCTCCCTAGAGTCAATGTGCACGCAGGTTACCATGTCGTGGACACTGACTCTTCAGTGTTAACTAGCTCTGCATTGGTCATGAAACCTTTCTGCGTTCTAACCTCTGCATTTTATAACAGCTCCTCCAATATGGTTTCTAGTTGTGGAGCTAATTAGAAAAACGCCAAGGCTTTTTAGGTTGGGTAGAATCAGTTACTGTATATTTGAACCAGTTGGAAACTTAGAAGGAGGCCATACTGGCTGCTTTGTTGTTGACAGAGAAGCCAGCACTTCAAAATAGCATGTTTCCTTAATGCCTGATGATATAGTTAGGTCATTTTATGATTTACTTAAGTAAATATCTCATATTGGACCTTTAAGACCCCTTTTTTTGATTCAGCTTATTCGAACAATTACCCATCTATTATTACTTTATCTATTTTACCAATGCAACACATCTTGCCTGCTAAAAAGGGGGTTCACATCCTAACTGAGGTACTTCCTGTTTTGCCAATTTTGCAAATTTACTGACACTTTCTTTGTTAGATTTCAGAATTAAATCCTGAGGCAACATATACCAATAATAGTGAATAACCCATGGAGTGTTTATTTAAGGCTTTGTGATGATATGAAAGAGGATCTCCTCTGTTGTCAAGTAGATAAAGGATTTTGTGTATATGCCATACATTTGTATATATTAAAATCTAACTAAAATAAATTGAAATAGGAAAAACTACCACAGCTACTACTAAAAAGATACAAAAAGGGAGTCCCTTAAGGTATTATAAATTTACCACTTAATATGCATCCTGTGAAAGTCTGAAGTAAAAGTTCGAAACATTGCTCTTCAACCCTTTCAATACCTCTCTTAATATTTGTATGTTCATCAGAAATAGTTTTCCTTAAGTGGAGTTGTATTTCTACCTTATCATGCCCCTTGTTCTTGTGTTTGACCATATAGTGGTTTATTCCTCTGACTTGTGCATCAGTGGCCTGTGCGTATATTCCTTGAATGTAGTCTTACAATGTGATGTGCAATGCGCCCTAGAATGTCTTGTTTATGTATTTATTGACTTATTTATTTAATTATGTTGTCCTTAAAGGGATACTTCACCCATTTGCATTAAGCTTTGTATCATTAGAAACCTGGTAGTATTTTTGAATGGTCGTGCATCCCGCCCTCATTTTCCCCTGAGATGGGAAATCTTTGTATTTCTAAGTCTGAAAAGGAGCTTCCAGTGATGCAAAATGACGATTTTTGCGTCAATGGAAGCTGTTGCGGTTAGCAGGGTGAAACTACAACGCTAGTTCCTCATAATTGCCCTACAACCAATCACAGATCAGTGGGTGGGAACTCACTCCCAGAATCTAAACTTAACATCCGCCATATTGCTTGGAAGCTATGCTAACAGGCTCTATGGAGAAAGCTGATAATGGCGAAAAAATGTAAATAAAGCGGTGAGACGGCTGCTGCCGACAGGCTGGTCTTGCTGCTGCCGGGAGGCCACGACACAAGACCGGACTGTCGGCAGCAACCGTCTCACGACTATATCGCTGGCCGCTGCCAGCTCAGCAGCAGAGACATAGTGCCTGCCTGTCGCCGGCGGTGAGGACGAGGAGCCGGGGCCGGCTCGAGCTGGGGCGGTGCTCTCACTGTTTGCCTATGGACACAGACATAGAGTCTGTTTTCTACCAGGAATTTCCAAGATCAATTCTGGAAGAAATTTCGGAATCAGTTGAGGAAATGGCCTCATGTGTTGAAGTAAATATGTCTATAAATGTTTTTATTACTATATTTCTACTGCTATACTGTATATTTTGGAGATACTGTATCGATTGAATTTCCCTCTGGGATTAATAAAATATTTCTGATTCTGAACTAAAGGACCTTAGTGGGAGTGGCCTGCGGTGCTGTGCATTCTGGGATTTGGTGTCTTTCATCAAATTGAGCCAAAAAGACACTTTCTGCCTTTTCACGGCCAAGAAGGCACCAACTTCAAAATGTATTTCACATTTCTACTACATATATGACCCAATGTCAGTACAGATTCATGTTTCAACGGGTGAAGTATCCCTTTGAACTGTGCTTCATATCTTGCCTGGCCCTTATGTGTGTTATTACCCAAAGAGACCACACGAGGGTGCCAGCTTGCCAGCGATCATCTTTGTCAAGTACTGATTGGTTTTATTGTCTCTGACATACTCCATCTGTTGTTTGTATGTAAATGTATGCATGGTCTGGGTGGACTATGGAACTGAATTGCCCTCTGTGATCAATAAAGTTTTCTAAGTCTAAGTTTGAGAAAGAGTAAACTGACAAATATTATCAATGTTAGAATCAGCCAGTAAGCTTTCTATTTACTCCGTTTTATTAATTACTATGAATATGACCCGACATCAGTCCTTTTGGTTTGACTCCCAAATTATTTTGGCATCATTAATTGTAAAAAAAAAAAGTGTTTTGTGTTGTCCCTTTGTCACAGGGTTCAGTGTTTGTAGCCTCATTGTTACGAGTGGAACTTTTGTTCATAGTTATTGTTGTAGCACGAGGTGTGACAAAATCCCACGCACCACTGTCTGTTTTCATTGGATTCATCTGTGGAACAGCTAATGTGGATGGCAGTTTGTGTGATATCCTGGCGTCTTTTAACATATTCAAAGAAAGTGGAGTTTGATGTGGGTAATCCAGGGGGGTGCTGGAAAGCACTGGGCCCAGGTATGAGTCGGTACAGCTCTGGAGAGTTGTACCGCCCCGTGAAACTGCTATGCTGACTGCAGCTGTTGATCAAACAAAGGTAAGCAGCCCCGTGGGCCCTGATGAAGCAACACAGAGCAGTGGGTGATCATCATTGGCAGTGTCTGTGCCATCCACACTTGCAATGTTATGCCAGGAAAGAATCATTGACACCATGGCAGCACGCCAGGCAGGTCCACATAGTGAGGTAGACGGCATTGGGGAGGCAGCGTGGCAGGCTGACCACACGGTTATGCTAAATCACTTCCAATAGTTGAGTTCCTGGGATCAGAACCCAGCCAACCGTGAGCCCCTGAGACCAAGACGATCAGATTATGTTAGCAACTAAAAGAGAAACATCAGAAGGGATAACAGCAAATTAAAAGTTAAAAGCTATAAGAAGAGATTAAAGCAATTAAAGAGGTATAAAGAATAAAAAGAGAAGACAAAAGCATGAAATACAGCAATGCTAAATAGGGTCAATACAAATTATGAAATGTATAAAAGGAATAAATAGCAGTAAAAAATAATAATAGTAGTAATAAGACTATGAAAGCGTTAATAGAGATAATAAACAAAAAAAGATATCCGTTAAACTATAACAAGCGAAATGTATGAAGATATTAAATACAATGAGGGACAATAAAACGTACTCTAACACAATGACAGCTGTACAAATGTATCCTTTATTTATTTATTCATCTTTTTATTGTTGTTTAAAACTTTCAACTGTTTATTTTAATCTTTGCCCCGCCCTCCTGTTTTTCACTTATCATGGGGCCACACGAGGGTGCCAGCATGCCCGTGTGCATCTCTATTTCTTATTGCCTGTAACATACTCCAATTTTGATGTTTTTTTTATTTTTATAAATCAATTCATGGTTTGAGTAGACTGTAAAGGCTCAATTAAGCTGTCTGAACTGAACAGAAAATTAAAGTAGTATATCAATCACACCATTACTTATAAATAGTTTAATTTGCCATCAAGTTGAGGTGTGAATACTTTTAAGTACAGAGAAAGAAGTAAGAAATTAGAAAAAAACAACTGGTGATTTTAAAGGCAATATTTTATACTTAAATGATGAATACAAAATGCACTTGTTCATCCCCAATATCAAAAACATTCAAGAAGAAGGATTTTATTCAACCTGGGAATTAAAACAAGTAATTTTGCTAAATGATATTATTGTACCTGGAATCTATAGACAAGCAGTAACCCAATTGCCATCATTGACTTAAAAGTACAAAACCAGACATTTTATTCAATGTAAACATTATGCTCAACAGTACTATTGCACTCACTTAACTGCTATGCCGTTAACCTTAGCTTCCTAAAACATGGTTGTAGTTAGATCTCTATGTTAAAATATGTTTTGAATCTTTACCAACTGCATACTTGTTTTCAGATGAAAAACAATAATAATATAATATGAATTATTGGTCTCCACCAATATTCCTACTGAACAGCCACACCCAAATATTTTGGCTTGACAAACTACAACTGCACAGTTCTTCCTTCATTCGCATCTAGCAATTTATGTTTTGACATGCCTTTAACTGAAAATAAATAGTTGGTATTTAATAAAACATGTCCTCACAGTGCCATATAAAAATAGTACACAAAGAGGCGTTTACAAAAAAAAGAATTGCAAGTTCTACAAAAATGCAAAGTAGTCTCAAACATGATAGTTTTAATCTTACAATCCTTTAGAGTATTTCTTTAAATAAATGAGAGAGGTAAAATTAAAATGAAAGAAAATAACTTTCAGAATTTGACAAACAGTACACATCTTTTTACCATATGACATTGTACTGGTAACTTTCATAATGTACACCTCTTGTGCCTTTGGCTCTTTTTTCCTCCGACTTTATAGCATCAAGCTATTGCCTAAGTCAGTGAATCTGCCATTGGTGCTGGTTACAAGTCCATCAGCATCTGAGCCACAGTCAGCAGTGTTACTATTAGGACTACCAATGAGCCCATTGTAGGCCTTAGACTGTTTGATGTTGATGTCGCCTCTGAAATTTCAGAAAAAAACAGAGGTATTACTCAGTGAAATCCTTCAGACGTAAAGCAACAAGATAAAATCAAAATACTGTCTTAGCCAGAGGTTCGGCCCAGCATCGAGTCCTTCTTTTACGTTAATATTAAGAAATAAAAAGAATGACAAATTTGTCAATTTAACATGCATGTTGAATGTTATGTGCATCCATGTTTGTTAACAGAAGTAAATGTAAACCACAAATAAAAGATTACTTCAAGTTGTCTGATAACTTACGTGTAGAGACACTGCCAGCAATAATGTTCAGGGATGTTGAGTTGCTTGTAAGTTCACTACTGAGAAGTGAAGTTGCACTGCTTGTTGCAGGTACTGAGCTTGAACTGTTGAACACAAGTGTTGAGGCGACAACCACTGATCCACTCCTACAGTGACAAAATGATAAATAAACATTTAATAAACAAGTGAGCGGTAAATTTCAAGCAAAAGAAAGTTAGGGAATTTTGTCTTACGTGAATGAGTTCACAATGGAGCGTCTGAAAGATGGTCCAAAGACCCCTGTACACACTCTGTTTACCTTAAGGAAAACATCAGTGTTTGATTATATAAAAAAGAAATGGTTGAAAGCACATATAAAAACAATGATGTATTGATTAGGTTTGAAGACAATTTGGAGCAAGATGCACTGTGTGATCTGATATTAAGTTCCATCTGAACAACTTAGCTAGAATGGAGTCAGAAATACTAAACAATGCCAGAAAGTAGATTATTGGCTGCAATTTTATGAATATATGTTATCTATTGATCTATTTTTAGGCACTCATTTAAGCAAAATCATTGTAGGATGACAGCCCATAGATACCGGGACTGCATTAAGTAATTTGCTCCCCTTTTGAACGCTACCAATACCAAAATTCAGTCTCATATATTTTACCAAGAATTTGTAAAAGAGATTGTTGTTCACAGTAATCTTACCTCTGTGACCACCGTTGTAGCTAAAGTCTGGAAAGCTGCTGAGGATGGGTTGGAGAGGTCTGATGTGAAAGTTTGGTCGAGACTAAATTGTAAACCCAAAGTCCCTTCAGTGGATGTTGGAGAATCTGTTGATGATCCTGTACTGGGAGCAGCAGTTGTTGCTGCCGGTGGAGCTGCAGTAGTGGCAGCTGCAGTAGGGGCAGCAGTTGTTGCTGCCGGTGGAGCTGCAGTAGTGGCAGCTGCAGTAGGGGCAGCAGTTGTTGCTGCCGGTGGAGCTGCAGTAGTGGCAGCTGCAGTAGGGGCAGCTGTTGTTGCTGCCGGTGGAGCTGCAGTAGTGGCAGCTGCAGTAGGGGCAGCTGTTGTTGCTGCCGGTGGAGCTGCAGTAGTGGCAGCTGCAGTAGGGGCAGCTGTTGTTGCAGCTACAGAAGGAGCAGCAGTTGTTGCTGCCGGTGGAGCTGCAGTAGTGGCAGCTGCAGTAGGGGCAGCTGTTGTTGCTGCAGTAGTGGCAGCTGCAGTAGGGGCAGCAGTTGTTGCTGCCGTTGGAGCTCCTGTAGTGGCAGCTGCAGAAGGGGCAGCAGTTGTTGCTGCTGTTGGAGCTGCGGTAGTTGCAGCTGCAGAAGGGGCAGCAGTTGTTGCTGCCGTTGGAGCTCCTGTAGTGGCAGCTGCAGAAGGGGCAGCAGTTGTTGCTGCTGTTGGAGCTCCTGTAGTGGCAGCTGCAGAAGGGGCAGCAGTTGTTGCTGCCGTTGGAGCTGCGGTAGTGGCAGCTGAAGAAACTAAACCGGAACAAATAATTAACAAAAAATATATAATATGGCATTGATCATGCATGTACCTGTATACATTTGCAGGGTAAATTGATCTATATGTCTCCAATTACTAACCTGCAGTCACACTGCCTGCTAAAACGTTCAGAGTTGAGTTGCTAGTTAGTTCACTGCTGAGTTGTGAGGTAGCAGTATTTGTTGCAGGAACTGAACTTTGATTCGTGAACGTGAGGGTTGAGCTGACAACCACTGATCCACTCCTACGGTAAATAAAGGGAAACGTATACTGTCAAAGCATGTGAGCCACAAATACAAAGCAAAATTTGTAAGCAATTTCAATTTTGGCTTACATGAATGAGTTAACTATGGCGCGGAGAAAGCTTGATCCATATAGTCTGCCACCCACTTTATTTAACTGAAAGACAACATTACTGTCAGTTGCTCATAGGTTGTGATTTGTTTGTTATGGAGGCTGCAACATGTTATTTGATAACTTATATTGTACAGATCTTTGTATCAGAACTTGTTTTTGTCTGCAATGTGGAAAATTGTCTTTGGCTTCATAAGAATATTTGTGCATGGTAGGAGTGCATAGAAATCTTACCTCTGACTCCACTGTTGAAGCTAAAGCCTGAAACGCTGCGGAAGATGTGTTAGAGAGATCTGATGTAAATGTTTCGTTGAGACTAAACTGAAGACCCAGGGTTCCCTCACTAGCTGCAGTTTGACCAGCTGTAGTCATATTGACTGGCACTGAGGTTATGTTTACAGGTGGTGGTGAGGTCATGTTGAGTGGTGGTGAGGTCATGTTGACAGGTGGTGAGGTTATGTTTACAGGTGGTGGTGAGGTCATGTTGAGTGGTGGTGAGGTCATATTGACTGGCACTGAGGTTATGTTTACAGGTGGTGGTGAGGTCATGTTGAGTGGTGGTGAGGTCATATTGACTGGCGCTGAGGTTATGTTTACAGGTGGTGGTGAGGTCATGTTGAGTGGTGGTGAGGTCATGTTGACAGGTGGTGAGGTTATGTTTACAGGTGGTGGTGAGGTCATGTTGAGTGGTGGTGAGGTCATATTGACTGGCGCTGAGGTTATGTTTACAGGTGGTGGTGAGGTCATGTTGAGTGGTGGTGAGGTCATATTGACTGGCGCTGAGGTTATGTTTACAGGTGGTGGTGAGGTCATGTTGAGTGGTGGTGAGGTCATGTTGACAGGTGGTGAGGTTATGTTTACAGGTGGTGGTGAGGTCATGTTGAGTGGTGGTGAGGTCATGTTGACTGGCGCTGAGGTTATGTTTACAGGTGGTGGTGAGGTCATGTTGAGTGGTGGTGAGGTCATGTTGACAGGTGGTGAGGTTATGTTTACAGGTGGTGGTGAGGTCATGTTGAGTGGTGGTGAGGTCATGTTGACAGGTGGTGAGGTTATGTTTACAGGTGGTGGTGAGGTCATGTTGAGTGGTGGTGAGGTCATGTTGACTGGCGCTGAGGTTATGTTTACAGGTGGTGGTGAGGTCATGTTGAGTGGTGGTGAGGTCATATTGACTGGCGCTGAGGTTATGTTTACAGGTGGTGGTGAGGTCATGTTGAGTGGTGGTGAGGTCATGTTGACAGGTGGTGAGGTTATGTTTACAGGTGGTGGTGAGGTCATGTTGAGTGGTGGTGAGGTCATGTTGACTGGCGCTGAGGTTATGTTTACAGGTGGTGGTGAGGTCATGTTGAGTGGTGGTGAGGTCATGTTGACAGGTGGTGAGGTTATGTTTACAGGTGGTGGTGAGGTCATGTTGAGTGGTGGTGAGGTCATGTTGACAGGTGGTGAGGTTATGTTTACAGGTGGTGGTGAGGTCATGTTGAGTGGTGGTGAGGTCATGTTGACAGGTGGTGAGGTTATGTTCATAGGTGGTGGTGAGGTCATGTTGACAGGTGGTGAGGTTGAATTGAAAGGTAGTGAGGTCATGCTGAAAGGTGGTGAGGTCATATTGACAGGTAGTGAGGTCATGCTGACAGGCAGTGAGGTTGCATTGAGTGGTGGTGAGGTCATGTTGACCAGTTGTGAGGTTCCTGTAAGGAAAGGAGGAAAAGACAAAATTTTCTCCGGAGTTGTGATAATTACATATTTGTATTTGTACACAAATTATGTATTTGTCTGAGTTGTTAAGTGACAACATTTCATTTCTTAAACGGAATTTAATTTCAATTTCACAGTACGACTGTGTAATACCTGGTGGAGAAGTTGTGCTCATTAATGTTGAAGGGGCAGCAGTTGTTGCTGCCGTTGGAGCTGCGGTAGTGGCAGCTGAAGAAACTAAACCGGAACAAATAATTAACAAAAAATATATAATATGGCATTGATCATGCATGTACCTGTATACATTTGCAGGGTAATTCAATTTGATCTCTATGTCTCCAATTACTAACCTGCAGTCACACTGCCTGCTAAAACATTCAGAGTTGAGTTGCTAGTTAGTTCACTGCTGAGTTGTGAGGTAGCAGTATTTGTTGCAGGAACTGAACTTTGATTCTTGAACGTGAGGGTTGAGCTGACAACCACTGATCCACTCCTACGGTAAATAAAGGGAAACGTATACTGTCAAAGCATGTGAGCCACAAATACAAAGCAAAATTTGTAAGCAATTTCAATTTTGGCTTACATGAATGAGTTAACTATGGCGCGGAGAAAGCTTGATCCATATAGTCTGCCACCCACTTCATTTAACTGAAAGACAACATTACTGTCAGTTGCTCATAGGTTGTGATTTGTTTGTTATGGAGGCTGCAATATGTTATTTGATAACTTATATTGTACAGATCTTTGTATCAGAACTTGTTTTTGTCTGCAATGTGGAAAATTGTCTTTGGCTTCATAAGAATATTTGTGCATGGTAGGAGTGCATAGAAATCTTACCTCTGACTCCACTGTTGAAGCTAAAGCCTGAAACGCTGCGGAGGATGTGTTAGAGAGATCTGATGTAAATGTTTTGTTGAGACTAAACTGAAGACCCAGGGTTCCCTCACTAGCTGCAGTTTGACCAGCTGTAGCATTGGGAGTAGCTGATGTAATATTCACAGTCTGTAATGGGGTTGGTGCAGCTGTTGATGTGAGAGGTGGTGAGGTCATGTTGACAGGCGATGAGGTTGCATTGAAAGGTGGTGAGGTCATATTGACCGGCGCTGAGGTTATGTTTACAGGTGGTGGTGAGGTCATGTTGACAGGTGGTGAGGTTGAATTGAAAGGTAGTGAGGTCATGCTGAAAGGCGGTGAGGTTGCGTTGAGTGGTGGTGAGGTCATGTTGACAGGTGGTGAGGTTATGTTTACAGGTGGTGGTGAGGTCATATTGACTGGCGCTGAGGTTATGTTTACAGGTGGTGGTGAGGTCATGTTGAGTGGTGGTGAGGTCATGTTGACAGGTGGTGAGGTTATGTTTACAGGTGGTGGTGAGGTCATGTTGACAGGTGGTGAGGTCATATTGACTGGTGCTGAGGTTATGTTTACAGGTGGTGGTGAGGTCATGTTGACAGGCGGTGAGGTGGCATTGAGTGGTGGTGAGGTCATGTTGACAGATGGTGAGGTCATATTGATGGGGGGTGAGGTTGCATTGAGTGGTGGTGATGTCATGTTGACCAGTTGTGAGGTTTCTGTAAGGAAATCAGGAAAAGACAAAACTTTCACCGGAGTTGTGATGATTACGTATTTGTATTTGTACACAAATTATATATTTGTGTGAGTTGTTAAGTGACAACATTTCACTTCTTAAATGGAATTTAATTTCAATTTCACAGTACGACTGTGTAATACCTGGTGGAGAGGTTGTGCTCATTAATGTTGTAGGGGCATCTGTGGCAGGGGCTTGAGTTGGTGCCAACACAACTGAAAAGATTAATTAAAGATGTTATTGTTTTCTTTAAAATATATTCTCATCACTACAGATACAGTTTGTGCTTTCAATAAATTATTTCAAAATTTAGCATCAACTATTCGGTTATCACATCATTTCCTACCAGATGCACTAATAGATGATGTGTTGACAGGGAGGGAAAAATTAGAGTCTGCAGCAGCAGTCGTCAAAGCGTCCACTGCAGAGCTATCATTTGGCAGCATTTGCATATCATTGAAGATCAGCAAAGCAGTCACCATAATAGATCCTTGCCTGTGACAGAAATGAATTGAAAAAAAAAAATTTCAGCCCTTTTTTCATTTTAACTTTTAATTGCCATTGTTGTTTTCTGAACAAATAATCCCCCAAAATCTGTCTATATAATCTGAAAACTATTTTCTAATTTCAATGATAAACCAAAATTCATAGTCAAACAAAGCGAAGTACAACATATACCTCCATTTCAAGATATAACCTAAGAATACAAAAACAAATCTATAAAAACATGTAATAGCATGAAGTGATCAATACCTGAAACCTGTGACTTCAGTTCGATTGAAGGAATCTCCAAATCTTTGTGAGTATACCTTGTTGAGCTGTGGAATAAATATTTACATGGAAATATTCAATATACACAATGATAAACAGTTGATGGTATATCATATATATTAAATACATATCTATTTAATTGATTTCATATTCCAAAGCTTGTCATACAGTATACACTTCCCATGCTTATGCTGCATATGATTTTGAAGCAAGCAAAAACCACAATCGAAAACATTTTGACTTACTGAGTTGGTGACTTGCGTCTGTAATTGTTTGAAAGCTGGTGAGGATTTGTTTGCCAGATCTGGTTTGAACATTTGCTGCAAACTAAATCCCAGCTCAATCTTTGGTTCTATTGGTTGTGAAGGTGTTGATGTAGTAGCTGGACCAGTAGTTGTAACTGGTTGTCCTGATGTTCCAGTTTCTACCGGGGAGGTTGCATTGAGTGGTGGTGAAGTCAAGTTTACAGGTGGTGAGGGTGTGTTCACTGGTGAAGAAGTCATGTTTACAGGTGGTGAGGGTGTGTTCACTAGTGGTGAAGTCATGTTTAAAAGTGGTGAGGTTGTGTTCACTGGTGGTGAGGTCATGTTGAGTGGTGTTGAGATCATGTTGAGTGGTGGTGAGGTCATGTTGACTGGTGGTGAGGTAATGTTTACAGGTGGTGGTGAAGTCATGTTGACACGTGGTGAGGTCATGTTGACAGGTGGTGATACTATGTTTACAGGTGGTGGTGAAGTCATGTTGACTGATGGTGAGGTTATGTTTACAGGTGGTGGTGAGGTCATATTGACTGGTGGTGAGGTTGAATTGAAAGGTGGTGAGGTCATGTTTAGAGGTGGTGAGGTCATGTTGACAGGCAGTGAGGTTGAGTTGAAAGGTGGTGGGGTCATACTGATGGGTGGTGAGGTTATGCTGACAGGCGGTGAGGTGGCATTGAGTGGTGGTGAGGTCATATTGACGGCTGGTGAGGTCATATTGATGAGTGGTGAGGTTTCTGTAAGGAAATCAGGAAAAGACAAAACTTTCACCGGAGTTGTGATGATTACGTATTTGTATTTGTACACAAATTATATATTTGTGTGAGTTGTTAAGTGACAACATTTCACTTCTTAAATGGAATTTAATTTCAATTTCACAGTACGACTGTGTAATACCTGGTGGAGAAGTTGTGCTCATTAATGTTGTAGGGGCATCTGTGGCAGGGGCTTGAGTTGGTGCCAACACAACTGAAAAGATTAATTAAAGATGTTATTGTTTTCTTTAAAATATATTCTCATCACTACAGATACAGTTTGTGCTTTCAATAAATTATTTCAAAATTTAGCATCAACTATTCGGTTATCACATAATTTCCTACCAGATGCACTAATAGATGATGTGTTGACAGGGAGGGAAAAATTAGAGTCTGCAGCAGCAGTCGTCAAAGCGTCCACTGCAGAGCTATCATTTGGCAGCATTTGCATATCATTGAAGATCAGCAAAGCAGTCACCATAATAGATCCTTGCCTGTGACAGAAATGAATTGAAAAAAGAAAATTCAGCCCTTTTTTCATTTTAACTTTTAATTGCCATTGTTGTTTTCTGAACAAATAATCCCCCAAAATCTGTCTATATAATCTGAAAACTATTTTCTAATTTCAATGATAAACCAAAATTCATAGTCAAACAAAGCGAAGTACAACATATACCTCCATTTCAAGATATAACCTAAGAATACAAAAACAAATCTATAAAAACATGTAATAGCATGAAGTGATCAATACCTGAAACCTGTGACTTCAGTTCGATTGAAGGAATCTCCAAATCTTTGTGAGTATACCTTGTTGAGCTGTGGAATAAATATTTACATGGAAATATTCAATATACACAATGATAAACAGTTGATGGTATATCATATATATTAAATACATATCTATTTAATTGATTTCATATTCCAAAGCTTGTCATACAGTATACACTTCCCATGCTTATGCTGCATATGATTTTGAAGCAAGCAAAAACCACAATAGAAAACATTTTGACTTACTGAGTTGGTGACTTGCGTCTGTAATTGTTTGAAAGCTGGTGAGGATTTGTTTGCCAGATCTGGTTTGAACATTTGCTGCAAACTAAATCCCAGCTCAATCTTTGGTTCTATTGGTTGTGAAGGTGTTGATGTAGTAGCTGGACCAGTTGTTGTAACTGGTTGTCCTGATGTTCCAGTTTCTACCGGGGAGGTTGCATTGAGTGGTGGTGAAGTCAAGTTTACAGGTGGTGAGGGTGTGTTCACTGGTGAAGAAGTCATGTTTACAGGTGGTGAGGGTGTGTTCACTAGTGGTGAAGTCATGTTTAAAAGTGGTGAGGTTGTGTTCACTGGTGGTGAGGTCATGTTGAGTGGTGTTGAGATCATGTTGAGTGGTGGTGAGGTCATGTTGACTGGTGGTGAGGTAATGTTTACAGGTGGTGGTGAAGTCATGTTGACACGTGGTGAGGTCATGTTGACAGGTGGTGATACTATGTTTACAGGTGGTGGTGAAGTCATGTTGACTGGTGGTGCGGTTATGTTTACAGGTGGTGGTGAGGTCATATTGACTGGTGGTGAGGTTGAATTGAAAGGTGGTGAGGTCATGTTTAGAGGTGGTGAGGTCATGTTGACAGGCAGTGAGGTTGAGTTGAAAGGTGGTGGGGTCATACTGTTGGGTGGTGAGGTTATGCTGACAGGCGGTGAGGTGGCATTGAGTGGTGGTGAGGTCATATTGACGGCTGGTGAGGTCATATTGATGAGTGGTGAGGTTATGCTGACAGGCGGTGAGGTGGCATTGAGTGGTGGTGAGGTCATATTGACGGCTGGTGAGGTCATATTGATGAGTGGTGAGGTTATGCTGACAGGCGGTGAGGTGGCATTGAGTGGTGGTGAGGTCATATTGACGGCTGGTGAGGTCATATTGATGAGTGGTGAGGTTATGCTGACAGGCGGTGAGGTGGCATTGAGTGGTGGTGAGGTCATATTGACGGCTGGTGAGGTCATATTGATGAGTGGTGAGGTTATGCTGACAGGCAGTGAGGTGGCATTGAGTGGTGGTGAGGTCATATTGACGGCTGGTGAGGTCATATTGATGAGTGGTGAGGTTATGCTGACAGGCGGTGAGGTGGCATTGAGTGGTGGTGAGGTCATGTTGACTGGTGGTGATGTTCTGTTTACAGGTTGTTGTGAGGTCATGTTGACAGGTGGCGGTGAGGTCATGTTGACCAGCGGTGAAGTTTCTGTAAGGAAAGCGTGAAAAGACAACATTTTCATTGGAGTTGTGATAATTACAATGTATTTGTGTGAGTTGTTAAGTTGTAAGTGACACCCTTACATTTTTTTAACAGAATTTCATTGAATTTCACAATACAACACCAAAGTAACTGAAAATGAAACAATACAAGCATGGTAAGGCAAGGCAACTTTATTTGTATAACATACTTTGACATTTTAAACAGTATCTTGTAATGCCATTGTACTGTAAAATCATGGTTTAAAGAATTTAGTTTTTCTAAGAAATTGTATTCAAAGCATCAAGGTGAAATCCCTGTCTTGAGTTACACGAATGGGAGTAACATTGACATGAACTGGATGTTCATGGTAGTATTGAAAAGAGGACAATTCATAGAAGTTGCTGGTATAACTGTGGCAGCAGTAGTTGACGTTGGTGATTAGTTTGTTCAAGAAAAACTGGAAAAAATATTAAAATAGTGTTATTCACATATGTTCAATCACATTTTTATTATGTTTCAACAGTATGTCTATGTAGTGTAGTATGTCTATGTCTACTGTAAAATATTGAAAAAACAAACATGATGGGTTGATGCTGAGTATAGACAGTGTTTTCAGCAGCCAACAAAGTATCTTTTGCAGCACTTCTATAGGAAGTATGTTCACATTGTTTTATACCAGATAAGCGGTGACCCAATATGACCCGTAACTACAATAATACATGAGAAAAGTTATCCTTATGTTCTTCTTCTTTCTAGACAAGACAAACCGGAAAGTTTTAAATGGAGATATCCACGTGCAATACAAGAAAAATAATTTACTGTTACAAAATCAAGAAATACTGTTTTCAATTAACTCAAACCTCATCTCTCTTCAGTATGTCAAATTAAGTAGATTTTAGATTTGGGGTGGATGTATGCTAATTAGCATTTGTTGATTTGATAAGCTTTGCCTCTCAGGGACAGTTAGCAGTTAACTAGTTAATTTCACCACTTTTAGAAAACAGACAGCTAATGTTATAGTTGTATAACCAAATATGAAAGAACAAAAGAATGGGAAAAAATAGATTCAAAATCATTTGTATTTAGCAGAGAAATTCAAAGAAAGTGAAGAGTTTTACCTGAAAATAGAGTTGTGTGAACTGGTTTCATGCAGTTGTATCTTGTAGCAACACTTTGTTTCTTAGTGGTACTGGTTATGTAACACATACATAGTAAGACTTAAGGTTGCATTTGGTGACAGTGTTATCACACAGACCTTTGGGGAGTTTAAATGGACTGCCAGAGACAGTATGAGTGGTTGCATTGACAGTTGGTGAGGACATGTGGAGTGCTGTTGAGGTTGCATTAAATGTTTAGAATGTTACATTTACTGCTGGTTTGCTTATCGATTGATGTTAAGATCATGTTGATTAGTAGTGAGGTCATTAGAACTGTATTTGAGGCTACTTTGAGAAGTCTTGCTGTAAAGTCCAATCATTTTGATGAACTAAATATAAGATTTGACCTTTCCCCTTTTAGTTGGGATTACGTTCAACTGTTATAACTGTGACAATGACTTTGTACTCGTGTCTTGGACAATGTTTTTGGACTGATGTCATTTTAATACCTGGTGAGGGAGTTTTGTTTGTCAGTGTTGTAGAGACAACTGAGGCTTCAATTGGTGCCAACACAACTGAAAATAAGAATTATCAAATGGTTATTGTTTTCTTTAGGATATATCATCAATGTCACAGATTCAGCTTGAGGGCGGAATGAAGAGTTGCAAATTGTACATTCATTATTTGGTAATAAAATTATGTCCTACCAGTTGTAGTGATTGATGATGTGTTGACAGAGAGGGAAAAGTTAGAGCTGGAAGCTGCAGTCTTCAAAGTGTCAGCTGCAGAGCTAGCATTTGGTAGTGTTGCTACCTTATTGAATATCAGCTCAGCATCTACCACAACAGATCCTTGGCTGTGACAAAAATAGTTGTAATGAGTCATTTTTTCGGGCTACTCATATTTGGCCAATGTTGCCATTGTTGTTGAATACTGTCTCCAGGAGAAGGGCAATATTTTTTAACAAGCAAACAATGTAAGAACTCTAGGCAAAAAATACTTCTTGTTTTACATACTGTAAGAAAAGAGCTGATACAATTTTTAAAAAGTCTAAAACATTTTAAGATGTAAAGCAAGCAGTGTTTTATACCTGAAACCTTTGACGACAGTTCGATTGAAGCTCAGTCCAAATTTTTGTGAATAGACTGTGTTGAGCTGTAATTTATTTATTAAAGAACAGATTATAAATTTCCATAAATATGAAAAGAATGAAGTTGTAATGTTAAAAATAATCAGATGTTATGGTTCTAATGTATTCTGTGTTTCTAAATTTTCATTACTTTTGGAAAACGAGTTAAATGTACCTTGTTCAGTCAACATGATTATACATTTTTAACTCTAGCATTGTGGTTTCTTCAAAACTGCTTATTATTCAAGTAAATCCCACATTTTTCCACGTTGCTCATGATTTGCCTCTGATTAAAGGTGTATAAATATAGAAATACTAGGATAAACTTGAATAACGACTACGGAATCTAATTATGGAATGATGCAAAAACAGCAATAAGTCATTTTTGAACTTACCGCATTGGTTACTTGCTCATTCAATTTCTTGAACTCTGGCGAGGTTCTGTTTGTAAGTTCTTTTGTAAATGTTTGCTGCAATTTGAATTCCAACTTAATTTTTGGCTCTGCTGGTGGAGCAGTTGTGGTTGTAGTGGTTGGTGCACCAGTTGTGGTAATTGAGGTTGAATTTTCTGCTGCTGTAGTAATCCGAGATGAAAGTGAGGTCACATTGGGTGATGATGTTATGTGTTCTTTTGATGATGTTGTGGTAACTGCTGGTGATGTTATAGTGACCAATGGTGAAATTTTGTTGACTGTCATTGAGGTGATATGGATTGGAGTTGAGGTTGTGTTAACTGGTGGTGAAGACACACTCACTACTGATGTATCCACATGAACTTGTGTTGTGGTTACATTGGATGATGATGATGATGATGTTATGTGTTCTGTTGATAAGATTGTAGTGACTGTTGATGACGTTATAGTGACCAATGGTGAAGTTTTGTTGACTGTTAACGAGGGGATATGGATTAGAGTTGATGTTGATGTTGCATTTACTGGTGGTGCCGACACACTGACTACTGATGTAACTATGTTAAGTGGTGTTGAAGTTACATTGGCTGATGATGATGTAGTGTATTCTGTTGATGAGGTTGTAGTGACTGCTGATGATGTTATGGTGATCAATGGTGAAGATTTGTTGACTGTCAATGAAGTAATATGGATTGGAGTTGAGGTTGCATTGACTCGCACTGAGGTGACTTCAACAGTTGGTGAAGTCCTGTTGACTCCCGCTGTGATTTCATTTAATGGCGGGGAGGTTACATGGACTGTTGATGAGGTGATATGGATAGGAGTTGAGGTTGTATTAACTGGTGGTGAGGACATACTGACTACTGTTGTAACCATGTTAACTGGTGTTGTGATTATGTTGGCTGATGATGATGTATTGTGTTCAGTTGATGAGGTTGCAGAGACTACTGGTGATGTTATGGTGACATTTGGGGAAGTTTTGTTGACTGTTGATGAGGTAATATGGATTGGAGTTGAGGTTGCATCAACTGTTGGTGATGACATATTGGCTACTGATGTAACCATGTCACGTCGTGTTGAGGTTACATTGGCTGATGATGATGTAACATGTTCTGTTGATGTGGTTGGAATGCTTGCCGATGTGGTCAAATGGAGTGATTCAGAGGTTGTTTTAGTTGGTGGTGAGGATGATTTTACAGTAGGAGAGGTTTGTCTGACTGTTGGGGTAAATATTTGATTATGTTAGTTAAATGGAACCTTTTTTATCCCAACCAATAATTGTGTAAGAATGTAGACAGTTTAGGGGAAGAGTATTCCTAAAGTAATCGTTTAAACAGAGATTCAATTGCTGAGTGATTTTTTCAATTGAAGAGGAATTCTAATAAGCTGCTCATATATTTAAGTGACATAAATTACATATTGTGACAGCAAGTCCATCTGAGTTGTGCTGTATTTCATTTGCTAAGCTGAATGGATTTGCAATTCAATGGATGATTGTGTTATGACTGTACCTGATGTGAGAGTGCTTTTCATCTGTGTTGAAGGTGCAGCCGTGGCTGGGGCTTCAGTTGGTGCCAACACAACTAAAAACAAGATGTGTTTAATATGTGATGATGTTCTCTTATTAGTAATTTTGGGTCAGTATTTTCCTAAAAAACAATAATAAACTACAACAATGTTTGGCATTAACATTTTGAGATAGATGACATTTCTTACCAGTTGTAGTGATTGATGATGTGTTTACAGAGATAGAAAAATTAGAGCTGGAAGCAGCAGTCTTCAAAGTGTCAGCTGCAGAGCTAGCATTTGGTAGTGTTTCTACCTTATTGAATATCAGCTCAGCATCTACCACAACGGATCCTTGACTGTGACGGAAATAGTTTTAAAATATTTGGCTATTATTTCCATTGTCTTTGAATAAAGTCTCAAGGAGGATAACATTTTTGAATGAGAGAACAATGTAAAATCAGGGAGAAAAAAACGTACATTTTCTTATTTAAAGGTCCCATATTATGATTTTTCTGGTTTTATATGCTCTGTAGTGTGTTTTCCAAGTGTCCTGTGCATGTTTAGGCACATCTATTTGCAAAAATTCAAAGTCCGCGGAAACGCGGCTTCTCCTACGTCCTCCTGTTAGCTGTAGCATTAGCCGCATGTAACGCTCGGTTCTAGCCCCCCTCGATAAAAATGTGTCAGTCTGACGTCATTGTCAGTGTGAGATCACTGATCTAAGCCCATTGGCTCGTTGTGGCAAGCCCAGCAGCTCATGTTGCACGCCCGTTAACTTCTGTAGCACGCCCACGATATGCCGTAGCCTGCGGTAGCACAGTAGTGCTAAGGTGCTAATGTTTATGCTCCCCTCGGACGGAGCCAGCGGCTGCATTCCCAATATGGTAAAAGAGGCGGGACATTTCCGAGAACCGTGCTGAGCAACTGACCAATTACGGCAGAGCCAACAGGCCGACCAATCAGATCAGACTTGGCACACGTGGGGACTCTGAACGTGGGCACTTCAGAGCCTTAGAGAGAGAGTCAGAAGCGAGCTGGTGCATGGAGCGGCAGGACATGAAAACAGACACTTTTTTCGAAGTTTAGCTATTTTGAACATACTTTAGTAGGTACATAGATTAAATATACGAACCCCAAAAAGGGCATAATATGGGCTCTTTAAGTCATGGAAGAAATTAATTAATAAATTATCAAAATGTATGAAACAATTTTTAAAATTGAAAAGCAAGCAGTGTTTTATACCTGAAACCTTTGACGACAGTTTGATTGAAGGTGGGTCCAAATTTTTGTGAATAGACTGTGTTGAGCTGCAAATGATTTTTTAAAGAACATTTTCAATCAATAAAAGAGAATGAGTATCTTTTTTTTGGTCTATTGTAGGCTATTCTGCGTCCATGAATGTTAATTACTGTTTGAAAATAAGTGAAATGTCCCTCGTCATGTCAATCATCATGATTATACTGTATATTTCAAACACCAGCATTTTTATTTATTTTATACTGTTTGCTAGTCAAGAGAATCTTACAATATTCCACATTGATTTGCCTCTAAAATATTGGTGTTTTAAAATAGATAAACATTAAGCTGGACTTGAATAACAAATCTGAAATCTGATTGTGGAAAGATGCAGAAACTGCAATTAAGTATATTTGAACTTACCGCGTTGGTTACTTGCTCATTCAATTTCTTGAACTCTGGCGAGGATTGGTTTGTAAGTTCTTGTGTAAATGTTTGCTGCAACTTAAATTCCAACTTAATTTTTGGCTCTGCTGGTGGGACAGTTGTAATTGTCGTGCTTGGTGCACCGGTTGTAGTAATTTTTTGTGCTGAGGTTGCACTAACTGCTGCTGTAGTCATCCGTGTTGAAAGTGAGGACATTGTGACTTGTGGTGAGTTCATTGGTGAGGATGCAGAGACTGGTGTCGTAGTATGATTTACTGGATTTGAGGTATATGCCTTACTAGTGACAGGTGAGGAGGGAATGCTGACAATCGTTGAGGTCATGTTGGCATGTGGTGAAGGTGCCCTGGCCGTCAGAGTTGTCATTTCAGCAATTGCAGAAGTCTTGGTTACACCTGCTGAGCTTTCATTTCGAGTTTTTGTGGATGGATGGACAGATGAGGTTACAATGTTTGTTTGTGATGTTATGGTGACCAATGGTGAAGTTTTGTTGACTGGTGATGAAGTGATATGGATAGGAGTTGAGGTTGTATTAACTGGTGGTGAGGACATACTGACTACTGTTGTAACCATGTTAAGTGGTGTTGCGGTTACGTTGGCTGATGATGATGTATTGTGTTCAGTTGATGAGGTTGCAGAGACTACTGGTGATGTTATGGGGACCATTGGTGAAGATTTGTTGATTGTTAATGAAGTAATATGGATTGGAGTTGAGGTTGCATTGACTCGCACTGAGGTGACTTCAACAGTTGGTGAAGTCCTGTTGACTCCCGCTGTGATTTCATTTAATGGCGGGGAGGTTACATGGACTGTTGATGAGGTGATATGGATAGGAGTTGAGGTTGTATTAACTGGTGGTGAGGACATACTGACTACTGTTGTAACCATGTTAAGTGGTGTTGTGATTATGTTGGCTGATGATGATGTATTGTGTTCAGTTGATGAGGTTGCAGAGACTACTGGTGATGTTATGGTGACATTTGGGGAAGTTTTGTTGACTGTTGATGAGGTAATATGGATTGGAGTTGAGGTTGCATCAACTGTTGGTGATGACATATTGGCTACTGATGTAACCATGTCACGTCGTGTTGAGGTTACATTGGCTGATGATGATGTAACATGTTCTGTTGATGTGGTTGGAATGCTTGCCGATGTGGTCAAATGGAGTGATTCAGAGGTTGTTTTAGTTGGTGGTGAGGATGATTTTACAGTAGGAGAGGTTTGTCTGACTGTTGGGGTAAATATTTGATTATGTTAGTTAAATGGAACCTTTTTTATCCCAACCAATAATTGTGTAAGAATGTAGACAGTTTAGTGGAAGAGTATTCCTAAAGTAATCGTTTAAACAGAGATTCAATTGCTGAGTGATTTTTTCAATTGAAGAGGAATTCTAATAAGCTGCTCATATATTTAAGTGACATAAATTACATATTGTGACAGCAAGTCCATCTGAGTTGTGCTGTATTTCATTTGCTAAGCTGAATGGATTTGCAATTCAATGGATGATTGTGTTATGACTGTACCTGATGTGAGAGTGCTTTTCATCTGTGTTGAAGGTGCAGCCGTGGCTGGGGCTTCAGTTGGTGCCAACACAACTAAAAACAAGATGTGTTTAATATGTGATGATGTTCTCTTATTAGTAATTTTGGGTCAGTATGTTCCTAAAAAACAATAATAAACTACAACAATGTTTGGCATTAACATTTTGAGATAGATGACATTTCTTACCAGTTGTAGTGATTGATGATGTGTTTACAGAGATAGAAAAATTAGAGCTGGAAGCAGCAGTCTTCAAAGTGTCAGCTGCAGAGCTAGCATTTGGTAGTGTTTCTACCTTATTGAATATCAGCTCAGCATCTACCACAACGGATCCTTGACTGTGACGGAAATAGTTTTAAAATATTTGGCTATTATTTCCATTGTCTTTGAATAAAGTCTCAAGGAGGATAACATTTTTGAATGAGAGAACAATGTAAAATCAGGGAGAAAAAAACGTACATTTTCTTATTTAAAGGTCCCATATTATGATTTTTCTGGTTTTACATGCTCTTTAGTGTGTTTTCCAAGTGTCCTGTGCATGTTTAGGCACATCTATTTGCAAAAATTCAAAGTCCGCGGAAACGCGGCTTCTCCTACGTCCTCCTGTTAGCTGTAGCATTAGCCGCATGTAACGCTCGGTTCTAGCCCCCCTCGATAAAAATGTGTCAGTCTGACGTCATTGTCAGTGTGAGATCACTGATCTAAGCCCATTGGCTCGTTGTGGCAAGCCCAGCAGCTCATGTTGCACGCCCGTTAACTTCTGTAGCACGCCCACGATATGCCGTAGCCTGCGGTAGCACAGTAGTGCTAAGGTGCTAATGTTTATGCTCCCCTCGGACGGAGCCAGCGGCTGCATTCCCAATATGGTAAAAGAGGCGGGACATTTCCGAGAACCGTGCTGAGCAACTGACCAATTACGGCAGAGCCAACAGGCCGACCAATCAGATCAGACTTGGCACACGTGGGGACTCTGAACGTGGGCACTTCAGAGCCTTAGAGAGAGAGTCAGAAGCGAGCTGGTGCATGGAGCGGCAGGACATGAAAACAGACACTTTTTTCGAAGTTTAGCTATTTTGAACATACTTTAGTAGGTACATAGATTAAATATACGAACCCCAAAAAGGGCATAATATGGGCTCTTTAAGTCATGGAAGAAATTAATTAATAAATTATCAAAATGTATGAAACAATTTTTAAAATTGAAAAGCAAGCAGTGTTTTATACCTGAAACCTTTGACGACAGTTTGATTGAAGGTGGGTCCAAATTTTTGTGAATAGACTGTGTTGAGCTGCAAATGATTTTTTAAAGAACATTTTCAATCAATAAAAGAGAATGAGTATCTTTTTTTTGGTCTATTGTAGGCTATTCTGCGTCCATGAATGTTAATTACTGTTTGAAAATAAGTGAAATGTCCCTCGTCATGTCAATCATCATGATTATACTGTATATTTCAAACACCAGCATTTTTATTTATTTTATACTGTTTGCTAGTCAAGAGAATCTTACAATATTCCACATTGATTTGCCTCTAAA
The DNA here is from genome assembly GCF_963584025.1 of Labrus mixtus. Classification (NCBI taxonomy): domain Eukaryota; kingdom Metazoa; phylum Chordata; class Actinopteri; order Labriformes; family Labridae; genus Labrus; species Labrus mixtus. The sequence continues at coordinate 27,815,041 of NC_083613.1, read as the reverse complement.
ATATTGGTGTTTTAAAATAGATAAACATTAAGCTGGACTTGAATAACAAATCTGAAATCTGATTGTGGAAAGATGCAGAAACTGCAATTAAGTATATTTGAACTTACCGCGTTGGTTACTTGCTCATTCAATTTCTTGAACTCTGGCGAGGATTGGTTTGTAAGTTCTTGTGTAAATGTTTGCTGCAACTTAAATTCCAACTTAATTTTTGGCTCTGCTGGTGGGACAGTTGTAATTGTCGTGCTTGGTGCACCGGTTGTAGTAATTTTTTGTGCTGAGGTTGCACTAACTGCTGCTGTAGTCATCCGTGTCGAAAGTGAGGACATTGTGACTTGTGGTGAGTTCATTGGTGAGGATGCAGAGACTGGTGTCGTAGTATGATTTACTGGATTTGAGGTATATGCCTTACTAGTGACAGGTGAGGAGGGAATGCTGACAATCGTTGAGGTCATGTTGGCATGTGGTGAAGGTGCCCTGGCCGTCAGAGTTGTCATTTCAGCAATTGCAGAAGTCTTGGTTACACCTGCTGAGCTTTCATTTCGAGTTTTTGTGGATGGATGGACAGATGAGGTTACAATGTTTGTTTGTGATGTTATGGTGACCAATGGTGAAGTTTTGTTGACTGGTGATGAAGTGATATGGATAGGAGTTGAGGTTGTATTAACTGGTGGTGAGGACATACTGACTACTGTTGTAACCATGTTAAGTGGTGTTGCGGTTACGTTGGCTGATGATGATGTATTGTGTTCAGTTGATGAGGTTGCAGAGACTACTGGTGATGTTATGGGGACCATTGGTGAAGATTTGTTGATTGTTAATGAAGTAATATGGATTGGAGTTGAGGTTGCATTGACTCGCACTGAGGTGACTTCAACAGTTGGTGAAGTCCTGTTGACTCCCGCTGTGATTTCATTTAATGGCGGGGAGGTTACATGGACTGTTGATGAGGTGATATGGATAGGAGTTGAGGTTGTATTAACTGGTGGTGAGGACATACTGACTACTGTTGTAACCATGTTAAGTGGTGTTGTGATTATGTTGGCTGATGATGATGTATTGTGTTCAGTTGATGAGGTTGCAGAGACTACTGGTGATGTTATGGTGACATTTGGGGAAGTTTTGTTGACTGTTGATGAGGTAATATGGATTGGAGTTGAGGTTGCATCAACTGTTGGTGATGACATATTGGCTACTGATGTAACCATGTCACGTCGTGTTGAGGTTACATTGGCTGATGATGATGTAACATGTTCTGTTGATGTGGTTGGAATGCTTGCCGATGTGGTCAAATGGAGTGATTCAGAGGTTGTTTTAGTTGGTGGTGAGGATGATTTTACAGTAGGAGAGGTTTGTCTGACTGTTGGGGTAAATATTTGATTATGTTAGTTAAATGGAACCTTTTTTATCCCAACCAATAATTGTGTAAGAATGTAGACAGTTTAGTGGAAGAGTATTCCTAAAGTAATCGTTTAAACAGAGATTCAATTGCTGAGTGATTTTTTCAATTGAAGAGGAATTCTAATAAGCTGCTCATATATTTAAGTGACATAAATTACATATTGTGACAGCAAGTCCATCTGAGTTGTGCTGTATTTCATTTGCTAAGCTGAATGGATTTGCAATTCAATGGATGATTGTGTTATGACTGTACCTGATGTGAGAGTGCTTTTCATCTGTGTTGAAGGTGCAGCCGTGGCTGGGGCTTCAGTTGGTGCCAACACAACTAAAAACAAGATGTGTTTAATATGTGATGATGTTCTCTTATTAGTAATTTTGGGTCAGTATGTTCCTAAAAAACAATAATAAACTACAACAATGTTTGGCATTAACATTTTGAGATAGATGACATTTCTTACCAGTTGTAGTGATTGATGATGTGTTTACAGAGATAGAAAAATTAGAGCTGGAAGCAGCAGTCTTCAAAGTGTCAGCTGCAGAGCTAGCATTTGGTAGTGTTTCTACCTTATTGAATATCAGCTCAGCATCTACCACAACGGATCCTTGACTGTGACGGAAATAGTTTTAAAATATTTGGCTATTATTTCCATTGTCTTTGAATAAAGTCTCAAGGAGGATAACATTTTTGAATGAGAGAACAATGTAAAATCAGGGAGAAAAAAACGTACATTTTCTTATTTAAAGGTCCCATATTATGATTTTTCTGGTTTTACATGCTCTTTAGTGTGTTTTCCAAGTGTCCTGTGCATGTTTAGGCACATCTATTTGCAAAAATTCAAAGTCCGCGGAAACGCGGCTTCTCCTACGTCCTCCTGTTAGCTGTAGCATTAGCCGCATGTAACGCTCGGTTCTAGCCCCCCTCGATAAAAATGTGTCAGTCTGACGTCATTGTCAGTGTGAGATCACTGATCTAAGCCCATTGGCTCGTTGTGGCAAGCCCAGCAGCTCATGTTGCACGCCCGTTAACTTCTGTAGCACGCCCACGATATGCCGTAGCCTGCGGTAGCACAGTAGTGCTAAGGTGCTAATGTTTATGCTCCCCTCGGACGGAGCCAGCGGCTGCATTCCCAATATGGTAAAAGAGGCGGGACATTTCCGAGAACCGTGCTGAGCAACTGACCAATTACGGCAGAGCCAACAGGCCGACCAATCAGATCAGACTTGGCACACGTGGGGACTCTGAACGTGGGCACTTCAGAGCCTTAGAGAGAGAGTCAGAAGCGAGCTGGTGCATGGAGCGGCAGGACATGAAAACAGACACTTTTTTCGAAGTTTAGCTATTTTGAACATACTTTAGTAGGTACATAGATTAAATATACGAACCCCAAAAAGGGCATAATATGGGCTCTTTAAGTCATGGAAGAAATTAATTAATAAATTATCAAAATGTATGAAACAATTTTTAAAATTGAAAAGCAAGCAGTGTTTTATACCTGAAACCTTTGACGACAGTTTGATTGAAGGTGGGTCCAAATTTTTGTGAATAGACTGTGTTGAGCTGCAAATGATTTTTTAAAGAACATTTTCAATCAATAAAAGAGAATGAGTATCTTTTTTTTGGTCTATTGTAGGCTATTCTGCGTCCATGAATGTTAATTACTGTTTGAAAATAAGTGAAATGTCCCTCGTCATGTCAATCATCATGATTATACTGTATATTTCAAACACCAGCATTTTTATTTATTTTATACTGTTTGCTAGTCAAGAGAATCTTACAATATTCCACATTGATTTGCCTCTAAAATATTGGTGTTTTAAAATAGATAAACATTAAGCTGGACTTGAATAACAAATCTGAAATCTGATTGTGGAAAGATGCAGAAACTGCAATTAAGTATATTTGAACTTACCGCGTTGGTTACTTGCTCATTCAATTTCTTGAACTCTGGCGAGGATTGGTTTGTAAGTTCTTGTGTAAATGTTTGCTGCAACTTGAATTCCAACTTAATTTTTGGCTCTGCTGGTGGGGCAGTTGTAGTTGTTGTGGTTGGTGCACCGGTTGTAGTAATTGTTTGTGCTGAGGTTGCACTTACTGCTGTTGTAGTCATCTGAGTCAAAAGTGAGGTCATTGTGACTTGTGGTGAGGTCACTGGTGAGGATGCAGTGACTGGTGACAAAGTGTAATTTACTGGACTTGAGGTAAATTCCTCACTAGTGACAGGTGAGGAGGGAATGCTGACAATCGTTGAAGGCATGTTGGCATTTTGTGAAGTTGCACTGGCATTAAGAGATGTCATTTCAGCTATTGGTGAAGTCACAGTTACACCTGCTGAGCTTTCATCTTGAGTTTTTGCGGATGGATGCAGGGATGAGGTTACAATGCCTGTTTGTAATGTTATGGTGACCAATGGTGAAGTTTTGTTGACTGGTGATGAAGTGTAATATACTGGATTTGAGGTATATGCCTCACTTTTAGTGACAGGTGCAGAGGAAATGCTGACAATTGTTGAGGTCATGTTCGCTAGTGGTGAAGTTGCACTGGTGGTTAGAGATGTAATTTCAGCAATTGATGATGTCATGGTGACACCTGCTGCGGTTTGACTCAATGGTGGTGTGGCTTTGTTGACTGTGAATGAGGTGACATTGATTGAAGTTGAGGTTGCATTGACTGGCAGTGAAGTTATTTTGGCAGAGGGTGTAGTCTTGATGGCACCTACAGAGGTTTCATTTAACGGTTTTGTAGAAAAGTGACCTGTTGATGGGGTTCCATTGCTTGTTGGTGAGATCATGGTTACATCTTGAGTAGATGCTTTGACATTTGATGACGTCAGGTGATGTGATGATGAGATTACATTGTCTGTTGGTGATGTGGCGTTGAGTGGTGGTGAGGTTGTGTTAACTGGGGATGAGCTAATATTTGGTGAATTTGGGTTTTCTGTTAGAGACGTTGAATCTGTAATTGGTGAGGTTTCAGTTGGTGATGATGAGGTATTGTATGGGTTTGAGGTCAGGTGGATGGATGGTGACGTTTTACTGTATGGAGGTGAGGTTTCCATGACAGTTGTTGAGGTTTTATCACTTGGCAGTGAGGTCGTGTTGTCTGGAAATGAAGTTGCACTAGTTTGAGTTGAAGTCATTTCTCTTGATGATGATGTGACATCAACATGTGAGATTGTATTGCTTATTGGAGTAGTTGCTTTCAGGAACGGTGAAATAGTGTTTGCAAGTGTAATTGTTGAATTAATTTGTGTTGAGCTTAAATGGACTGGTGGTGTGGTTACATTGACTGAGGCTGAGGTCATTTGGTTTGGTGATGATGTTTGGTTAACTGGTGTTGGGGCCCTGTTGACCATGGACGAGGTGTCATACACTGGTGTTGATGTTATTATGACTGTTGGTGAGGTTACATTGACTGAAGATGTTGTCTTGATTGATTGAGACTTTGAAGTGGTTTGTTGTGAGACACTTTTGAATGTTGTTGCAGATATGCTGACTGGTGATGATGCTGTGTTGATTGGTGATGACGTTGTGTTGATTGGTGATGACGTTGGTGATGACGTTGTGTTGATTGGTGATGATGTTATGTTGATTGGTGATGATGTTATGTTGATTGGTGATGATGTTATGTTGATTGGTGATGATGTTGTGTTAACTGTCGGAATGTCAAATAAGCAAAAACAAAGTTACTGAAAAAAGTTGAATAACTTTTTTCCTTTTGTTTCTGATATTAAAAGTATTGTTGATATATTTTTAAGGTTTTTTATGTTTGTGGTCGGAACCTTGATATTATTTTACAACTTTGTGATAAGTTTTAAGTTCTACATGTTTTCAATCACATATTGGTTTGAACAAAATAATAATAAAAAAAATCATCAACCTTAAATGTATCAAATCCTCCAGTTACAAGTGCCCTTTCCCTCATTGTTGTAGTCTTATAGTCTGTAGTCTAAGCACTAGATGTTGTGCTACCACTAACAGACATTTATGTGTAGATAAGTTATGAAAGTATCCATTCAGCCTTTAACAATGGGGCTATTTCAAATTGTATATTGATTTTATTTCTGTTATCCTTCACAATAACTTTTATGTTTAAAGATACATAATTAGAGTACAGTCCTTGGCTTCTTTTATGTTTTGCTTTGCTCATATTTTGATTAATCAAATTTACCAACATTTTCATAACATTTCAGACAATAAGCTTTAATAACAAACTAAACTCATCAACCTGCTGTAACCGTTTTAAACCACAAAGACGGTAAATAAAATCATAGTGTCTCATATACCCACAAAGTAAGTTTGTACTTTGTCGAACTCAGATATCATTTTAATCAAGATGTGGGGGTTATAAAGATGTGCCAGTCCACTCTCAGAATAAATACAAACAAAATACAACACGCATTGTATCAGATATTAATTTTGTAGAGTTTTAAAATATAAAAATTAAAATGGAATAAATTCACTTTGAATCTTAATAATTCTAAATGTGTTATGTTAAAGAACAATTTCACTGCAACACTAGAGACCCTGAACATATTCAGTGGCTTACATATCAGCATGGCTAAACAATCAGTCTCTCACAAAAACAAAAGATTGTTATTTTTTGGAGACCAAACCTTGTTAGTGATCCATGTCCTATTCAATGCAAAAGACCCACGCTGCAGTCAGTACTCGAAAGAGACCTCCGATCTCCATCAACAGTCTTCTCGGGTCCAACCCAATAAGCTTCAGTTATGTATCCAATCCAGCGCCAGATAGGATGATACGATTTTGAGAGCTTTTAACCATTAAAAGACGGAAAGCATGAAGTTGTTGCTCTTCCCATAATATTTCCGTTTACCTTACCTCATTGCACCCAGCCCCATTCCCATTGGTTCATTTTCAAGATATAATAACCTCTCTAGAACCAATTAAGTCAAATGGTCCTTTGAAGTCATTTTTAAATAGAATGTAAATATTTAATGACACTTTAAAAGAAAACTGTCATGTAAAAGGTTGGTTTCACCAATTCAAAAGTGTGTTGGAAATCTTTTGGTCAATTAAAAATATTATTAAAAGGGACATCCACTTTTTGGAAAAATCCACTGTCACAGTGTTTTTGAACATATATTTTAGGAGTGTCTACCTCTTAAAGACTAAAATACATATCAAACTCACGTGAGTTGCGATCACACAGTTGATTAATCACGATTGACTATTGAAATTTAGTTATTGATTGTGATTATATTTTTCTATTAATAATTTGAAGTAATAATTTGATCATATACATACAGTATTGTTGTCTGTCAAATGATTATTCTACTATTAATAATTCTTCTTACTATTACTCAGAGCCAGTCATTAGCTTAATGTATTCCCTTTAACGCTCTACAGACCCATAAACATTATCATATCAACATATTGATTATCCTCATTAAAATCCATGTTAAGAAATTTCTAATCATATTGCTAATCAAGCTTAAATTTAGGAATTAATTTAATACCTTTAGGTACTCTTTCATTTTAAAATTGTATGCAGGATTTTAACATCCGAGGTCTACAAACAACAATGTTAAACTCTGCAGCTTCAATCAAACTCATTTCAATATAAATAAATAAATAAACATTTAAACTTAATGTACGTACAACAATGTGATTAATATTATTTATGTGGTATACATTTTTTTGAAATATTCATAGGGTCTCTGTGTGGGTCCAGAGTTTATGACAGCAGGCTAACCAATGAGCTCAACAAACTGTTTCTCACTTCCTGTTCATGACAAGTTTTATTTACTATTTCCTAGACTGTTCTTTCCTTGTTGAAAAAAATGTGTTCCTTGTTAGCCGTGATGACAGAGTTAAAAAAAAAGGCACCATTTGAACACGTTGTTCTTGATTTTGTACTCACAAGTCTTTAAAGAATGTACAGTTGCACTGTGCTCTTACCTGTTGTCGAGTCGGCGGTCGATGCTGTTCCCAGAAGTCCTGTGGGAGAAAAAATGTCAAAATGGTCAAATATATAATCAGTCAAATTCTGGCAGACTGGGTTCGAATCCCGCCTGTGGCTCCTTTCCCACATGTCATTCCCCACTCTCTCTCTCTCTCCCTGATTTCCGGCTCTATCCACTGTCCTATCTCTCCATTGGAGGCACGGAAAGCCCAAAAATAAATCTTAAAAAAAAAAAATTCTGACACAGACACACACACACACACACACACACACACACACACACAGTCACAAAGATTAATGCACTCAAACAAAATACCTGCTAATAGGAGAAGGAGTATGGGGGGGTCCATCTTCCTGCGTTTGTTTCCTGTGAGAAGTTGAGAATTCATTATTTATACATTTATACATGTATATTGTCCATGCAATTTATAGCAATACTACTATATTAAAAACCCATCTCATTGTAAAGTAAACAGATCTACAACACCACAAACAGCAGCCTTAGACATTACCAGAATGTGTAGTCAGAACCTGATAATCTGGCAACTGAATTTTTTGGATTATTTGTATTTGTTTTTTTAAATACTTTTTTAATCCCTGAGGGAAATTCTGGTTTACACTGTTATTTTTGAGACATGCTTGTCACACACATATGATTTGGCAGGCACTCAAAATGTAAGAGACTGAAAACACGCTGAGTGTGACATGCTTCATCAAGTATGCAGACAATCTGGAGGGGCCAGTATGGCTAGTTTTCCCTTATCTGGTAAGGTAGTGTCACAGCTCCATTTATTTAATCTTTCAAGATTTCAAACACAGGCACACACTGTATGTTCAAGACTAGTAAAGTGTCTCCACCAATACAACTCATAATAACACAATTATAACTCAGATTTCTTTAAGAAAACTCTTCATAAAACACATCTCATTTAATTGAGCAGTGCAGATCTGGATTTGACTTGTGGCATCACGTTGAATCCTAGAGGGTAAAAAATAGAGAGAATAGCTACATTTTGCAGGGCAATGAAAGAGAGCTCCAATAACACCAACAGATCTAAAGTACCACAGAGAAGGATCCCGGAGATGGGCAGAATCTTAGGGACTTATTGCCCAATGAGCCAGCCTGTTTAGTGGTAATGAATACTAAGTGATCACTTTACAAGTTTTTTTTTTCTCTTTGTAGTCAACTTAAGTATTATAGCTATAAGTTAGAAGGAAGTTATCAAATTGTGCCCTAACTCTAAACCTCCACAATATTTTCAGGATAGAATCCTGAAAGAAGTGTCAAAGCTAAAATATATTTACAAATCTCCACAGCTAGGATGATAAAAGTAAGATCATCAACTTTCATATGGGCTGAAATTAGCAAATAAAGTCTGTCAGTTGTCTGTCAAAAAATATCTCATTGTTTTGTCATGCAGATTGTCTTAGCGGGGCGAGTCAACCATAAAAGTGATCTTGTAAGATAAGATAAGGTGTACTTTGATTAAGCTGTAGGGGAATTGTTTTGGGACTCCATACTGCAGTTACTGCCTTAATAAAAATCAAACATTCTTGATCATTAATTAATAGAATTGAATTCACAATTTCAGGACATTAAATTGTATGAACTTTCAGTTAGGGTCTGGGATTAACTCAATTTGTGTATTTGTAGGAACATGTTTGTTTTTTACAATGTAAATAAAATCTTAATTTGTGGAAATCCATATTAGATGAATTGAGTTGCTACAGTGGAATATCTTTGCTCTTATGTATGTTACTTCAAGCAGTCAATGCATTGAGCTGCAAATAGCGAGCCACACCCTGACGACACCTAGCACTGCAATCCATCAGTGTTAACAGTGAACTGCATGTTTAACAGTTAAAGCCTTCAGAATAATAGGCACTGCTTTTAACTAATGTTTTGTTGAGTTTAAGCTTAAGTTTACTTTATTTTGTTTAACAGCACAACAAAGGTCAAAGCTGTGCCTGAGCAAATACGTAGAAAGTAGTCGTAAATAAATTAACTTCAAAGGAGAAACAAAGATGGATAGCATATTGAAAATAGTCCTGTAAAAGATTGCCTCTGAACCCAAATTCAAAATAAAAATATTCAATACACACAACAACAAAAAAATCTGTACTTAAAATAACCGATTACAAAGTAGTGTGTATTCATATTGGTATTAAGCAGAGAAAATTGATGCACAATCTGTGGCTTATTAGAAGACACATTTTCAAATTAGTAGAAGTAAAACATAGTGACGGACAAACAAAAACAAAACTGTGCAAATATATAATGTGAAAAAGATATGTCTGCAATAATCTTAGGAGCAATAACAGATGTAAGAGATGTACAGAATTTTGCAGGACAAGAAAACATTTATATTTTTATTTAATTGTACTGTGTCTCCCTTTGTAATGTTTATCTTCAAAAGAGTTGATAGTTTCTGTACAGTTTATCTTTTTTTTTCTTACAACTTGTTTATTTTTTCTACTCTAATGTTTATATTGCTGCTCTAGTTTTTTATACACTTTTAGCTTGTTTGTCGAGCTGACTCTGGGAGAAGTTAAAAACAAATCCAATGTACCTGTACTGACCTGTACCTGTACAAATGGCATTAAACATCTAATCTAATCTGTTTTAATCTGATGCATTGTAAGATTGTGTTGTAAATGTTTTAAATGTTCAGTTATTAAAAGCCAAGTTTAAATTATTTTCTCTTACCCCCGTGGAGTCCTAAGACCAACTTTGCAAAAAAGTCTTGTTATATTCACAGCAGTTGTTGTAAGAGCTGACACTTCGAAGTGTCTCACCTGCTTGGGTCAAAAATTGGAAGTGAGAACTTGTCAGTGAGTGAGGTTTTTGTTAGAGACAAGAAATGCTTGCTCTTTCAAACCCATGACATAACTTGCCAGACTTGTTTTGCTGCACATCATTTCCATGCAGAAAGGATGGAGCAGAGCTCAAGGCACAATGAGTGGAGTTCATGGCTGTTGAGAGATGCATGCATTGTGAGCAATGAAAGCATCCCTACTATTTCAAACATGCGCAAGGTGTCACAATTTAGTCTAAGCTTCTGGTTCCATATGTCACCCTTACCATTAATACTTAAAAAGATCCAGTCGCCTATTGTCTGTAACATGGTCGTGAGAGAGCAATGCATCTTGATTTGCACCATTACCTTTAATGATGATCACGGGGACGACTGATTTATTACTTTACAATCCCCTTTTTTTTGCATCTCGAGCAACCGAGGATTGGTATGTCACTTTGTGGCAACTTTGTATGAAACTTTTTATTTTATTTTATGGTCAGCAGAGTCCGAAAAAGATATTCTTTAAAGAACCACACACAGTCATTTCTTTATTGTCTTAATCTTTAGCTACAGCAGGTTTTGCACTGCTTCCTATTGAAAAGTCAGACTGAATGCATCAGTCCTTAATTTATTGCCAGCAGCGCCAGCAGCTCCAACAGGTTATGCCACAAAATCAGGTATTTGACTGTTAAAGTCCAACGCTCTGTGCGTTAGCATTTAAATAGGAGTGATACTATGTGTTGAAGACAGAAACACAATGAATTCATCTTGTACTCAACTCATCAAAGAAAGTAGACAAACATGAACACATCTAATTTTAGACACAAAGTCCTGGTATGCTAATTGTTTCGGCATGCTGTCATACTATCCATGACGTGAAAGATGACAAAAGGAAAACACTGTAGTGTAGAGATTATGCAGTCCTGCTATATAAAGAGATAAACAATTAGCAAGATAGATAACAGATTAATGGTGGCCTAGCTTGAAAAAATGTATATATTAAGATATAATATAATTGTTAAATGTTTAAGATGTTATATTACTATTGATTGTTTTGTGCCAATAAAGCATCTTGAACTTGAAAAAAACTTCCATCATTCTGATTATGAGAAGACATGCTGGTTTCATTTATCAGTAATGAGTCATGTATGAGCCTTAGCATGGTTCAGAGCATGTTTCAGTTCTGGCACTTGCCTGGAGAAATGAGATTGCTCTAAGATACTGCAGCTTCTAATGCAGTTATGCCAGATAACTAACGGCCAAAACCATTTCAGACTAAGAATGTGGACACTTGTGTGAAATGGATTAAGTAATTATAGTTCACTATAAACTTAGAGAGGCAGAAAGAGTTGACAAAGCAACAATAGGGATGTAAAGATTAATCGTAAAATCGTGATAAATCGATTCAAAGGTGTCGAGATTCACATCGGTGCTCTGAAAAATGAATCACATTAATATGGTGAGCGTCAGCAGCTGTAGAGCATAGGCGGCTGGCAGCTGCAGAGCGAGATTTTGAAATTGAGGACGCGGTGTGGAAGCATTTTGGCTTCCCCGAGACAGACAATGAAAGAGGTGAGAAGATAACAGACAAGACAAAAACTGTGTGCAAATATTACAAGAAGACAGAGAACTACACAAATAGCACAACCAACATGATGCAGCATTTAATCAACACCACAACGAGAAGCTCCAATCACCTCCCCTTGTTGGGAGAAAAAAAACATTAAAAGGCAAGTGGATTTGCAGCCCCTTAAGGAATCTTTTTCAGTCATAATAATTGTCTACAGTCTCATTTTGTTAACTAAATCGAATCGTTACATCCCTAAAAAGCTGGTTAAAATCCACATACAAAAGACAATATTATTTTCTATGTTGTCTCTGTTAAATATAGACTTTATCTGAGGAGTCAAAGGTTGAATACATAGCATGAATAAAGGTCTCCACATTCTGACCTCTGGTTGAAGTATTTGAACAAAGACAATTCTTACAGCTTCTATTATTTCATTGTTGCATCCATGAGTCTGAATAATCTTGGATTGCCAGCCTCTTTTGTCATGTGTGAGCACAAAATGCATGCCTTCCATTATTTTTTACTAATCCTCACTAAGAATACACCTTGTCAAGGAAACACCTGCGTCAGTTACACCGAGGTGAATGCCCTTTGCTGGAACAACAGACTAGGAGAGATGTTATGATAAGAGTCTTTTTTTGGCGTGTTTTTACAGTGAGGACATTTTTTGCCAAAGGACTAATAGCGTCATGTTTAAGGGTGTGCACAATACAAATAGAATCGCAGCATGTTTCTATTATGTAATAAAACTTCTCCAAGCTACATAAAGGATATTTTATTAGTAAATAATATTGGCTTTTTGAGAAAGTAGGTTATTTCTTGCCCTTTCAACTGGTAGCTTCACAAAGTAATATGAACTGAAGGTGCTCTAACTTGTTCTTAAGCTTACAACCAAATTTCAAAATCTTTATCTGTAATGACTAATCAAGATGCATAGATTGATTTAACCTAAGTGGACTTTTAGTGACACTTGTATGAATACAAATACAACGACGGAAACACGCTGCAAATGATAGAATTAGCTTCAAAAAGCTGAAACGACTGCATAAGCAACGTCGAGTGGAAAATACGAGAAAACCAAGGAAAGAACATTGCAATGTTTCTGACTATGCAGCCTTTTTTGCCAAATGAAAAATTGTTCAAGTTGCAGTTGGATTGTTCCTGTCTGTCACTGTGATTTGACCTTCTGTTTGCAAATAACTGGATGAGCAATTATTGACAAACAAAGGACAAGTTGCTTTTAGAGCCATAATAATTATAACCAAATCCACCAACAGAGAACCAACAAACCCACTCTTCATCAAACTGAATACACTGAAATTCTTTAAAACCATCCAAATCATGTATAGAGTAAAACATCACCCGCTACCGAAAAGTATCCAGAAGTTTTTTCTCCAGCAGAGGGAAAGTAAACACCATCTCAGAGGTAAACTCATTTGTATCACAATAAAGGGGGTTCATTTATGGAACAGCTGCAGTGAAGAAAATCATTTAGGAAAGTTCAAACACATTTTCAAGATTAACATTTTATGTTTAGGCTTGCTCCAAAAATATTGTCTGTCGTTTAATCTTTCCCTTTTTACCCTTATTAAATAAAGTAAACTATTTCTAGAGAAGTACTTGAAGTGAGACCAAAATAACTAAAACCAAAAATCTCTGCTTCCTGCATTTTAGCAGAAGACAACCCTTTTTTTAAGTTTTTGAAATAAATTGGTTGATTGTTGTAAGAACTTTTAGTGTAAATCTATACACAAAGAGTTTCTTCACATTTAGTTCGACTGCTGTGACTCATTTTTCAGAAGTTTCCGTTGAGATAAGATGCACTGAAATAAGAGGGGAGCAGATCAGCAGACATGGGTGGGGGCTGTCGACTGATACAGAAAAATGACAGGAGGAAATACTACATGTTCAACCTGCAGAACAACATCCACTCCTCCCCCACTAACCAAACCCCATCCCTTGCTCAATGGGGTGATAACAGCAAGTAAGTTTGATATATTAAAATTCTGCTTTATCCCTTTATTACCAGTTCTCATTGGAGTCCTATCCTTTCTATTCACAGACAGTCTCTACAAGAATATAAAACATTGGCTCTCTATTGCATTGAGCTGGCACATAAGGGGACTTATATGAATATGTACTGGAAAGACATTGAGCCTCATTCACCAATTTCTTCTTAAGATTTTGTGTTAGATTTGAATGTTCCTAAGAAATACCCAGTCGGATTCATGAGGTGTTCTTGAACTGAAGTTTGCACTACTGTTCTTTAATTGAGGAATGCAATGTCCTAGTAAACTTTGAGCTCACGCATGTGTTTTCCTAATTAGCATAGAAAGACACCCTTCATATGCCCATATAAGGGACATGAGCCTGCAGGACAATGTGCACACACACACACACACACACACACACACACACACACGCAGACACACACACGCAGACATGCAGACACCCACACGCAGAAGTCACACTGGATGGAAAAGCGAAGTCATGCTACGTCAGGAATGCCAGAATTGGAATTTTCATTCGATTGAGCACTGGGCCACAACCACAGCTATCACTTTTAGCGCTGTCATCCAAAACTACGTACATCACACTGTCACCAGAAAAGGACACATATGGATATGACTGTGCAGGCTTTGAATTTGACACCTGTGCTGTAGTATGTATACAATGGTATAATAACATTTTTAAAAATAACACAACGACTCATGTAGACAAGACTATTTTATTTGAAAACAAAAAATCATTTAATTTCAGCTAGCCAATTTATGTATCTTGTTTTTTTTTTAATAGATGAACTACAATATAGCGAGGTAATGCATGTTGTGTGACTTGAACTAAACAAATATTAAAGTTATTTGACAGCAGTGCTTTAAATATATAGAGAGTTATTTAGAGAGAGAGAGAGTGAGAGAGAGATAGACGGACTGAATCGGTTTAATGTTCTTGGAAAAAAGGGATAACATGAAAGTGCAACAAACAAAAAGGCTCCAAATTAAAACAAGCAACATCAGGGGAATGATTCTCAAAGACTTTATTGTAGAGGCTTAAAGATTTAAAAGAAAAAAGCCTACATGTTTTGAACACTGCAGTAGATTGAGATTGCATGATTTACCCTTTGTCACATAACATGATTGAACTCTTTTTTTATGCCATTTTTTAAATTCTTCTCTGTCTACTTGAAACACCCTACAGAATCCTCTAAGTCACCATCAAAGTACCGGAATTTAAGTCAACTGAACACTGGATCAGGTTTGCCAACATTTTTCAGTGACAAGCTTGTATTATCAGCAGACCTTTAACATTCTAACTGCAGATTGATGATCCATCTACGAGTCTCCAACAATCAAAGTTTATTTATTTTATTTTCTATGAGCTGAGCGATTATTCAGCAGATTAATGAGGTTCTCTTTAGCTGTTTTCTTTACTTCTAGACGAGCAAGGTTTTAGTACATTTATGACGCACATAAATGGAACAGCCTATTACAATCTGCTACTTATATTTCATATTTTCTGCCACTCTCTCATCCTCAGCACCATGCACTAATCCCAGATGCTGCTGCTGCTGCTACTGCTGCATGTCTCTCCAATGCCATGTACATCCCCCTCCTGCAGTTCTCCAACTCAGCACTGTAAGAAAAAAGTTACATATTACAAGGTTTTAAAGCATTAATACGTTTTGTGAAATAAACCTTTGAGAATACAAGAAAAATAATAGTAACTTTATTTACCAGAGCACCATGATAAAAGAGAATCACAATAATCCAACCTGGAGGTAACAAATGCATGGACTAGATTTCTGCATCATTTTGCGACAGGATATGCCTGATTTTAGAGATATTACGAAGGTGACAAGAGGCTGTCTTGAAGTTGGTTTTATGTGATAGTTCAAGGACATAGCTTGATCAAATAGAACTCCTAGATTCCTAGCAGGGGTGCTAGATGTTATATCATTAGATAAAGTCTCTGAGGGTTTTAGGGCCAAGCACAATAACTTCAGTCTTGTCTGAGTTAAGTAGCAAAACATTTCCGGTCATCCAGGTCCTAATGTCCTTAAGGCACGTTTCTATTGTACATTCTTGTATAGCTTAGTATAATCTGCATTACAACGAAAATGTATGGAGAGTTTCCACATAATATTACACAGGAAGCATATATAATGTAAAGAGAATTGGTCCAAGCACTGAGCCTTGTGGCACTCCATGGTTGACTTGTTGACTGTGGTGTGCACAGAGGACCTGACATGTACAAACTGAGATCGATCTGATAAATAGGATTTAAACCTGTCCTTGTTTGCTGGTGCAACAAGAACTCAACAGTAAAAGAACCAATACAACAACAAAAAACTCAACCAACAAAATAAACCAAAACACCATGAGAACCATCCAAAGAACCCAGGCTAAGCAAGATCCCAACAAACATAATAAACCCAAACACCATAATTACCATCCTAAGAACCCAGACAATGCAAGAAACCAACCAACATGAATTAAGACCAGAGGTGCCAAATATGTAAGATGATGAAAGCAAATATAAACAATGAAAACTGATAAAAGCAGCAGTAAAAAGGTAAAATCCATAAAGTAATAATTGCACTAACAATAGGTAGAAAAAAATCAAGAAAGCTTAAAGCAGTTAAATTAAGCAAGTAATTGTAAATCATGATAAAAGCAATAAAAGGAAATACAAACGGTAAACAGCCCAAAAGCCAGGAAAAAACTACAAGTCTAATAGCATACTGAATCACAGACAGCTGACTCTGACTGTAGGTTACTTTGACGCAGTATCAGTGTGTAGCTAACAGAGGAGGAGGGGGAGACTCTATGCTAGCTATGACTGCTCTATGGCCACATCCTGGTCGCTCCCACCAGTGGCACACAGGATGTGGTCAGTGAACACCACTTACGCTGGCAGCTGCATTAATATGCTTCCACAAACACCAGATGCTTTAACCCCCCCACCCCTGCACCGTCGAAACATTTTTTTTACCATTCCTATTAATACCTGACCTTCAGAGCAGACTTTTCCCCCCACAAACCCCACAACCTGCTTTACTCCTGCAATGGCGCAACATACTGATGGAAGTAAGCCTGAAACTAAGCTTTAAAGAGATTTGAATTGCAAATTATCAACAATATAAATGTCACACTCGAATAAAAGACCCCCCCCCCCAAAAAAAAGTATACAACTAATGTTTTATTTCGAATCATGGTGCATATTCCAAAACTACAACATAATGCTGCTCTGTTAAAAAAATGGATCTACAAATCTGCAGCTGTAAATTTAAATCATTTTATACATATTTCATATTTCTCATTTATACAATAATAATAACACAAAACTAACCTTTATAATACAAAGGGTTTTGCATTGTTGAGGCACGATAAAAAAGACACTTGGGAATGTAATGAAGTAAATCAAATGAGACAACTGAAAATAATACACACATGAAATTTAATTGAGCAAAATATTAAAACACCCCAGATAAAAATAGTTTTAAGAAACCAGTTATAAAACAGAAAAGACATGTTTGAAATAAAAGTGGTTTAAAAGGTTGTCACTGATCCTTCAACAGGAAGTTCATGCCATGATTTGGTCTTGTTTAGTTATGTATATTGTATATATTTTTAGTGTTTAGATTTCTTTTCATTTTTTATTTTGTCTCATTCATCCCTGGTGTAGCTTATTTCTCTTGTTTGTTTCTTAATTTTAATCTTAACTAGTTAAGTCTTAAGTGTGTCCTGTTTTATTTTGTAATTTCTTATCCTTGTGTTTCTCTATGTCACAGTTTGAATTTTTCTGTTGATAATCCTAAATTTAGTTTTCAGTGTTTACACTGCATTTGGGTGCACTACTGTTTTTTGGGGGGAATTCAATACATGACAGTTCAGACTGGATGGGTCACCTATTTTTATATACAAAATGGGAATAAAACCATGAAGTGCTTTAAACATAATCAGTATAATTTCTTAAACTGACTGGAAACAATGACAGGAGGTTTAAACCTGGTTACATTATCTTCTAGTTTTATAGATGCCGTGCAGTAATGTGTCACATGAGTTACAGTTGATTTGCAATTTGTCCTCCAATAACGTTTTGCAATGAAATTAATAAATGCATAGACGACATACCTTAAACCATGCAAGACCTGTGATTACCTCATTTGTGTAGTAAATTTGCAAATGGGTTGATCTTTTTACATCTTAAGTATTGCATATTTAAGGCAGGGTTGGTTATTTTCTCCAGATACACTTTTTCATATTTTGGTAGAAATTGTCTTTAGGTCCTGATAAAAATTATTAACTTGTGTCCTCTGAAAAAGGAACGAAGAAAATACATCACCTGTAGCAGTAAGCCTGTAAAAGCTTTGACCAATGTCTGCCACGAGGTACCAATTTTTTTAACCAATCACGTGTCCCTGTCTCCCTGCTCATTCTCTACCCCATGGGCACACACTAAGATACACTTGTGTATGTAATTGAGGGGCGTGGCTTTTGAGGGAGCACAGAGGGGAGGGGGTGGGTGCAGACCGGGCTCTGAGGGAATGCTACTTTCAAAATCATGCTAGTTTTTGAAAATTACCAACCCTGCCTTTAAAAGTGAAGCACAATAATTTGTGTGAAGTTGTAACTGTGCATCTTACTACACTGGTCGTACATGAAAATACATTTTGAATTGATTTTGAACATTATTTCTCCACACTGTATGCTTGATACAACTTCAAAAGCCATTCATGCAGTGAGCGATAGTCTCATGATTCAGCTAGAATACTGTTAGCATATGTCCCACAGCTAGAAGTGAAAAGGAAACAAAAATGGCCACGGTGACCGCTTGAGGGCGGGGAGGGCTGTCTGATGTTGATGAATCTGAAATGTAAGCAATGCAAATGGAGAAGCAAGTTAAATAATCTTGGCTAAAAATATAAGAAAAAAAAATCAGGTGTGAATAATTAAGATAATCCATGAAGCATCGTTTTTTTTGTTACTTTTTTTAAATTAATAACTGTGTTTCATGTAGTGTACTCTTCTAATTTATAATAAATATTGCCACAAAATCATAACCCAACATTAATTTCAGCAAAATTATTAACATTACTTAAAGGCAGGTTTGGTAATTTACTCCAGATCCACTTTTTAAGATTTTGGTTGAAATTGTCTTTAGGTCCTGACAGAAATTAATAACTCGTGCTTTGAAAAAGGAACGAAGACAATCCGTCACCTGTAGCAGTTGTAAACCTGAACAAACTTGGACCAATGTCTGCCACGAGGTACCAATTTGTTGAACGAATAATGCCATCCCTGTCTCACTGCTCGTTCTCTACCCCATGCATGCACGAGCAGAAACTTAAAGCATGAGCTGAGATCCACTTCTGGACCAATGTGCATGTAAGTGAGGGGCGTGGCTTTTGGAGAGGGTGGTGGGTGCAGATGGAGCACTGAGGGAATGCTACTTTCAAAATCATGCTAGTTTTTCGAAAATTACCAACCCTGCCTCTAAGCCAGTTTGTACTCTATTAAGATCAAAATGAGTTACTCCCAACTTACATGCAATAACACTGCCAGGTATAATGTTGAGGGAGGTGGTGTTGCTGGTTAGTTCAGTGCTGAGTTTTGCAGTTGCGCTGCTTGCTGAAGGAACTGAGGATTTATTTTTGTAGACAAGAGTCATGTCAACAACCACAGATCCTCTCCTGCAATGACAAGGAAAAATCAAACTCTTAATATAGGAAGTGATCAGTATTAGTTAATATCAAAGTGAAAAAAGTAGAATGCATAGTAAATAAGTTTTATTCTTACGTGAACATGTTAACAATTGAGCGACTGAAAGTTGAGGAATAGACTTTCCGACAAATCATGTTGACCTAAAGGAGAGGTAAGCTGTTAATTATATAAAGTTTTTAGCAGCAGTAATACAAAAAGACTCATCTGTGTTTCATAAACATAAGCCAAAAATGATATTAAGTCTTTGTATTTTTTTCCCTAAAATAACTTTGTCATCATTGGATTGTACAAAAAAAGGTATGGTAAAGTAGCAGCCATTTATGAAGCATACAAATCAAAAAACTATACCCCTGCTTGTATGATGTTTTACTATTTTGATTCAATATAACTTTTCCCCCTCATAAAATCCAGGTCATTTCTGTTTGAGGGACAAGGAAGAATTGGGTTGAAAACTTAGATTATCTCCTCACCGCCTTCCTACTTGTTTTGGAAATATAGTTTTCTGCTTTTGTTGATTATTGTTCTTGACTTATGCTTTATTTCTTATGTGTTAAGATTTTAACATTTTTAGGGTAGATGAAGAAGAATCCTGATCACTATCACCTGATTATTATCTGATGACAATATGGTGAGTTAGTGCGTTATTTGAAAGTGGATTCCTAGGTTAAATAATGGAAACTGAGAATATGTAAATTAATAGATGTAGCTGTTAGATTTCTTTATAGCTCAGAATTGAGTATATGAGCTTATAAGCAGATGGGGCTTCCAGGTTGGCACTTTAACCAGGTGTTTTTTGTTTAACAGTTGTAAGAATAAATGTCTCACTCCTAATCTTTGAGATCTCAAAGTGCTGCCAAACATTCAGCTACTCTAGATAAGTATGGCCCCTTTGTCAAAAGATATACAAAACCATCTTTTTACCTGAGAGACCACTGTTGAAGATAGAGTTGTATACACTGTGGAGGACGAGTTTGAGAGGTCTGATGTAAATGTTTGGTCTAGACTAAACTGAAGACCAAGTGTTCCCTCACTGGACGAGGGAGGATTCGTTGAAGCCGTAGTCGTGGCTTCTGTAATGGAAGAAGTCATCATAGAAGGTGGATCTGTTGGAGGGGCGGTTGAAACAGTTGTAACACTAGGAGCAAGGGATTGAGTTTCAGTTGAAGCAGCAGAAGTTGCAGTCATAGTTGGTGTTGCATTGGGAGTGGCAGAGGAGGCAGCTTTAGTTGAAGGAGCATTAGTTGAAGCCCCTGTAGTACTGAGGACGGAAGTTCGATCAAGAGGCAATGTAGGAAGAGTTGTTGGAGTAGTTGTTGCTGTACTTGAGCCTGTAATAATAACAACATTTTTACAACAAAAATTGGTGATGCTGACCATTAGACAATTGTCTGGCAATAAAAGCTAAGTCTTACTTGTTGCAACAATGGATGATGTGTTGATACTAAGGGAGAAATTAGAGCTGGAAGCTGAAGTCATCAAAGCCTCAGCAACAGAACTGGCATCTACTAGTGAGCTGACATTATTGAATATCACTTCAGCTTTGACCACAACTGATCCTTGACTGTAACAGAAATATATATATTTTTTAATTAGTTATTCAAATGTTGTAATCAATTTGGCTGATCATTAGAGGGAAAAAAAGACAAGATCAAAAGGCGAAGGAAGATGCAGAATAATGTGCAAATGAAGGAGTATGGCCCATTGCAAACGGTAGTTAGTTTGAAAAACAAAACTTTAACTTGAACCTTTACCAGATAAAAAATAAACATTTTTTTCAACAGTCTTTGGACATTTTTAGAGGTCAAAAAGTAAAACGACAGTCTTCAAATACATATAAAACATTATCATCTACCTGAAACCGGTGATCACAGTTCTTTTGAAGAGAGCGCCATATTTAGATGAATAAACTTGGTTGAGCTGTAGAAATATTAATGAGAATGATTGCAAGAGTAACAGGAAAAAATATTTTTTAGAATGAAAAAGCTTGTGGATGTGTGTGTTTATATAAACATAAGACTTACAGCTGTGGAAACTGTGTTCTCCAGTTCCTTGAACTCTGGGGAGGATTTGTTTGCTAGCTGTTCTGTAAAATTCTGCAACAATTTAAATTCCAGCATGACTTTTTGCTCAGATGTTGGGGCAGCTGTTTTAGTCATTTCCAAGGCAGCAGTTGTTGCTTTTGTTGATGCTGCTGAAGTTCCAGCGGTTGGAGAAGGTGATAGAGGATCTGAGGAAGTAAATGGTGATAAGCTCTCACTGACAGGTGGTGTTGCATTCACTGCTGTAAAGGTTACTGTAAAGGTTGCCTGACTGATTGCAAAGTGATCTTGACTGAATGTACAGTTTTATTGATGATACATTCTTGTGTTACACTTGTGCCGAGAGGTGGAAAGATTACACGTGGTGAAGAGGTTTGATCAGAAGTTGATGTATCATTGACATGCAGTGATGTCATAGTTGCAGTGAAGTTTTGTTGATAGTTAGCAAGGGCTCAGGTGCCAAAGCTGTACTACCTTGTGATGATGTTGCACTTTCTAAACCAATGTTGATTAATGGCACAAGTTATGTTCCTGGTTATGGACTTCAGTCAAACTTTGATAAACTTGCATGTAGCCGTGATCAATTTGGACTGACTGATAGCAAGTTTGTGTTTAGTAGTCCATAAATTGGAGAGGTGGCAGATGAGGTTTGAGTTGCTGTAGGTGAAGTTTTTGTCTCTACTGATATAGTTGTGTTGACCAACTCTAAAGTTGGAACTAATTGTGTTGGAGATGACTTTGCAAGTGTTCCAGCTGTATTGACCAATGGTAAAACTACACTTGTTGAAGAGGTTTTATCTAAAGTTGATGTACAGTATCATTGACTTGCAGTGAGGTCCTTGGTTTCAGAAGTTGTACAGGAAGGTCTCCTTTACTGTTGTTGAAGTTGTGCTGCCTTGTAAAGTTGTCGTTGCTGATTTCAAATTTATTCTGATAGGTGAAATATCTGATGTTGCTGATGCTTGACTTGGATCAAGTGGTGGTGAAATTGTAACCAATGGTGATATAGCTGAATAACGTTTGTGTTTGTTGATGTTCGACTTGCAGTGATGGGAGTTAAAGTTGATAGATTGTTTTCTGGGGAGAAAGATTTAGTTAAGTTTTAAAGTTGTCAACTGTTTCATTAACTCTGTTATACCACTTGTGTTTAACACAAGTTACCTGTGATATTCAACTTTAATGCTGGTAGAGGTTGCAAGTGGCAAAAAGGTTGATCTGCAGTAGATGTATAATTGGCTGACAGTGATGGGGTGGCTGTAGCTCAGCTGGTAGAGTTGTCGTCTCTCAACTGGAAGGTCAAGGGTTCAATCCCTAGATTCCTCAGCAATATGTCTGATATGTCCTTGTTCAAGACACTTAACACAGAACTGCTCCCGCTGCTTCATTTGTGGTGAATGAATGCGTATGAATTAGGGGTGTGAACGGTTACAAAAAATTGTAAACGGTTACACAACGTCATTTTTTTCGTGTACACGGTTAACCGTTTTTTTTTTTTTTATTAATAAAAAAAAAAAAGTGGACCACAATTGCGGTATACAACCAATGGAGGGTGCGGCCGCTTTTCAGAAAGTTTCCTCCGCATCACTGCCGCCACTCAAAGTTGTCAGACAGATACAGTTGTGCTTTATAAAGTAGGTTATATAAGTAACACTTATATTGCCATAGAAGTTATACAAGCAGGGTATGTCTGTCTGTGAATGGCTCAGTGCGCATGTGTGTGGGTGGGGGGAGCAAGTGAGGAGAGAGAGAGAACAAGGCGAGTGTGTGTGTTCGGCAGGTGTGTGCGAGAGGCACGTTATGATGCTGGGGACCGGAGCAGAATAAGCAGGAGAAATCAGAGTCATGATGTTAAGTGTATGTACAGTTCAAGCTCTGCGAGCGCAATAAACGGCCTGGTACCTCAAAATAACAAGCCGGACTCTCCATGTCTGTTTACGCCTTGCTGCACCCCAGTGAAGTGACAGGGGTTAGCCCCGAAGTTGAGGACTACAACTTCGGCCCTGGAGCAGATAAATAAGTCTCCCCTGTGCGCCCTGACCACGGTTGGAACGCGAAGCAAGAAGGTTAACACTCCGCTTAGTAATATGCTTAAATTCAGCGGGTTGTCTCGTCTGATCTGAGGTCGTAGTCGAATGGGTCTGACCTTCGGGACTGCGCAATCCCCCCTACCCGGACGAAGCGGAATAGGGCGGAAGGGCAGTTAGAAAACTAGAAAAGCGCTATACAAGCTCATGTCCATTAACCATTTGATGTGATCAAAAAATTTGACATTTGAAAATGTCTTGGCAAGTTGTTCTACCTAGTTTAGGGCTTGAAGTTGCTGTTTCAATACTTGTGCTGACAGGTGAAATATGCTCATGACTTGCAGAGAGGTTCAGGGTTAATTTGCGACTGGAAGAGTTGTTCTGACTGACCCTAATATTGTTGCTCCTGGTGTTACAGTTGTGATGACTGCTGGAAAAGTTGCACTTTGTGAAGAAGTCTGACCTACTCTGAATATAATATTCACAAATTTTGATGTCATAAGTTGCACTAAAGTTATTTAAATGGATGGAGATGCCCATGACTGCTGAAAAGTAGAACTGCCTTGTTATGAAGTTGATTTTGCTCTTCCTAAATTTGTGCTGATAGATTGTAAATATGATGTTGCTGGTGAAGGACTCAGATGAAATGGTGGTGAAATTGTCACACACAACTGGTGATGTCTTAATGCCTGGAAGCAATACCATAAAAGTGGTGATCGACTTGAAAAAGTTTGAGGTGAAGTTTTGTTCGTGGTGGAGCTTGAGCTCCTATTAACTGGTATTAAGGAAGTTTAGAAGTCAGGTCAAGTTTGAGTTGTTGTTGATGATGATGTTGTACTGCCTTGTGATGAAGTTGTTGCTGTTTCTGAACTTCTGCTGATGGACGCAAATAAAAGTTTGCTGGTGCAGGACTTGATTGAAAGTGGTGAAACTGTCACAACTGGTGATGTTCTGCAGTTGTTGCTGGTAGAGTTTGAGTGCATACTAGTGGGAAAATACAGTTTGTAAGGAAGGGTCATCAACACAAGGATTTGCAGTCACTAGTGATGCAGTTGTCTTGATTGACACTAGTTATGGCTGGTGTAGATGATGACTCTAGTTATTCTGACAGGTGGTGAAGTTGTAGGTTGTGATGTTTTACCTTAAATTCTTACTTTCTGCTAATAATCACTGCCATCACTTTCATATGTGGTCTCATGCTTGAATTGAGTAATGGCAAATTTAGAGTGACTGATATTGGAATTGACCATGGTGTTGTAGTGATGTGAGTTGGTAAAGAAATTGTTAAGTTTTAGCAAACTTGTCTTCAGTGGTGTCTGATAAGAAATTGGTTGAGCTGAAGTTTGAGAAACAGGAGATTTATTCAAAGGACAATTATCTTCGGAAAGAGTTGTTTTTTTGTTCGAAAACTTTCAGAGCTAAGATCTGAAATAGATGAATTGGATCAAGACTGGTGGTGTGCTAACATTGAGATGTGATGAAGTCACATTTTGAAAAAATTACATGATAGATGTTCAAAATTAAACTTTGGCAGCTGTGTAAGTTGGTGCCACCACAGCTGGAAATTTGAAATTTTGAATCCTTGGGATTTTATAAATGACATTTTAGATTGTTGCATAACGAAGGCTGTAAATACACTTTAAAGTTGTCAGTGAAAAAATATATCTTGGAAGTAAAGTCTTACTTGTTGCAACAATGGACGATGTGTTAATACTCAGGGAGAAATTAGAGCTGGAAGCAGCAGACACCAAAGCTTCAGCCACAGAACTGGCAGTTGGTAGTGAGCTGACATTATTGAATATCACCTCAGCGTCTACCACAATGGATCCTTGACTGTAATGAAATATTATTAAAGAGTTAATCACTTAATTTGAAAGTCTAGTAAAGACATTCAAGAAAGGAATATCTGTTTCATTTGAATGTGAACTGCAGAGTTTCATACGAAGCGCTTTGTCTTCAATGCTAACAGCATGCCCACATTTGGACTTCTACTTATTAAGATTAGTAAAGGTTCAACCAAATTATGATGATATTGTACATTTTGAAAGTTTATAAAAGGTAACATCAAAGTTTGCAATCATATCTGTAGCAACATGCTTTACCTGAAACCGTTGATCACAGTTCTGTTGAAGCTAGTTCCATATTTAGCTGAATATACTTGGTCGAGCTGTTAAAGGCAAATTTGGGAAAAATATTACAAAAAGGTCAGAGGAAATGCATTTCTTATTTTAAGTGTGAGTCTGTAAATTGTCTGATTATATTGTACATGATATGATCTGTATTGTCCAAAATCCCTACCCAGTTGGATCCTAACCTAGGTTTCATTACCAATTGAATTGAAATATACACTTGACATTTTTTTTTGCTGTTAAAAGGACTGTTTTCATAAAGTTATTAGCTGTTAATAAAATTATCCCATGTTCAAGAAAAGTGCAACAGTATATAGTTTAACAAAAAATCTTCAATTGATAAAAGACTCCAAATTACTTACTGCTGTGGTTACTTTGTTTTTCAATTCTTTGAACTCTAGTGAGGATTTATTTGCAAGCTGGGCTGTAAAGTTCTGCTGCAATTTGAATTGCAAGATAATTTTTGGTTCAGGTGGTGCTGCAGTTTTAGTTGTTTCCAATGCAGTAGTTGTTGCAATTGATGGTGCTGCTGAAGTTCCACTTTGAAGGGGAGTTGACGAAACATTTGAGGTTAAAACTGGTGATGAGGAAGTTGGGAAGTCAGGTAAAGTTTGAGTTGTTGGTGATGATGATACACTGACTGGTGCTGAAGTTGTCTTGACTGTCTCTAAAGTTGATGATATTGGTGTTGGGGATGACTCTACAAGTGTTGCAGTCGACTTTGCAGGGGACGAGGTTACAAGTGGTGGAGAGGTTTGAAATACAGTTGATGTTTCACTGACTTTCACTGTTGTGGTTTGTTGCACTGAGGTGGTATCAAGGAATGTGGATGTCTCAGTTGAGGCATCAAAAGTTGTACTGCCTTGTGATGAAGTTGTTGCTGTTTCTGAACTTGTACTTCTTGATGGCAAATGAGACGTTCCAGGTGCTGTACTTGAACCAAGCTTTGGTGAACTCGTATGTAGTTGCGATGAAGTCACAATTAGAGGCATTGAAGTGGTAGGAGTTGAAGATGGAATTGTCGTAGCAGCTTGAGTTGGTGCCAACACAGCTGTAAAGTTGACATGTTAAATTGTATTTAATGTTGATGCAGGGATAACTCAAACAACATAATTTGTTAAAAAAGATGTAAACATTGGTGACACGCTCAATAAAGAATGCATGTAAACCAACTTACACTCAAGCCTGGCAATAACTTTAAAGTCTTACTTGTTACGACAATGGACGATGTGTTTATACTCAGAGAGAAATTAGAGCTGGAAGCAGCAGACCCCACAGTTTCAGCCACAGAACTGGCAGTTGGTAGTGAGCTGACATTATTGAATATCACCTCAGCGTCTACCACAATGGATCCTTGACTGTAATGAAATATTATTAAAGAGTTAATCACTTAATTTGAAAGTCTAGTAAAGACATTCAAGAAAGGAATATCTGTTTCATTTGAATGTGAACTGCAGAGTTTCATACGAAGCGCTTTGTCTTCAATGCTAACAGCATGCCCACATTTGGACTTCCACTTATTAAGATTAGTAAAGGTTCAACCAAATTATGATGATATTGTACATTTTGAAAGTTTATAAAAGGTAACATCAAAGTTTGCAATCATATCTGTAGCAACATGCTTTACCTGAAACCGTTGATCACAGTTCTGTTGAAGCTAGTTCCATATTTAGCTGAAAATACTTGGTCGAGCTGTTAAAGGCAAATTTGGGAAAAATATTGCAAAAAGGTCAGAGGAAATGCATTTCTTATTTTAAGTGTGAGTTTGTAAATTGTCTGATTATATTGTACATGATATGATCTGTATTGTCCAAAATCCCTACCCAGTTAGATCCTAACCTAGGTTTCATTACCAATTGAATTGAAATATACCATTAACATTTTTTTTACTGTTACAAGGACTGTTTTCATAAAGTTATTAGCTGTTAATAAAATTATCCCATGTTCAACAAAAGTGCAACAGTATATAGTTTAACAAAAAATCTTCAAATGATAAAAGACTCCAAATTACTTACTGCTGTGGTTACTTTGTTTTTCAATTCTTTGAACGCTGGTGAGGATTTATTTGCAAGCTGGGCTGTAAAGTTCTGCTGCAATTTGAATTGCAAGATCATTTTTGGTTCAGGTGGTGATGCAGTTTTAGTTGTTTCCAGTGCAGAAGTTGTTGCAATTGATGGTGCTGCTGAAGGTCCACTTTGAAGGGGAGTTGACGGAACATCTGAGGTTAAAGCTGGTGATGAGGAAGTTGGGAAGTCAGGTAAAGTTTGAGTTGTTGGTGACGATGATACACTGACTGGTGCTGAAGTTGTCTTGACTGTCTCTAAAGTTGATGATATTGGTGTTGGGGATGACTTTACAAGTGTTGCAGTCGACTCTGCAGGGGACGAAGTTATAATTGGTGGAGAGGTTTGAAATACAGTTGATGTTTCACTGACTTTCAGGGTTGTGGTCTGTTGCAATGGAGTGGTATTAAGGGGTGTGGATGTCTCAGTTGAGGCTTCAAAAGTTGTACTGCGTTGTGATGAAGTTGTTTCAGTTTCTGAACTTGTACTTCTCGATGGCAAATGAGACGTTCCAGGTGCTGTACTTGAATCAGGCTTTCGTGAACTTGTACTAAGTAGTGATGAAGTTGGGTTGACTGCTGGTGAGCTTGTTTTCTGTGCTTCTTGATTTGTAGTGAGTGGAGTGGAAGTTTGAGTTGCTGATGATACACTGACTGGTGCTGAAGTTATCTTGACTGTCTCTAAAGTTGATGATATTGGTGTTGGGGATGACTCTACAAGTGTTGCAGTCGACTTTGCAGGGGACAAAGTTACAAGTGGTGGAGAGGTTTGAAATACAGTTGATGTTTCACTGACTTTCACTGTTGTGGTTTGTTGCACTGAGGTGGTATCAAGGAATGTGGATGTCTCAGTTGAGGCTTCAAAAGTTGTACTGCCTTGTGATGAAGTTGTTGCTGTTTCTGAACTTGTACTTCTTGATGGCAAATGAGACGTTCCAGGTGCTGTACTTGAACCAAGCTTTGGTGAACTTGTATGTAGTTGCGATGAAGTCACAATTAGAGGCATTGAAGTGGTAGGAGTTGAAGATGGAATTGTCGTAGCAGCTTGAGTTGGTGCCAACACAGCTGTAAAGTTGACATGTTAAATTGTATTTAATGTTGATGCAGGGATAACTCAAACAACATAATTTGTTAAAAAAGATGTAAACATTGGTGACACGCTCAATAAAGAATGCATGTAAACCAACTTACACTCAAGCCTGGCAATAACTTTAAAGTCTTACTTGTTACGACAATGGACGATGTGTTTATACTCAGAGAGAAATTAGAGCTGGAAGCAGCAGACCCCACAGTTTCAGCCACAGAACTGGCAGTTGGTAGTGAGCTGACATTATTGAATATCACCTCAGCGTCTACCACAATGGATCCTTGACTGTAATGAAATATTATTAAAGAGTTAATCACTTAATTTGAAAGTCTAGTAAAGACATTCAAGAAAGGAATATCTGTTTCATTTGAATGTGAACTGCAGAGTTTCATACGAAGCGCTTTGTCTTCAATGCTAACAGCATGCCCACATTTGGACTTCCACTTATTAAGATTAGTAAAGGTTCAACCAAATTATGATGATATTGTACATTTTGAAAGTTTATAAAAGGTAACATCAAAGTTTGCAATCATATCTGTAGCAACATGCTTTACCTGAAACCGCTGATCACAGTTCTGTTGAAGCTAGTTCCATATTTAGCTGAAAATACTTGGTCGAGCTGTTAAAGGCAAATTTGGGAAAAATATTGCAAAAAGGTCAGAGGAAATGCATTTCTTATTTTAAGTGTGAGTCTGTAAATTGTCTGATTATATTGTACATGATATGATCTGTATTGTCCAAAATCCCTACCCAGTTGGATCCTAACCTAGGTTTCATTACCAATTGAATTGAAATATACACTTGACATTTTTTTTTGCTGTTAAAAGGACTGTTTTCATGAAGTTATTAGCTGTTAATAAAATTATCCCATGTTCAACAAAAGTGCAACAGTATATAGTTTAACAAAAAATCTTCAAATGATAAAAGACTCCAAATTACTTACTGCTGTGGTTACTTTGTTTTTCAATTCTTTGAACGCTGGTGAGGATTTATTTGCAAGCTGGGCTGTAAAGTTCTGCTGCAATTTGAATTGCAAGATCGCTTTTGGTTCAGGTGGTGATGCAGTTTTAGTTGTTTCCAGTGCAGAAGTTGTTGCAATTGATGGTGCTGCTGAAGGTCCACTTTGAAGGGGAGTTGACGGAACATTTGAGGTTAAAGCTGGTGATGAGGAAGTTGGGAAGTCAGGTAAAGTTTGAGTTGTTGGTGATGATGATACACTGACTGGTGCTGAAGTAGTCTTGACTGTCTCTAAAGTTGATGATATTGGTGTTGGGGATGACTTTACAAGTGTTGCAGTCGACTTTACAGGGGACGAGGTTACAAGTGGTGGAGAGGTTTGAAATACAGTTGATGTTTCACTGACTTTCAGTGATGTGGTCTGTTGCACTGGAGTGGTATTAAGGGGTGTGGATGTCTCAGTTGAGGCTTCAAAAGTTGTACTGCCTTGTGATGAAGTTGTTGCTTTTTCTGAACTTGTACTTCTCAATGGCAAATGAGATGTTCCAGGTGCTGTACTTGAATCAGGCTTTTGTGAACTTGTACTAAGAAGTGATGAAGTTGGGTTGACTGCTGGTGAGCTTGTTTTCTCTGCTGCTTGATTTGTACTGAGTGGAGTGGAAGTTTGAGTAGCTGCTGATGATGATACACTGACTGGTGCCGAGGTTGTCTTGACTGTCTCTAAAGTTGATGATATTGGTGTTGGGGATGACTTTACAAGTGTTGCAGTCGACTTTACAGGGGACGAGGTTACAAGTGGTGGAGAGGTTTGAAATACAGTTGATGTTTCACTGACTTTCTGTGATGTGGTCTGTTGCACTGAGGTGGTATCAAGGGATGTGGATGTCTCAGTTGAGGCATCAAAAGTTGTACTGCCTTGTGATGAAGTTGTTGCTGTTTCTGAACTTGTACTTCTTGATGGCAAATGAGACGTTCCAGGTGCTGTACTTGAACCAAGCTTTGGTGAACTCGTATGTAGTTGCGATGAAGTCACAATTAGAGGTATTGAAGTGGTAGGAGTTGAAGATGGAATTGTCGTAGCAGCTTGAGTTGGTGCCAACACAGCTGTAAAGTTGACATGTTAAATTGTATTTAATGTTGATGCAGGGATAACTCAAACAACATAATTTGTTAAAAAAGATGTAAACATTGGTGACACGCTCAATAAAGAATGCATGTAAACCAACTTACACTCAAGCCTGGCAATAACTTTAAAGTCTTACTTGTTACGACAATGGACGATGTGTTTATACTCAGAGAGAAATTAGAGCTGGAAGCAGCAGACCCCACAGTTTCAGCCACAGAACTGGCAGTTGGTAGTGAGCTGACATTATTGAATATCACCTCAGCGTCTACCACAATGGATCCTTGACTGTAATGAAATATTATTAAAGAGTTAATCACTTAATTTGAAAGTCTAGTAAAGACATTCAAGAAAGGAATATCTGTTTCATTTGAATGTGAACTGCAGAGTTTCATACGAAGCGCTTTGTCTTCAATGCTAACAGCATGCCCACATTTGGACTTCTACTTATTAAGATTAGTAAAGGTTCAACCAAATTATGATGATATTGTACATTTTGAAAGTTTATAAAAGGTAACATCAAAGTTTGCAATCATATCTGTAGCAACATGCTTTACCTGAAACCGTTGATCACAGTTCTGTTGAAGCTAGTTCCATATTTAGCTGAATATACTTGGTCGAGCTGTTAAAGGCAAATTTGGGAAAAATATTGCAAAAAGGTCAGAGGAAATGCATTTCTTATTTTAAGTGTGAGTTTGTAAATTGTCTGATTATATTGTACATGATATGATCTGTATTGTCCAAAATCCCTACCCAGTTAGATCCTAACCTAGGTTTCATTACCAATTGAATTGAAATATACCATTAACATTTTTTTTACTGTTACAAGGACTGTTTTCATAAAGTTATTAGCTGTTAATAAAATTATCCCATGTTCAACAAAAGTGCAACAGTATATAGTTTAACAAAAAATCTTCAAATGATAAAAGACTCCAAATTACTTACTGCTGTGGTTACTTTGTTTTTCAATTCTTTGAACGCTGGTGAGGATTTATTTGCAAGCTGGGCTGTAAAGTTTTGCTGCAATTTGAATTGCAACATAATTTTTGGTTCAGGTGGTGATGCAGTTTTAGTTGTTTCCAGTGCAGAAGTTGTTGCAATTGATGGTGCTGCTGAAGTTCCACTTTGAAGGGGAGTTGACGGAACATTTGAGGTTAAAGCTGGTGATGAGGAAGTTGGGAAGTCAGGTAAAGTTTGAGTTGTTGGTGATGATGATACACTGACTGGTGCTGAAGTTGTCTTGACTGTCTCTAAAGTTGATGATATTGGTGTTGGGGATGACTTTACAAGTGTTGCAGTCGACTTTGCAGGGGACGAGGTTACAAGTGGTGGAGAGGTTTGAAATACAGTTGATGTTTCACTGACTTTCTGTGATGTGGTCTGTTGCACTGAGGTGGTATCAAGGGATGTGGATGTCTCAGTTGAGGCTTCAAAAGTTGTACTGCCTCGTGATGAAGTTGTTGCTGTTTCTGAACTTGTACTTCTCAATGGCAAATGAGACGTTCCAGGTGCTGTACTTGAATCAGGCTTTTGTGAACTTGTACTAAGTAGTGATGAAGTTGGGTTGACTGCTGGTGAGCTTGTTTTCTGTGCTTTTTGATTTGTAGTGAGTGGAGTGGAAGTTTGAGTTGCTGATGATACACTGACTGGTGCTGAAGTTATCTTGACTGTCTCTAAAGTTGATGATATTGGTGTTGGGGATGACTTTACAAGTGTTGCAGTCGACTCTGCAGGGGACGAAGTTACAATTGGTGGAGAGGTTTGAAATACAGTTGATGTTTCACTGACTTTCTGTGATGTGGTCTGTTGCAATGGAGTGGTATTAAGGGGTGTGGATGTCTCAGTTGAGGCTTCAAAAGTTGTACTGCCTTGTGATGAAGTTGTTGCTGTTTCTGAACTTGTACTTCTTGATGGCAAATGAGACGTTCCAGGTGCTGAACTTGAATCAGGCTTTTGTGAACTTGTACTAAGAAGTGATGAAGTTGGGTTGACTGCTGGTGAGCTTGTTTTCTGTGCTTCTTGATTTGTACTGAGTGGAGTGGAAGTTTGAGTAGCTGCTGATGATGATACACTGACTGGTGCCGAGGTTGTCTTGACTGTCTCTAAAGTTGATGATATAGGTGTTGGGGATGACTTTACAAGTGTTGCAGTCGACTTTACAGGGGACGAGGTTACAAGTGGTGGAGAGGTTTGAAATACAGTTGATGTTTCACTGACTTTCTGTGATGTGGTCTGTTGCACTGAGGTGGTATCAAGGGATGTGGATGTCTCAGTTGAGGCATCAAAAGTTGTACTGCCTTGTGATGAAGTTGTTGCTGTTTCTGAACTTGTACTTCTTGATGGCAAATGAGACGTTCCAGGTGCTGTACTTGAACCAAGCTTTTGTGAACTCGTATGTAGTTGCGATGAAGTCACAATTAGAGGTATTGAAGTGGTAGGAGTTGAAGATGGAATTGTCGTAGCAGCTTGAGTTGGTGCCAACACAGCTGTAAAGTTGACATGTTAAATTGTATTTAATGTTGATGCAGGGATAACTCAAACAACATAATTTGTTAAAAAAGATGTAAACATTGGTGACACGCTCAATAAAGAATGCATGTAAACCAACTTACACTCAAGCCTGGCAATAACTTTAAAGTCTTACTTGTTACGACAATGGACGATGTGTTTATACTCAGAGAGAAATTAGAGCTGGAAGCAGCAGACCCCACAGTTTCAGCCACAGAACTGGCAGTTGGTAGTGAGCTGACATTATTGAATATCACCTCAGCGTCTACCACAATGGATCCTTGACTGTAATGAAATATTATTAAAGAGTTAATCACTTAATTTGAAAGTCTAGTAAAGACATTCAAGAAAGGAATATCTGTTTCATTTGAATGTGAACTGCAGAGTTTCATACGAAGCGCTTTGTCTTCAATGCTAACAGCATGCCCACATTTGGACTTCTACTTATTAAGATTAGTAAAGGTTCAACCAAATTATGATGATATTGTACATTTTGAAAGTTTATAAAAGGTAACATCAAAGTTTGCAATCATATCTGTAGCAACATGCTTTACCTGAAACCGTTGATCACAGTTCTGTTGAAGCTAGTTCCATATTTAGCTGAATATACTTGGTCGAGCTGTTAAAGGCAAATTTGGGAAAAATATTGCAAAAAGGTCAGAGGAAATGCATTTCTTATTTTAAGTGTGAGTTTGTAAATTGTCTGATTATATTGTACATGATATGATCTGTATTGTCCAAAATCCCTACCCAGTTAGATCCTAACCTAGGTTTCATTACCAATTGAATTGAAATATACCATTAACATTTTTTTTACTGTTACAAGGACTGTTTTCATAAAGTTATTAGCTGTTAATAAAATTATCCCATGTTCAACAAAAGTGCAACAGTATATAGTTTAACAAAAAATCTTCAAATGATAAAAGACTCCAAATTACTTACTGCTGTGGTTACTTTGTTTTTCAATTCTTTGAACGCTGGTGAGGATTTATTTGCAAGCTGGGCTGTAAAGTTTTGCTGCAATTTGAATTGCAACATAATTTTTGGTTCAGGTGGTGATGCAGTTTTAGTTGTTTCCAGTGCAGAAGTTGTTGCAATTGATGGTGCTGCTGAAGTTCCACTTTGAAGGGGAGTTGACGGAACATTTGAGGTTAAAGCTGGTGATGAGGAAGTTGGGAAGTCAGGTAAAGTTTGAGTTGTTGGTGATGATGATACACTGACTGGTGCTGAAGTTGTCTTGACTGTCTCTAAAGTTGATGATATTGGTGTTGGGGATGACTTTACAAGTGTTGCAGTCGACTTTGCAGGGGACGAGGTTACAAGTGGTGGAGAGGTTTGAAATACAGTTGATGTTTCACTGACTTTCTGTGATGTGGTCTGTTGCACTGAGGTGGTATCAAGGGATGTGGATGTCTCAGTTGAGGCTTCAAAAGTTGTACTGCCTCGTGATGAAGTTGTTGCTGTTTCTGAACTTGTACTTCTCAATGGCAAATGAGACGTTCCAGGTGCTGTACTTGAATCAGGCTTTTGTGAACTTGTACTAAGTAGTGATGAAGTTGGGTTGACTGCTGGTGAGCTTGTTTTCTGTGCTTTTTGATTTGTAGTGAGTGGAGTGGAAGTTTGAGTTGCTGATGATACACTGACTGGTGCTGAAGTTATCTTGACTGTCTCTAAAGTTGATGATATTGGTGTTGGGGATGACTTTACAAGTGTTGCAGTCGACTCTGCAGGGGACGAAGTTACAATTGGTGGAGAGGTTTGAAATACAGTTGATGTTTCACTGACTTTCTGTGATGTGGTCTGTTGCAATGGAGTGGTATTAAGGGGTGTGGATGTCTCAGTTGAGGCTTCAAAAGTTGTACTGCCTTGTGATGAAGTTGTTGCTGTTTCTGAACTTGTACTTCTTGATGGCAAATGAGACGTTCCAGGTGCTGAACTTGAATCAGGCTTTTGTGAACTTGTACTAAGAAGTGATGAAGTTGGGTTGACTGCTGGTGAGCTTGTTTTCTGTGCTTCTTGATTTGTACTGAGTGGAGTGGAAGTTTGAGTAGCTGCTGATGATGATACACTGACTGGTGCCGAGGTTGTCTTGACTGTCTCTAAAGTTGATGATATAGGTGTTGGGGATGACTTTACAAGTGTTGCAGTCGACTTTACAGGGGACGAGGTTACAAGTGGTGGAGAGGTTTGAAATACAGTTGATGTTTCACTGACTTTCTGTGATGTGGTCTGTTGCACTGAGGTGGTATCAAGGGATGTGGATGTCTCAGTTGAGGCATCAAAAGTTGTACTGCCTTGTGATGAAGTTGTTGCTGTTTCTGAACTTGTACTTCTTGATGGCAAATGAGACGTTCCAGGTGCTGTACTTGAACCAAGCTTTTGTGAACTCGTATGTAGTTGCGATGAAGTCACAATTAGAGGTATTGAAGTGGTAGGAGTTGAAGATGGAATTGTCGTAGCAGCTTGAGTTGGTGCCAACACAGCTGTAAAGTTGACATGTTAAATTGTATTTAATGTTGATGCAGGGATAACTCAAACAACATAATTTGTTAAAAAAGATGTAAACATTGGTGACACGCTCAATAAAGAATGCATGTAAACCAACTTACACTCAAGCCTGGCAATAACTTTAAAGTCTTACTTGTTACGACAATGGACGATGTGTTTATACTCAGAGAGAAATTAGAGCTGGAAGCAGCAGACCCCACAGTTTCAGCCACAGAACTGGCAGTTGGTAGTGAGCTGACATTATTGAATATCACCTCAGCGTCTACCACAATGGATCCTTGACTGTAATGAAATATTATTAAAGAGTTAATCACTTAATTTGAAAGTCTAGTAAAGACATTCAAGAAAGGAATATCTGTTTCATTTGAATGTGAACTGCAGAGTTTCATACGAAGCGCTTTGTCTTCAATGCTAACAGCATGCCCACATTTGGACTTCTACTTATTAAGATTAGTAAAGGTTCAACCAAATTATGATGATATTGTACATTTTGAAAGTTTATAAAAGGTAACATCAAAGTTTGCAATCATATCTGTAGCAACATGCTTTACCTGAAACCGTTGATCACAGTTCTGTTGAAGCTAGTTCCATATTTAGCTGAATATACTTGGTCGAGCTGTTAAAGGCAAATTTGGGAAAAATATTGCAAAAAGGTCAGAGGAAATGCATTTCTTATTTTAAGTGTGAGTTTGTAAATTGTCTGATTATATTGTACATGATATGATCTGTATTGTCCAAAATCCCTACCCAGTTAGATCCTAACCTAGGTTTCATTACCAATTGAATTGAAATATACCATTAACATTTTTTTTACTGTTACAAGGACTGTTTTCATAAAGTTATTAGCTGTTAATAAAATTATCCCATGTTCAACAAAAGTGCAACAGTATATAGTTTAACAAAAAATCTTCAAATGATAAAAGACTCCAAATTACTTACTGCTGTGGTTACTTTGTTTTTCAATTCTTTGAACGCTGGTGAGGATTTATTTGCAAGCTGGGCTGTAAAGTTTTGCTGCAATTTGAATTGCAACATAATTTTTGGTTCAGGTGGTGATGCAGTTTTAGTTGTTTCCAGTGCAGAAGTTGTTGCAATTGATGGTGCTGCTGAAGTTCCACTTTGAAGGGGAGTTGACGGAACATTTGAGGTTAAAGCTGGTGATGAGGAAGTTGGGAAGTCAGGTAAAGTTTGAGTTGTTGGTGATGATGATACACTGACTGGTGCTGAAGTTGTCTTGACTGTCTCTAAAGTTGATGATATTGGTGTTGGGGATGACTTTACAAGTGTTGCAGTCGACTTTGCAGGGGACGAGGTTACAAGTGGTGGAGAGGTTTGAAATACAGTTGATGTTTCACTGACTTTCTGTGATGTGGTCTGTTGCACTGAGGTGGTATCAAGGGATGTGGATGTCTCAGTTGAGGCTTCAAAAGTTGTACTGCCTCGTGATGAAGTTGTTGCTGTTTCTGAACTTGTACTTCTCAATGGCAAATGAGACGTTCCAGGTGCTGTACTTGAATCAGGCTTTTGTGAACTTGTACTAAGTAGTGATGAAGTTGGGTTGACTGCTGGTGAGCTTGTTTTCTGTGCTTTTTGATTTGTAGTGAGTGGAGTGGAAGTTTGAGTTGCTGATGATACACTGACTGGTGCTGAAGTTATCTTGACTGTCTCTAAAGTTGATGATATTGGTGTTGGGGATGACTTTACAAGTGTTGCAGTCGACTCTGCAGGGGACGAAGTTACAATTGGTGGAGAGGTTTGAAATACAGTTGATGTTTCACTGACTTTCTGTGATGTGGTCTGTTGCAATGGAGTGGTATTAAGGGGTGTGGATGTCTCAGTTGAGGCTTCAAAAGTTGTACTGCCTTGTGATGAAGTTGTTGCTGTTTCTGAACTTGTACTTCTTGATGGCAAATGAGACGTTCCAGGTGCTGAACTTGAATCAGGCTTTTGTGAACTTGTACTAAGAAGTGATGAAGTTGGGTTGACTGCTGGTGAGCTTGTTTTCTGTGCTTCTTGATTTGTACTGAGTGGAGTGGAAGTTTGAGTAGCTGCTGATGATGATACACTGACTGGTGCCGAGGTTGTCTTGACTGTCTCTAAAGTTGATGATATAGGTGTTGGGGATGACTTTACAAGTGTTGCAGTCGACTTTACAGGGGACGAGGTTACAAGTGGTGGAGAGGTTTGAAATACAGTTGATGTTTCACTGACTTTCTGTGATGTGGTCTGTTGCACTGAGGTGGTATCAAGGGATGTGGATGTCTCAGTTGAGGCATCAAAAGTTGTACTGCCTTGTGATGAAGTTGTTGCTGTTTCTGAACTTGTACTTCTTGATGGCAAATGAGACGTTCCAGGTGCTGTACTTGAACCAAGCTTTTGTGAACTCGTATGTAGTTGCGATGAAGTCACAATTAGAGGTATTGAAGTGGTAGGAGTTGAAGATGGAATTGTCGTAGCAGCTTGAGTTGGTGCCAACACAGCTGTAAAGTTGACATGTTAAATTGTATTTAATGTTGATGCAGGGATAACTCAAACAACATAATTTGTTAAAAAAGATGTAAACATTGGTGACACGCTCAATAAAGAATGCATGTAAACCAACTTACACTCAAGCCTGGCAATAACTTTAAAGTCTTACTTGTTACGACAATGGACGATGTGTTTATACTCAGAGAGAAATTAGAGCTGGAAGCAGCAGACCCCACAGTTTCAGCCACAGAACTGGCAGTTGGTAGTGAGCTGACATTATTGAATATCACCTCAGCGTCTACCACAATGGATCCTTGACTGTAATGAAATATTATTAAAGAGTTAATCACTTAATTTGAAAGTCTAGTAAAGACATTCAAGAAAGGAATATCTGTTTCATTTGAATGTGAACTGCAGAGTTTCATACGAAGCGCTTTGTCTTCAATGCTAACAGCATGCCCACATTTGGACTTCTACTTATTAAGATTAGTAAAGGTTCAACCAAATTATGATGATATTGTACATTTTGAAAGTTTATAAAAGGTAACATCAAAGTTTGCAATCATATCTGTAGCAACATGCTTTACCTGAAACCGTTGATCACAGTTCTGTTGAAGCTAGTTCCATATTTAGCTGAATATACTTGGTCGAGCTGTTAAAGGCAAATTTGGGAAAAATATTGCAAAAAGGTCAGAGGAAATGCATTTCTTATTTTAAGTGTGAGTTTGTAAATTGTCTGATTATATTGTACATGATATGATCTGTATTGTCCAAAATCCCTACCCAGTTAGATCCTAACCTAGGTTTCATTACCAATTGAATTGAAATATACCATTAACATTTTTTTTACTGTTACAAGGACTGTTTTCATAAAGTTATTAGCTGTTAATAAAATTATCCCATGTTCAACAAAAGTGCAACAGTATATAGTTTAACAAAAAATCTTCAAATGATAAAAGACTCCAAATTACTTACTGCTGTGGTTACTTTGTTTTTCAATTCTTTGAACGCTGGTGAGGATTTATTTGCAAGCTGGGCTGTAAAGTTTTGCTGCAATTTGAATTGCAACATAATTTTTGGTTCAGGTGGTGATGCAGTTTTAGTTGTTTCCAGTGCAGAAGTTGTTGCAATTGATGGTGCTGCTGAAGTTCCACTTTGAAGGGGAGTTGACGGAACATTTGAGGTTAAAGCTGGTGATGAGGAAGTTGGGAAGTCAGGTAAAGTTTGAGTTGTTGGTGATGATGATACACTGACTGGTGCTGAAGTTGTCTTGACTGTCTCTAAAGTTGATGATATTGGTGTTGGGGATGACTTTACAAGTGTTGCAGTCGACTTTGCAGGGGACGAGGTTACAAGTGGTGGAGAGGTTTGAAATACAGTTGATGTTTCACTGACTTTCTGTGATGTGGTCTGTTGCACTGAGGTGGTATCAAGGGATGTGGATGTCTCAGTTGAGGCTTCAAAAGTTGTACTGCCTCGTGATGAAGTTGTTGCTGTTTCTGAACTTGTACTTCTCAATGGCAAATGAGACGTTCCAGGTGCTGTACTTGAATCAGGCTTTTGTGAACTTGTACTAAGTAGTGATGAAGTTGGGTTGACTGCTGGTGAGCTTGTTTTCTGTGCTTTTTGATTTGTAGTGAGTGGAGTGGAAGTTTGAGTTGCTGATGATACACTGACTGGTGCTGAAGTTATCTTGACTGTCTCTAAAGTTGATGATATTGGTGTTGGGGATGACTTTACAAGTGTTGCAGTCGACTCTGCAGGGAACGAAGTTACAATTGGTGGAGAGGTTTGAAATACAGTTGATGTTTCACTGACTTTCTGTGATGTGGTCTGTTGCAATGGAGTGGTATTAAGGGGTGTGGATGTCTCAGTTGAGGCTTCAAAAGTTGTACTGCCTTGTGATGAAGTTGTTGCTGTTTCTGAACTTGTACTTCTTGATGGCAAATGAGACGTTCCAGGTGCTGAACTTGAATCAGGCTTTTGTGAACTTGTACTAAGAAGTGATGAA
The DNA here is from genome assembly GCF_963584025.1 of Labrus mixtus. Lineage (NCBI taxonomy): Eukaryota > Metazoa > Chordata > Actinopteri > Labriformes > Labridae > Labrus > Labrus mixtus. Next base: position 27,774,708 of record NC_083613.1, on the reverse strand, counting down.
GTTGGGTTGACTGCTGGTGAGCTTGTTTTCTGTGCTTCTTGATTTGTACTGAGTGGAGTGGAAGTTTGAGTAGCTGCTGATGATGATACACTGACTGGTGCCGAGGTTGTCTGGACTGTCTCTAAAGTTGATGATATAGGTGTTGGGGATGACTTTACAAGTGTTGCAGTCGACTTTACAGGGGACGAGGTTACAAGTGGTGGAGAGGTTTGAAATACAGTTGATGTTTCACTGACTTTCTGTGATGTGGTCTGTTGCACTGAGGTGGTATCAAGGGATGTGGATGTCTCAGTTGAGGCATCAAAAGTTGTACTACCTTGTGATGAAGTTGTTGCTGTTTCTGAACTTGTACTTCTTGATGGCAAATGAGACGTTCCAGGTGCTGTACTTGAACCAAGCTTTTGTGAACTCGTATGTAGTTGCGATGAAGTCACAATTAGAGGTATTGAAGTGGTAGGAGTTGAAGATGGAATTGTCGTAGCAGCTTGAGTTGGTGCCAACACAGCTGTAAAGTTGACATGTTAAATTGTATTTAATGTTGATGCAGGGATAACTCAAACAACATAATTTGTTAAAAAAGATGTAAACATTGGTGACACGCTCAATAAAGAATGCATGTAAACCAACTTACACTCAAGCCTGGCAATAACTTTAAAGTCTTACTTGTTACGACAATGGACGATGTGTTTATACTCAGAGAGAAATTAGAGCTGGAAGCAGCAGACCCCACAGTTTCAGCCACAGAACTGGCAGTTGGTAGTGAGCTGACATTATTGAATATCACCTCAGCGTCTACCACAATGGATCCTTGACTGTAATGAAATATTATTAAAGAGTTAATCACTTAATTTGAAAGTCTAGTAAAGACATTCAAGAAAGGAATATCTGTTTCATTTGAATGTGAACTGCAGAGTTTCATACGAAGCGCTTTGTCTTCAATGCTAACAGCATGCCCACATTTGGACTTCTACTTATTAAGATTAGTAAAGGTTCAACCAAATTATGATGATATTGTACATTTTGAAAGTTTATAAAAGGTAACATCAAAGTTTGCAATCATATCTGTAGCAACATGCTTTACCTGAAACCGTTGATCACAGTTCTGTTGAAGCTAGTTCCATATTTAGCTGAATATACTTGGTCGAGCTGTTAAAGGCAAATTTGGGAAAAATATTGCAAAAAGGTCAGAGGAAATGCATTTCTTATTTTAAGTGTGAGTTTGTAAATTGTCTGATTATATTGTACATGATATGATCTGTATTGTCCAAAATCCCTACCCAGTTAGATCCTAACCTAGGTTTCATTACCAATTGAATTGAAATATACCATTAACATTTTTTTTACTGTTACAAGGACTGTTTTCATAAAGTTATTAGCTGTTAATAAAATTATCCCATGTTCAACAAAAGTGCAACAGTATATAGTTTAACAAAAAATCTTCAAATGATAAAAGACTCCAAATTACTTACTGCTGTGGTTACTTTGTTTTTCAATTCTTTGAACGCTGGTGAGGATTTATTTGCAAGCTGGGCTGTAAAGTTTTGCTGCAATTTGAATTGCAACATAATTTTTGGTTCAGGTGGTGATGCAGTTTTAGTTGTTTCCAGTGCAGAAGTTGTTGCAATTGATGGTGCTGCTGAAGTTCCACTTTGAAGGGGAGTTGACGGAACATTTGAGGTTAAAGCTGGTGATGAGGAAGTTGGGAAGTCAGGTAAAGTTTGAGTTGTTGGTGATGATGATACACTGACTGGTGCTGAAGTTGTCTTGACTGTCTCTAAAGTTGATGATATTGGTGTTGGGGATGACTTTACAAGTGTTGCAGTCGACTTTGCAGGGGACGAGGTTACAAGTGGAGGAGAGGTTTGAAATACAGTTGATGTTTCACTGACTTTCTGTGATGTGGTCTGTTGCACTGAGGTGGTATCAAGGGATGTGGATGTCTCAGTTGAGGCTTCAAAAGTTGTACTGCCTCGTGATGAAGTTGTTGCTGTTTCTGAACTTGTACTTCTCAATGGCAAATGAGACGTTCCAGGTGCTGTACTTGAATCAGGCTTTTGTGAACTTGTACTAAGTAGTGATGAAGTTGGGTTGACTGCTGGTGAGCTTGTTTTCTGTGCTTTTTGATTTGTAGTGAGTGGAGTGGAAGTTTGAGTTGCTGATGATACACTGACTGGTGCTGAAGTTATCTTGACTGTCTCTAAAGTTGATGATATTGGTGTTGGGGATGACTTTACAAGTGTTGCAGTCGACTCTGCAGGGGACGAAGTTACAATTGGTGGAGAGGTTTGAAATACAGTTGATGTTTCACTGACTTTCAGTGTTGTGGTCTGTTGCAATGGAGTGGTATTAAGGGGTGTGGATGTCTCAGTTGAGGCTTCAAAAGTTGTACTGCCTTGTGATGAAGTTGTTGCTGTTTCTGAACTTGTACTTCTTGATGGCAAATGAGACGTTCCAGGTGCTGTACTTGAACCAAGCTTTTGTGAACTCGTATGTAGTTGCGATGAAGTCACAATTAGAGGTATTGAAGTGGTAGGAGTTGAAGATGGAATTGTTGTAGCAGCTTGAGTTGGTGCCAACACAGCTGTAAAGTTGACATGTTAAATTGTATTTAATGTTGATGCAGGGATAACTCAAACAACATAATTTGTTAAAAAAGATGTAAACATTGGTGACACGCTCAATAAAGAATGCATGTAAACCAACTTACACTCAAGCCTGGTAATAACTTTAAAGTCTTACTTGTTACGACAATGGACGATGTGTTTATACTCAGAGAGAAATTAGAGCTGGAAGCAGCAGACCCCACAGTTTCAGCCACAGAACTGGCAGTTGGTAGTGAGCTGACATTATTGAATATCACCTCAGCGTCTACCACAATGGATCCTTGACTGTAATGAAATATTATTAAAGAGTTAATCACTTAATTTGAAAGTCTAGTAAAGACATTCAAGAAAGGAATATCTGTTTCATTTGAATGTGAACTGCAGAGTTTCATACGAAGCGCTTTGTCTTCAATGCTAACAGCATGCCCACATTTGGACTTCTACTTATTAAGATTAGTAAAGGTTCAACCAAATTATGATGATATTGTACATTTTGAAAGTTTATAAAAGGTAACATCAAAGTTTGCAATCATATCTGTAGCAACATGCTTTACCTGAAACCGTTGATCACAGTTCTGTTGAAGCTAGTTCCATATTTAGCTGAATATACTTGGTCGAGCTGTTAAAGGCAAATTTGGGAAAAATATTGCAAAAAGGTCAGAGGAAATGCATTTCTTATTTTAAGTGTGAGTTTATAAATTGTCTGATTATATTGTACATGATATGATCTGTATTGTCCAAAATCCCTACCCAGTTAGATCCTAACCTAGGTTTCATTACCAATTGAATTGAAATATACCATTAACATTTTTTTTACTGTTACAAGGACTGTTTTCATAAAGTTATTAGCTGTTAATAAAATTATCCCATGTTCAACAAAAGTGCAACAGTATATAGTTTAACAAAAAATCTTCAAATGATAAAAGACTCCAAATTACTTACTGCTGTGGTTACTTTGTTTTTCAATTCTTTGAACGCTGGTGAGGATTTATTTGCAAGCTGGGCTGTAAAGTTTTGCTGCAATTTGAATTGCAACATAATTTTTGGTTCAGGTGGTGATGCAGTTTTAGTTGTTTCCAGTGCAGAAGTTGTTGCAATTGATGGTGCTGCTGAAGTTCCACTTTGAAGGGGAGTTGACGGAACATTTGAGGTTAAAGCTGGTGATGAGGAAGTTGGGAAGTCAGGTAAAGTTTGAGTTGTTGGTGATGATGATACACTGACTGGTGCTGAAGTTGTCTTGACTGTCTCTAAAGTTGATGATATTGGTGTTGGGGATGACTTTACAAGTGTTGCAGTCGACTTTGCAGGGGACGAGGTTACAAGTGGTGGAGAGGTTTGAAATACAGTTGATGTTTCACTGACTTTCTGTGATGTGGTCTGTTGCACTGAGGTGGTATCAAGGGATGTGGATGTCTCAGTTGAGGCTTCAAAAGTTGTACTGCCTCGTGATGAAGTTGTTGCTGTTTCTGAACTTGTACTTCTCAATGGCAAATGAGACGTTCCAGGTGCTGTACTTGAATCAGGCTTTTGTGAACTTGTACTAAGTAGTGATGAAGTTGGGTTGACTGCTGGTGAGCTTGTTTTCTGTGCTTTTTGATTTGTAGTGAGTGGAGTGGAAGTTTGAGTTGCTGATGATACACTGACTGGTGCTGAAGTTATCTTGACTGTCTCTAAAGTTGATGATATTGGTGTTGGGGATGACTTTACAAGTGTTGCAGTCGACTCTGCAGGGAACGAAGTTACAATTGGTGGAGAGGTTTGAAATACAGTTGATGTTTCACTGACTTTCTGTGATGTGGTCTGTTGCAATGGAGTGGTATTAAGGGGTGTGGATGTCTCAGTTGAGGCTTCAAAAGTTGTACTGCCTTGTGATGAAGTTGTTGCTGTTTCTGAACTTGTACTTCTTGATGGCAAATGAGACGTTCCAGGTGCTGAACTTGAATCAGGCTTTTGTGAACTTGTACTAAGAAGTGATGAAGTTGGGTTGACTGCTGGTGAGCTTGTTTTCTGTGCTTCTTGATTTGTACTGAGTGGAGTGGAAGTTTGAGTAGCTGCTGATGATGATACACTGACTGGTGCCGAGGTTGTCTGGACTGTCTCTAAAGTTGATGATATAGGTGTTGGGGATGACTTTACAAGTGTTGCAGTCGACTTTACAGGGGACGAGGTTACAAGTGGTGGAGAGGTTTGAAATACAGTTGATGTTTCACTGACTTTCTGTGATGTGGTCTGTTGCACTGAGGTGGTATCAAGGGATGTGGATGTCTCAGTTGAGGCATCAAAAGTTGTACTACCTTGTGATGAAGTTGTTGCTGTTTCTGAACTTGTACTTCTTGATGGCAAATGAGACGTTCCAGGTGCTGTACTTGAACCAAGCTTTTGTGAACTCGTATGTAGTTGCGATGAAGTCACAATTAGAGGTATTGAAGTGGTAGGAGTTGAAGATGGAATTGTCGTAGCAGCTTGAGTTGGTGCCAACACAGCTGTAAAGTTGACATGTTAAATTGTATTTAATGTTGATGCAGGGATAACTCAAACAACATAATTTGTTAAAAAAGATGTAAACATTGGTGACACGCTCAATAAAGAATGCATGTAAACCAACTTACACTCAAGCCTGGCAATAACTTTAAAGTCTTACTTGTTACGACAATGGACGATGTGTTTATACTCAGAGAGAAATTAGAGCTGGAAGCAGCAGACCCCACAGTTTCAGCCACAGAACTGGCAGTTGGTAGTGAGCTGACATTATTGAATATCACCTCAGCGTCTACCACAATGGATCCTTGACTGTAATGAAATATTATTAAAGAGTTAATCACTTAATTTGAAAGTCTAGTAAAGACATTCAAGAAAGGAATATCTGTTTCATTTGAATGTGAACTGCAGAGTTTCATACGAAGCGCTTTGTCTTCAATGCTAACAGCATGCCCACATTTGGACTTCTACTTATTAAGATTAGTAAAGGTTCAACCAAATTATGATGATATTGTACATTTTGAAAGTTTATAAAAGGTAACATCAAAGTTTGCAATCATATCTGTAGCAACATGCTTTACCTGAAACCGTTGATCACAGTTCTGTTGAAGCTAGTTCCATATTTAGCTGAATATACTTGGTCGAGCTGTTAAAGGCAAATTTGGGAAAAATATTGCAAAAAGGTCAGAGGAAATGCATTTCTTATTTTAAGTGTGAGTTTGTAAATTGTCTGATTATATTGTACATGATATGATCTGTATTGTCCAAAATCCCTACCCAGTTAGATCCTAACCTAGGTTTCATTACCAATTGAATTGAAATATACCATTAACATTTTTTTTACTGTTACAAGGACTGTTTTCATAAAGTTATTAGCTGTTAATAAAATTATCCCATGTTCAACAAAAGTGCAACAGTATATAGTTTAACAAAAAATCTTCAAATGATAAAAGACTCCAAATTACTTACTGCTGTGGTTACTTTGTTTTTCAATTCTTTGAACGCTGGTGAGGATTTATTTGCAAGCTGGGCTGTAAAGTTTTGCTGCAATTTGAATTGCAACATAATTTTTGGTTCAGGTGGTGATGCAGTTTTAGTTGTTTCCAGTGCAGAAGTTGTTGCAATTGATGGTGCTGCTGAAGTTCCACTTTGAAGGGGAGTTGACGGAACATTTGAGGTTAAAGCTGGTGATGAGGAAGTTGGGAAGTCAGGTAAAGTTTGAGTTGTTGGTGATGATGATACACTGACTGGTGCTGAAGTTGTCTTGACTGTCTCTAAAGTTGATGATATTGGTGTTGGGGATGACTTTACAAGTGTTGCAGTCGACTTTGCAGGGGACGAGGTTACAAGTGGTGGAGAGGTTTGAAATACAGTTGATGTTTCACTGACTTTCTGTGATGTGGTCTGTTGCACTGAGGTGGTATCAAGGGATGTGGATGTCTCAGTTGAGGCTTCAAAAGTTGTACTGCCTCGTGATGAAGTTGTTGCTGTTTCTGAACTTGTACTTCTCAATGGCAAATGAGACGTTCCAGGTGCTGTACTTGAATCAGGCTTTTGTGAACTTGTACTAAGTAGTGATGAAGTTGGGTTGACTGCTGGTGAGCTTGTTTTCTGTGCTTTTTGATTTGTAGTGAGTGGAGTGGAAGTTTGAGTTGCTGATGATACACTGACTGGTGCTGAAGTTATCTTGACTGTCTCTAAAGTTGATGATATTGGTGTTGGGGATGACTTTACAAGTGTTGCAGTCGACTCTGCAGGGGACGAAGTTACAATTGGTGGAGAGGTTTGAAATACAGTTGATGTTTCACTGACTTTCAGTGTTGTGGTCTGTTGCAATGGAGTGGTATTAAGGGGTGTGGATGTCTCAGTTGAGGCTTCAAAAGTTGTACTGCCTTGTGATGAAGTTGTTGCTGTTTCTGAACTTGTACTTCTTGATGGCAAATGAGACGTTCCAGGTGCTGTACTTGAACCAAGCTTTTGTGAACTCGTATGTAGTTGCGATGAAGTCACAATTAGAGGTATTGAAGTGGTAGGAGTTGAAGATGGAATTGTCGTAGCAGCTTGAGTTGGTGCCAACACAGCTGTAAAGTTGACATGTTAAATTGTATTTAATGTTGATGCAGGGATAACTCAAACAACATAATTTGTTAAAAAAGATGTAAACATTGGTGACACGCTCAATAAAGAATGCATGTAAACCAACTTACACTCAAGCCTGGCAATAACTTTAAAGTCTTACTTGTTACGACAATGGACGATGTGTTTATACTCAGAGAGAAATTAGAGCTGGAAGCAGCAGACCCCACAGTTTCAGCCACAGAACTGGCAGTTGGTAGTGAGCTGACATTATTGAATATCACCTCAGCGTCTACCACAATGGATCCTTGACTGTAATGAAATATTATTAAAGAGTTAATCACTTAATTTGAAAGTCTAGTAAAGACATTCAAGAAAGGAATATCTGTTTCATTTGAATGTGAACTGCAGAGTTTCATACGAAGCGCTTTGTCTTCAATGCTAACAGCATGCCCACATTTGGACTTCTACTTATTAAGATTAGTAAAGGTTCAACCAAATTATGATGATATTGTACATTTTGAAAGTTTATAAAAGGTAACATCAAAGTTTGCAATCATATCTGTAGCAACATGCTTTACCTGAAACCGTTGATCACAGTTCTGTTGAAGCTAGTTCCATATTTAGCTGAATATACTTGGTCGAGCTGTTAAAGGCAAATTTGGGAAAAATATTGCAAAAAGGTCAGAGGAAATGCATTTCTTATTTTAAGTGTGAGTTTGTAAATTGTCTGATTATATTGTACATGATATGATCTGTATTGTCCAAAATCCCTACCCAGTTAGATCCTAACCTAGGTTTCATTACCAATTGAATTGAAATATACCATTAACATTTTTTTTACTGTTACAAGGACTGTTTTCATAAAGTTATTAGCTGTTAATAAAATTATCCCATGTTCAACAAAAGTGCAACAGTATATAGTTTAACAAAAAATCTTCAAATGATAAAAGACTCCAAATTACTTACTGCTGTGGTTACTTTGTTTTTCAATTCTTTGAACGCTGGTGAGGATTTATTTGCAAGCTGGGCTGTAAAGTTTTGCTGCAATTTGAATTGCAACATAATTTTTGGTTCAGGTGGTGATGCAGTTTTAGTTGTTTCCAGTGCAGAAGTTGTTGCAATTGATGGTGCTGCTGAAGTTCCACTTTGAAGGGGAGTTGACGGAACATTTGAGGTTAAAGCTGGTGATGAGGAAGTTGGGAAGTCAGGTAAAGTTTGAGTTGTTGGTGATGATGATACACTGACTGGTGCTGAAGTTGTCTTGACTGTCTCTAAAGTTGATGATATTGGTGTTGGGGATGACTTTACAAGTGTTGCAGTCGACTTTGCAGGGGACGAGGTTACAAGTGGAGGAGAGGTTTGAAATACAGTTGATGTTTCACTGACTTTCTGTGATGTGGTCTGTTGCACTGAGGTGGTATCAAGGGATGTGGATGTCTCAGTTGAGGCTTCAAAAGTTGTACTGCCTCGTGATGAAGTTGTTGCTGTTTCTGAACTTGTACTTCTCAATGGCAAATGAGACGTTCCAGGTGCTGTACTTGAATCAGGCTTTTGTGAACTTGTACTAAGTAGTGATGAAGTTGGGTTGACTGCTGGTGAGCTTGTTTTCTGTGCTTTTTGATTTGTAGTGAGTGGAGTGGAAGTTTGAGTTGCTGATGATACACTGACTGGTGCTGAAGTTATCTTGACTGTCTCTAAAGTTGATGATATTGGTGTTGGGGATGACTTTACAAGTGTTGCAGTCGACTCTGCAGGGGACGAAGTTACAATTGGTGGAGAGGTTTGAAATACAGTTGATGTTTCACTGACTTTCAGTGTTGTGGTCTGTTGCAATGGAGTGGTATTAAGGGGTGTGGATGTCTCAGTTGAGGCTTCAAAAGTTGTACTGCCTTGTGATGAAGTTGTTGCTGTTTCTGAACTTGTACTTCTTGATGGCAAATGAGACGTTCCAGGTGCTGAACTTGAATCAGGCTTTTGTGAACTTGTACTAAGAAGTGATGAAGTTGGGTTGACTGCTGGTGAGCTTGTTTTCTGTGCTTCTTGATTTGTACTGAGTGGAGTGGAAGTTTGAGTAGCTGCTGATGATGATACACTGACTGGTGCCGAGGTTGTCTTGACTGTCTCTAAAGTTGATGATATAGGTGTTGGGGATGACTTTACAAGTGTTGCAGTCGACTTTACAGGGGACGAGGTTACAAGTGGTGGAGAGGTTTGAAATACAGTTGATGTTTCACTGACTTTCTGTGATGTGGTCTGTTGCACTGAGGTGGTATCAAGGGATGTGGATGTCTCAGTTGAGGCATCAAAAGTTGTACTGCCTTGTGATGAAGTTGTTGCTGTTTCTGAACTTGTACTTCTTGATGGCAAATGAGACGTTCCAGGTGCTGTACTTGAACCAAGCTTTTGTGAACTCGTATGTAGTTGCGATGAAGTCACAATTAGAGGTATTGAAGTGGTAGGAGTTGAAGATGGAATTGTTGTAGCAGCTTGAGTTGGTGCCAACACAGCTGTAAAGTTGACATGTTAAATTGTATTTAATGTTGATGCAGGGATAACTCAAACAACATAATTTGTTAAAAAAGATGTAAACATTGGTGACACGCTCAATAAAGAATGCATGTAAACCAACTTACACTCAAGCCTGGTAATAACTTTAAAGTCTTACTTGTTACGACAATGGACGATGTGTTTATACTCAGAGAGAAATTAGAGCTGGAAGCAGCAGACCCCACAGTTTCAGCCACAGAACTGGCAGTTGGTAGTGAGCTGACATTATTGAATATCACCTCAGCGTCTACCACAATGGATCCTTGACTGTAATGAAATATTATTAAAGAGTTAATCACTTAATTTGAAAGTCTAGTAAAGACATTCAAGAAAGGAATATCTGTTTCATTTGAATGTGAACTGCAGAGTTTCATACGAAGCGCTTTGTCTTCAATGCTAACAGCATGCCCACATTTGGACTTCTACTTATTAAGATTAGTAAAGGTTCAACCAAATTATGATGATATTGTACATTTTGAAAGTTTATAAAAGGTAACATCAAAGTTTGCAATCATATCTGTAGCAACATGCTTTACCTGAAACCGTTGATCACAGTTCTGTTGAAGCTAGTTCCATATTTAGCTGAATATACTTGGTCGAGCTGTTAAAGGCAAATTTGGGAAAAATATTGCAAAAAGGTCAGAGGAAATGCATTTCTTATTTTAAGTGTGAGTTTATAAATTGTCTGATTATATTGTACATGATATGATCTGTATTGTCCAAAATCCCTACCCAGTTAGATCCTAACCTAGGTTTCATTACCAATTGAATTGAAATATACCATTAACATTTTTTTTACTGTTACAAGGACTGTTTTCATAAAGTTATTAGCTGTTAATAAAATTATCCCATGTTCAACAAAAGTGCAACAGTATATAGTTTAACAAAAAATCTTCAAATGATAAAAGACTCCAAATTACTTACTGCTGTGGTTACTTTGTTTTTCAATTCTTTGAACGCTGGTGAGGATTTATTTGCAAGCTGGGCTGTAAAGTTTTGCTGCAATTTGAATTGCAACATAATTTTTGGTTCAGGTGGTGATGCAGTTTTAGTTGTTTCCAGTGCAGAAGTTGTTGCAATTGATGGTGCTGCTGAAGTTCCACTTTGAAGGGGAGTTGACGGAACATTTGAGGTTAAAGCTGGTGATGAGGAAGTTGGGAAGTCAGGTAAAGTTTGAGTTGTTGGTGATGATGATACACTGACTGGTGCTGAAGTTGTCTTGACTGTCTCTAAAGTTGATGATATTGGTGTTGGGGATGACTTTACAAGTGTTGCAGTCGACTTTGCAGGGGACGAGGTTACAAGTGGTGGAGAGGTTTGAAATACAGTTGATGTTTCACTGACTTTCTGTGATGTGGTCTGTTGCACTGAGGTGGTATCAAGGGATGTGGATGTCTCAGTTGAGGCTTCAAAAGTTGTACTGCCTCGTGATGAAGTTGTTGCTGTTTCTGAACTTGTACTTCTCAATGGCAAATGAGACGTTCCAGGTGCTGTACTTGAATCAGGCTTTTGTGAACTTGTACTAAGTAGTGATGAAGTTGGGTTGACTGCTGGTGAGCTTGTTTTCTGTGCTTTTTGATTTGTAGTGAGTGGAGTGGAAGTTTGAGTTGCTGATGATACACTGACTGGTGCTGAAGTTATCTTGACTGTCTCTAAAGTTGATGATATTGGTGTTGGGGATGACTTTACAAGTGTTGCAGTCGACTCTGCAGGGGACGAAGTTACAATTGGTGGAGAGGTTTGAAATACAGTTGATGTTTCACTGACTTTCAGTGTTGTGGTCTGTTGCAATGGAGTGGTATTAAGGGGTGTGGATGTCTCAGTTGAGGCTTCAAAAGTTGTACTGCCTTGTGATGAAGTTGTTGCTGTTTCTGAACTTGTACTTCTTGATGGCAAATGAGACGTTCCAGGTGCTGAACTTGAATCAGGCTTTTGTGAACTTGTACTAAGAAGTGATGAAGTTGGGTTGACTGCTGGTGAGCTTGTTTTCTGTGCTTCTTGATTTGTACTGAGTGGAGTGGAAGTTTGAGTAGCTGCTGATGATGATACACTGACTGGTGCCGAGGTTGTCTTGACTGTCTCTAAAGTTGATGATATAGGTGTTGGGGATGACTTTACAAGTGTTGCAGTCGACTTTACAGGGGACGAGGTTACAAGTGGTGGAGAGGTTTGAAATACAGTTGATGTTTCACTGACTTTCTGTGATGTGGTCTGTTGCACTGAGGTGGTATCAAGGGATGTGGATGTCTCAGTTGAGGCATCAAAAGTTGTACTGCCTTGTGATGAAGTTGTTGCTGTTTCTGAACTTGTACTTCTTGATGGCAAATGAGACGTTCCAGGTGCTGTACTTGAACCAAGCTTTTGTGAACTCGTATGTAGTTGCGATGAAGTCACAATTAGAGGTATTGAAGTGGTAGGAGTTGAAGATGGAATTGTCGTAGCAGCTTGAGTTGGTGCCAACACAGCTGTAAAGTTGACATGTTAAATTGTATTTAATGTTGATGCAGGGATAACTCAAACAACATAATTTGTTAAAAAAGATGTAAACATTGGTGACACGCTCAATAAAGAATGCATGTAAACCAACTTACACTCAAGCCTGGTAATAACTTTAAAGTCTTACTTGTTACGACAATGGACGATGTGTTTATACTCAGAGAGAAATTAGAGCTGGAAGCAGCAGACCCCACAGTTTCAGCCACAGAACTGGCAGTTGGTAGTGAGCTGACATTATTGAATATCACCTCAGCGTCTACCACAATGGATCCTTGACTGTAATGAAATATTATTAAAGAGTTAATCACTTAATTTGAAAGTCTAGTAAAGACATTCAAGAAAGGAATATCTGTTTCATTTGAATGTGAACTGCAGAGTTTCATACGAAGCGCTTTGTCTTCAATGCTAACAGCATGCCCACATTTGGACTTCTACTTATTAAGATTAGTAAAGGTTCAACCAAATTATGATGATATTGTACATTTTGAAAGTTTATAAAAGGTAACATCAAAGTTTGCAATCATATCTGTAGCAACATGCTTTACCTGAAACCGTTGATCACAGTTCTGTTGAAGCTAGTTCCATATTTAGCTGAATATACTTGGTCGAGCTGTTAAAGGCAAATTTGGGAAAAATATTGCAAAAAGGTCAGAGGAAATGCATTTCTTATTTTAAGTGTGAGTTTATAAATTGTCTGATTATATTGTACATGATATGATCTGTATTGTCCAAAATCCCTACCCAGTTAGATCCTAACCTAGGTTTCATTACCAATTGAATTGAAATATACCATTAACATTTTTTTTACTGTTACAAGGACTGTTTTCATAAAGTTATTAGCTGTTAATAAAATTATCCCATGTTCAACAAAAGTGCAACAGTATATAGTTTAACAAAAAATCTTCAAATGATAAAAGACTCCAAATTACTTACTGCTGTGGTTACTTTGTTTTTCAATTCTTTGAACGCTGGTGAGGATTTATTTGCAAGCTGGGCTGTAAAGTTTTGCTGCAATTTGAATTGCAACATAATTTTTGGTTCAGGTGGTGATGCAGTTTTAGTTGTTTCCAGTGCAGAAGTTGTTGCAATTGATGGTGCTGCTGAAGTTCCACTTTGAAGGGGAGTTGACGGAACATTTGAGGTTAAAGCTGGTGATGAGGAAGTTGGGAAGTCAGGTAAAGTTTGAGTTGTTGGTGATGATGATACACTGACTGGTGCTGAAGTTGTCTTGACTGTCTCTAAAGTTGATGATATTGGTGTTGGGGATGACTTTACAAGTGTTGCAGTCGACTTTGCAGGGGACGAGGTTACAAGTGGTGGAGAGGTTTGAAATACAGTTGATGTTTCACTGACTTTCTGTGATGTGGTCTGTTGCACTGAGGTGGTATCAAGGGATGTGGATGTCTCAGTTGAGGCTTCAAAAGTTGTACTGCCTCGTGATGAAGTTGTTGCTGTTTCTGAACTTGTACTTCTCAATGGCAAATGAGACGTTCCAGGTGCTGTACTTGAATCAGGCTTTTGTGAACTTGTACTAAGTAGTGATGAAGTTGGGTTGACTGCTGGTGAGCTTGTTTTCTGTGCTTTTTGATTTGTAGTGAGTGGAGTGGAAGTTTGAGTTGCTGATGATACACTGACTGGTGCTGAAGTTATCTTGACTGTCTCTAAAGTTGATGATATTGGTGTTGGGGATGACTTTACAAGTGTTGCAGTCGACTCTGCAGGGGACGAAGTTACAATTGGTGGAGAGGTTTGAAATACAGTTGATGTTTCACTGACTTTCAGTGTTGTGGTCTGTTGCAATGGAGTGGTATTAAGGGGTGTGGATGTCTCAGTTGAGGCTTCAAAAGTTGTACTGCCTTGTGATGAAGTTGTTGCTGTTTCTGAACTTGTACTTCTTGATGGCAAATGAGACGTTCCAGGTGCTGAACTTGAATCAGGCTTTTGTGAACTTGTACTAAGAAGTGATGAAGTTGGGTTGACTGCTGGTGAGCTTGTTTTCTGTGCTTCTTGATTTGTACTGAGTGGAGTGGAAGTTTGAGTAGCTGCTGATGATGATACACTGACTGGTGCCGAGGTTGTCTTGACTGTCTCTAAAGTTGATGATATAGGTGTTGGGGATGACTTTACAAGTGTTGCAGTCGACTTTACAGGGGACGAGGTTACAAGTGGTGGAGAGGTTTGAAATACAGTTGATGTTTCACTGACTTTCTGTGATGTGGTCTGTTGCACTGAGGTGGTATCAAGGGATGTGGATGTCTCAGTTGAGGCATCAAAAGTTGTACTGCCTTGTGATGAAGTTGTTGCTGTTTCTGAACTTGTACTTCTTGATGGCAAATGAGACGTTCCAGGTGCTGTACTTGAACCAAGCTTTTGTGAACTCGTATGTAGTTGCGATGAAGTCACAATTAGAGGTATTGAAGTGGTAGGAGTTGAAGATGGAATTGTCGTAGCAGCTTGAGTTGGTGCCAACACAGCTGTAAAGTTGACATGTTAAATTGTATTTAATGTTGATGCAGGGATAACTCAAACAACATAATTTGTTAAAAAAGATGTAAACATTGGTGACACGCTCAATAAAGAATGCATGTAAACCAACTTACACTCAAGCCTGGTAATAACTTTAAAGTCTTACTTGTTACGACAATGGACGATGTGTTTATACTCAGAGAGAAATTAGAGCTGGAAGCAGCAGACCCCACAGTTTCAGCCACAGAACTGGCAGTTGGTAGTGAGCTGACATTATTGAATATCACCTCAGCGTCTACCACAATGGATCCTTGACTGTAATGAAATATTATTAAAGAGTTAATCACTTAATTTGAAAGTCTAGTAAAGACATTCAAGAAAGGAATATCTGTTTCATTTGAATGTGAACTGCAGAGTTTCATACGAAGCGCTTTGTCTTCAATGCTAACAGCATGCCCACATTTGGACTTCTACTTATTAAGATTAGTAAAGGTTCAACCAAATTATGATGATATTGTACATTTTGAAAGTTTATAAAAGGTAACATCAAAGTTTGCAATCATATCTGTAGCAACATGCTTTACCTGAAACCGTTGATCACAGTTCTGTTGAAGCTAGTTCCATATTTAGCTGAATATACTTGGTCGAGCTGTTAAAGGCAAATTTGGGAAAAATATTGCAAAAAGGTCAGAGGAAATGCATTTCTTATTTTAAGTGTGAGTTTATAAATTGTCTGATTATATTGTACATGATATGATCTGTATTGTCCAAAATCCCTACCCAGTTAGATCCTAACCTAGGTTTCATTACCAATTGAATTGAAATATACCATTAACATTTTTTTTACTGTTACAAGGACTGTTTTCATAAAGTTATTAGCTGTTAATAAAATTATCCCATGTTCAACAAAAGTGCAACAGTATATAGTTTAACAAAAAATCTTCAAATGATAAAAGACTCCAAATTACTTACTGCTGTGGTTACTTTGTTTTTCAATTCTTTGAACGCTGGTGAGGATTTATTTGCAAGCTGGGCTGTAAAGTTTTGCTGCAATTTGAATTGCAACATAATTTTTGGTTCAGGTGGTGATGCAGTTTTAGTTGTTTCCAGTGCAGAAGTTGTTGCAATTGATGGTGCTGCTGAAGTTCCACTTTGAAGGGGAGTTGACGGAACATTTGAGGTTAAAGCTGGTGATGAGGAAGTTGGGAAGTCAGGTAAAGTTTGAGTTGTTGGTGATGATGATACACTGACTGGTGCTGAAGTTGTCTTGACTGTCTCTAAAGTTGATGATATTGGTGTTGGGGATGACTTTACAAGTGTTGCAGTCGACTTTGCAGGGGACGAGGTTACAAGTGGTGGAGAGGTTTGAAATACAGTTGATGTTTCACTGACTTTCTGTGATGTGGTCTGTTGCACTGAGGTGGTATCAAGGGATGTGGATGTCTCAGTTGAGGCTTCAAAAGTTGTACTGCCTCGTGATGAAGTTGTTGCTGTTTCTGAACTTGTACTTCTCAATGGCAAATGAGACGTTCCAGGTGCTGTACTTGAATCAGGCTTTTGTGAACTTGTACTAAGTAGTGATGAAGTTGGGTTGACTGCTGGTGAGCTTGTTTTCTGTGCTTTTTGATTTGTAGTGAGTGGAGTGGAAGTTTGAGTTGCTGATGATACACTGACTGGTGCTGAAGTTATCTTGACTGTCTCTAAAGTTGATGATATTGGTGTTGGGGATGACTTTACAAGTGTTGCAGTCGACTCTGCAGGGGACGAAGTTACAATTGGTGGAGAGGTTTGAAATACAGTTGATGTTTCACTGACTTTCAGTGTTGTGGTCTGTTGCAATGGAGTGGTATTAAGGGGTGTGGATGTCTCAGTTGAGGCTTCAAAAGTTGTACTGCCTTGTGATGAAGTTGTTGCTGTTTCTGAACTTGTACTTCTTGATGGCAAATGAGACGTTCCAGGTGCTGAACTTGAATCAGGCTTTTGTGAACTTGTACTAAGAAGTGATGAAGTTGGGTTGACTGCTGGTGAGCTTGTTTTCTGTGCTTCTTGATTTGTACTGAGTGGAGTGGAAGTTTGAGTAGCTGCTGATGATGATACACTGACTGGTGCCGAGGTTGTCTTGACTGTCTCTAAAGTTGATGATATAGGTGTTGGGGATGACTTTACAAGTGTTGCAGTCGACTTTACAGGGGACGAGGTTACAAGTGGTGGAGAGGTTTGAAATACAGTTGATGTTTCACTGACTTTCTGTGATGTGGTCTGTTGCACTGAGGTGGTATCAAGGGATGTGGATGTCTCAGTTGAGGCATCAAAAGTTGTACTGCCTTGTGATGAAGTTGTTGCTGTTTCTGAACTTGTACTTCTTGATGGCAAATGAGACGTTCCAGGTGCTGTACTTGAACCAAGCTTTTGTGAACTCGTATGTAGTTGCGATGAAGTCACAATTAGAGGTATTGAAGTGGTAGGAGTTGAAGATGGAATTGTTGTAGCAGCTTGAGTTGGTGCCAACACAGCTGTAAAGTTGACATGTTAAATTGTATTTAATGTTGATGCAGGGATAACTCAAACAACATAATTTGTTAAAAAAGATGTAAACATTGGTGACACGCTCAATAAAGAATGCATGTAAACCAACTTACACTCAAGCCTGGTAATAACTTTAAAGTCTTACTTGTTACGACAATGGACGATGTGTTTATACTCAGAGAGAAATTAGAGCTGGAAGCAGCAGACCCCACAGTTTCAGCCACAGAACTGGCAGTTGGTAGTGAGCTGACATTATTGAATATCACCTCAGCGTCTACCACAATGGATCCTTGACTGTAATGAAATATTATTAAAGAGTTAATCACTTAATTTGAAAGTCTAGTAAAGACATTCAAGAAAGGAATATCTGTTTCATTTGAATGTGAACTGCAGAGTTTCATACGAAGCGCTTTGTCTTCAATGCTAACAGCATGCCCACATTTGGACTTCTACTTATTAAGATTAGTAAAGGTTCAACCAAATTATGATGATATTGTACATTTTGAAAGTTTATAAAAGGTAACATCAAAGTTTGCAATCATATCTGTAGCAACATGCTTTACCTGAAACCGTTGATCACAGTTCTGTTGAAGCTAGTTCCATATTTAGCTGAATATACTTGGTCGAGCTGTTAAAGGCAAATTTGGGAAAAATATTGCAAAAAGGTCAGAGGAAATGCATTTCTTATTTTAAGTGTGAGTTTATAAATTGTCTGATTATATTGTACATGATATGATCTGTATTGTCCAAAATCCCTACCCAGTTAGATCCTAACCTAGGTTTCATTACCAATTGAATTGAAATATACCATTAACATTTTTTTTACTGTTACAAGGACTGTTTTCATAAAGTTATTAGCTGTTAATAAAATTATCCCATGTTCAACAAAAGTGCAACAGTATATAGTTTAACAAAAAATCTTCAAATGATAAAAGACTCCAAATTACTTACTGCTGTGGTTACTTTGTTTTTCAATTCTTTGAACGCTGGTGAGGATTTATTTGCAAGCTGGGCTGTAAAGTTTTGCTGCAATTTGAATTGCAACATAATTTTTGGTTCAGGTGGTGATGCAGTTTTAGTTGTTTCCAGTGCAGAAGTTGTTGCAATTGATGGTGCTGCTGAAGTTCCACTTTGAAGGGGAGTTGACGGAACATTTGAGGTTAAAGCTGGTGATGAGGAAGTTGGGAAGTCAGGTAAAGTTTGAGTTGTTGGTGATGATGATACACTGACTGGTGCTGAAGTTGTCTTGACTGTCTCTAAAGTTGATGATATTGGTGTTGGGGATGACTTTACAAGTGTTGCAGTCGACTTTGCAGGGGACGAGGTTACAAGTGGTGGAGAGGTTTGAAATACAGTTGATGTTTCACTGACTTTCTGTGATGTGGTCTGTTGCACTGAGGTGGTATCAAGGGATGTGGATGTCTCAGTTGAGGCTTCAAAAGTTGTACTGCCTCGTGATGAAGTTGTTGCTGTTTCTGAACTTGTACTTCTCAATGGCAAATGAGACGTTCCAGGTGCTGTACTTGAATCAGGCTTTTGTGAACTTGTACTAAGTAGTGATGAAGTTGGGTTGACTGCTGGTGAGCTTGTTTTCTGTGCTTTTTGATTTGTAGTGAGTGGAGTGGAAGTTTGAGTTGCTGATGATACACTGACTGGTGCTGAAGTTATCTTGACTGTCTCTAAAGTTGATGATATTGGTGTTGGGGATGACTTTACAAGTGTTGCAGTCGACTCTGCAGGGGACGAAGTTACAATTGGTGGAGAGGTTTGAAATACAGTTGATGTTTCACTGACTTTCAGTGTTGTGGTCTGTTGCAATGGAGTGGTATTAAGGGGTGTGGATGTCTCAGTTGAGGCTTCAAAAGTTGTACTGCCTTGTGATGAAGTTGTTGCTGTTTCTGAACTTGTACTTCTTGATGGCAAATGAGACGTTCCAGGTGCTGAACTTGAATCAGGCTTTTGTGAACTTGTACTAAGAAGTGATGAAGTTGGGTTGACTGCTGGTGAGCTTGTTTTCTGTGCTTCTTGATTTGTACTGAGTGGAGTGGAAGTTTGAGTAGCTGCTGATGATGATACACTGACTGGTGCCGAGGTTGTCTTGACTGTCTCTAAAGTTGATGATATAGGTGTTGGGGATGACTTTACAAGTGTTGCAGTCGACTTTACAGGGGACGAGGTTACAAGTGGTGGAGAGGTTTGAAATACAGTTGATGTTTCACTGACTTTCTGTGATGTGGTCTGTTGCACTGAGGTGGTATCAAGGGATGTGGATGTCTCAGTTGAGGCATCAAAAGTTGTACTGCCTTGTGATGAAGTTGTTGCTGTTTCTGAACTTGTACTTCTTGATGGCAAATGAGACGTTCCAGGTGCTGTACTTGAACCAAGCTTTTGTGAACTCGTATGTAGTTGCGATGAAGTCACAATTAGAGGTATTGAAGTGGTAGGAGTTGAAGATGGAATTGTCGTAGCAGCTTGAGTTGGTGCCAACACAGCTGTAAAGTTGACATGTTAAATTGTATTTAATGTTGATGCAGGGATAACTCAAACAACATAATTTGTTAAAAAAGATGTAAACATTGGTGACACGCTCAATAAAGAATGCATGTAAACCAACTTACACTCAAGCCTGGTAATAACTTTAAAGTCTTACTTGTTACGACAATGGACGATGTGTTTATACTCAGAGAGAAATTAGAGCTGGAAGCAGCAGACCCCACAGTTTCAGCCACAGAACTGGCAGTTGGTAGTGAGCTGACATTATTGAATATCACCTCAGCGTCTACCACAATGGATCCTTGACTGTAATGAAATATTATTAAAGAGTTAATCACTTAATTTGAAAGTCTAGTAAAGACATTCAAGAAAGGAATATCTGTTTCATTTGAATGTGAACTGCAGAGTTTCATACGAAGCGCTTTGTCTTCAATGCTAACAGCATGCCCACATTTGGACTTCTACTTATTAAGATTAGTAAAGGTTCAACCAAATTATGATGATATTGTACATTTTGAAAGTTTATAAAAGGTAACATCAAAGTTTGCAATCATATCTGTAGCAACATGCTTTACCTGAAACCGTTGATCACAGTTCTGTTGAAGCTAGTTCCATATTTAGCTGAATATACTTGGTCGAGCTGTTAAAGGCAAATTTGGGAAAAATATTGCAAAAAGGTCAGAGGAAATGCATTTCTTATTTTAAGTGTGAGTTTATAAATTGTCTGATTATATTGTACATGATATGATCTGTATTGTCCAAAATCCCTACCCAGTTAGATCCTAACCTAGGTTTCATTACCAATTGAATTGAAATATACCATTAACATTTTTTTTACTGTTACAAGGACTGTTTTCATAAAGTTATTAGCTGTTAATAAAATTATCCCATGTTCAACAAAAGTGCAACAGTATATAGTTTAACAAAAAATCTTCAAATGATAAAAGACTCCAAATTACTTACTGCTGTGGTTACTTTGTTTTTCAATTCTTTGAACGCTGGTGAGGATTTATTTGCAAGCTGGGCTGTAAAGTTTTGCTGCAATTTGAATTGCAACATAATTTTTGGTTCAGGTGGTGATGCAGTTTTAGTTGTTTCCAGTGCAGAAGTTGTTGCAATTGATGGTGCTGCTGAAGTTCCACTTTGAAGGGGAGTTGACGGAACATTTGAGGTTAAAGCTGGTGATGAGGAAGTTGGGAAGTCAGGTAAAGTTTGAGTTGTTGGTGATGATGATACACTGACTGGTGCTGAAGTTGTCTTGACTGTCTCTAAAGTTGATGATATTGGTGTTGGGGATGACTTTACAAGTGTTGCAGTCGACTTTGCAGGGGACGAGGTTACAAGTGGTGGAGAGGTTTGAAATACAGTTGATGTTTCACTGACTTTCTGTGATGTGGTCTGTTGCACTGAGGTGGTATCAAGGGATGTGGATGTCTCAGTTGAGGCTTCAAAAGTTGTACTGCCTCGTGATGAAGTTGTTGCTGTTTCTGAACTTGTACTTCTCAATGGCAAATGAGACGTTCCAGGTGCTGTACTTGAATCAGGCTTTTGTGAACTTGTACTAAGTAGTGATGAAGTTGGGTTGACTGCTGGTGAGCTTGTTTTCTGTGCTTTTTGATTTGTAGTGAGTGGAGTGGAAGTTTGAGTTGCTGATGATACACTGACTGGTGCTGAAGTTATCTTGACTGTCTCTAAAGTTGATGATATTGGTGTTGGGGATGACTTTACAAGTGTTGCAGTCGACTCTGCAGGGGACGAAGTTACAATTGGTGGAGAGGTTTGAAATACAGTTGATGTTTCACTGACTTTCAGTGTTGTGGTCTGTTGCAATGGAGTGGTATTAAGGGGTGTGGATGTCTCAGTTGAGGCTTCAAAAGTTGTACTGCCTTGTGATGAAGTTGTTGCTGTTTCTGAACTTGTACTTCTTGATGGCAAATGAGACGTTCCAGGTGCTGAACTTGAATCAGGCTTTTGTGAACTTGTACTAAGAAGTGATGAAGTTGGGTTGACTGCTGGTGAGCTTGTTTTCTGTGCTTCTTGATTTGTACTGAGTGGAGTGGAAGTTTGAGTAGCTGCTGATGATGATACACTGACTGGTGCCGAGGTTGTCTTGACTGTCTCTAAAGTTGATGATATAGGTGTTGGGGATGACTTTACAAGTGTTGCAGTCGACTTTACAGGGGACGAGGTTACAAGTGGTGGAGAGGTTTGAAATACAGTTGATGTTTCACTGACTTTCTGTGATGTGGTCTGTTGCACTGAGGTGGTATCAAGGGATGTGGATGTCTCAGTTGAGGCATCAAAAGTTGTACTGCCTTGTGATGAAGTTGTTGCTGTTTCTGAACTTGTACTTCTTGATGGCAAATGAGACGTTCCAGGTGCTGTACTTGAACCAAGCTTTTGTGAACTCGTATGTAGTTGCGATGAAGTCACAATTAGAGGTATTGAAGTGGTAGGAGTTGAAGATGGAATTGTCGTAGCAGCTTGAGTTGGTGCCAACACAGCTGTAAAGTTGACATGTTAAATTGTATTTAATGTTGATGCAGGGATAACTCAAACAACATAATTTGTTAAAAAAGATGTAAACATTGGTGACACGCTCAATAAAGAATGCATGTAAACCAACTTACACTCAAGCCTGGTAATAACTTTAAAGTCTTACTTGTTACGACAATGGACGATGTGTTTATACTCAGAGAGAAATTAGAGCTGGAAGCAGCAGACCCCACAGTTTCAGCCACAGAACTGGCAGTTGGTAGTGAGCTGACATTATTGAATATCACCTCAGCGTCTACCACAATGGATCCTTGACTGTAATGAAATATTATTAAAGAGTTAATCACTTAATTTGAAAGTCTAGTAAAGACATTCAAGAAAGGAATATCTGTTTCATTTGAATGTGAACTGCAGAGTTTCATACGAAGCGCTTTGTCTTCAATGCTAACAGCATGCCCACATTTGGACTTCTACTTATTAAGATTAGTAAAGGTTCAACCAAATTATGATGATATTGTACATTTTGAAAGTTTATAAAAGGTAACATCAAAGTTTGCAATCATATCTGTAGCAACATGCTTTACCTGAAACCGTTGATCACAGTTCTGTTGAAGCTAGTTCCATATTTAGCTGAATATACTTGGTCGAGCTGTTAAAGGCAAATTTGGGAAAAATATTGCAAAAAGGTCAGAGGAAATGCATTTCTTATTTTAAGTGTGAGTTTATAAATTGTCTGATTATATTGTACATGATATGATCTGTATTGTCCAAAATCCCTACCCAGTTAGATCCTAACCTAGGTTTCATTACCAATTGAATTGAAATATACCATTAACATTTTTTTTACTGTTACAAGGACTGTTTTCATAAAGTTATTAGCTGTTAATAAAATTATCCCATGTTCAACAAAAGTGCAACAGTATATAGTTTAACAAAAAATCTTCAAATGATAAAAGACTCCAAATTACTTACTGCTGTGGTTACTTTGTTTTTCAATTCTTTGAACGCTGGTGAGGATTTATTTGCAAGCTGGGCTGTAAAGTTTTGCTGCAATTTGAATTGCAACATAATTTTTGGTTCAGGTGGTGATGCAGTTTTAGTTGTTTCCAGTGCAGAAGTTGTTGCAATTGATGGTGCTGCTGAAGTTCCACTTTGAAGGGGAGTTGACGGAACATTTGAGGTTAAAGCTGGTGATGAGGAAGTTGGGAAGTCAGGTAAAGTTTGAGTTGTTGGTGATGATGATACACTGACTGGTGCTGAAGTTGTCTTGACTGTCTCTAAAGTTGATGATATTGGTGTTGGGGATGACTTTACAAGTGTTGCAGTCGACTTTGCAGGGGACGAGGTTACAAGTGGTGGAGAGGTTTGAAATACAGTTGATGTTTCACTGACTTTCTGTGATGTGGTCTGTTGCACTGAGGTGGTATCAAGGGATGTGGATGTCTCAGTTGAGGCTTCAAAAGTTGTACTGCCTCGTGATGAAGTTGTTGCTGTTTCTGAACTTGTACTTCTCAATGGCAAATGAGACGTTCCAGGTGCTGTACTTGAATCAGGCTTTTGTGAACTTGTACTAAGTAGTGATGAAGTTGGGTTGACTGCTGGTGAGCTTGTTTTCTGTGCTTTTTGATTTGTAGTGAGTGGAGTGGAAGTTTGAGTTGCTGATGATACACTGACTGGTGCTGAAGTTATCTTGACTGTCTCTAAAGTTGATGATATTGGTGTTGGGGATGACTTTACAAGTGTTGCAGTCGACTCTGCAGGGGACGAAGTTACAATTGGTGGAGAGGTTTGAAATACAGTTGATGTTTCACTGACTTTCAGTGTTGTGGTCTGTTGCAATGGAGTGGTATTAAGGGGTGTGGATGTCTCAGTTGAGGCTTCAAAAGTTGTACTGCCTTGTGATGAAGTTGTTGCTGTTTCTGAACTTGTACTTCTTGATGGCAAATGAGACGTTCCAGGTGCTGAACTTGAATCAGGCTTTTGTGAACTTGTACTAAGAAGTGATGAAGTTGGGTTGACTGCTGGTGAGCTTGTTTTCTGTGCTTCTTGATTTGTACTGAGTGGAGTGGAAGTTTGAGTAGCTGCTGATGATGATACACTGACTGGTGCCGAGGTTGTCTTGACTGTCTCTAAAGTTGATGATATAGGTGTTGGGGATGACTTTACAAGTGTTGCAGTCGACTTTACAGGGGACGAGGTTACAAGTGGTGGAGAGGTTTGAAATACAGTTGATGTTTCACTGACTTTCTGTGATGTGGTCTGTTGCACTGAGGTGGTATCAAGGGATGTGGATGTCTCAGTTGAGGCATCAAAAGTTGTACTGCCTTGTGATGAAGTTGTTGCTGTTTCTGAACTTGTACTTCTTGATGGCAAATGAGACGTTCCAGGTGCTGTACTTGAACCAAGCTTTTGTGAACTCGTATGTAGTTGCGATGAAGTCACAATTAGAGGTATTGAAGTGGTAGGAGTTGAAGATGGAATTGTTGTAGCAGCTTGAGTTGGTGCCAACACAGCTGTAAAGTTGACATGTTAAATTGTATTTAATGTTGATGCAGGGATAACTCAAACAACATAATTTGTTAAAAAAGATGTAAACATTGGTGACACGCTCAATAAAGAATGCATGTAAACCAACTTACACTCAAGCCTGGTAATAACTTTAAAGTCTTACTTGTTACGACAATGGACGATGTGTTTATACTCAGAGAGAAATTAGAGCTGGAAGCAGCAGACCCCACAGTTTCAGCCACAGAACTGGCAGTTGGTAGTGAGCTGACATTATTGAATATCACCTCAGCGTCTACCACAATGGATCCTTGACTGTAATGAAATATTATTAAAGAGTTAATCACTTAATTTGAAAGTCTAGTAAAGACATTCAAGAAAGGAATATCTGTTTCATTTGAATGTGAACTGCAGAGTTTCATACGAAGCGCTTTGTCTTCAATGCTAACAGCATGCCCACATTTGGACTTCTACTTATTAAGATTAGTAAAGGTTCAACCAAATTATGATGATATTGTACATTTTGAAAGTTTATAAAAGGTAACATCAAAGTTTGCAATCATATCTGTAGCAACATGCTTTACCTGAAACCGTTGATCACAGTTCTGTTGAAGCTAGTTCCATATTTAGCTGAATATACTTGGTCGAGCTGTTAAAGGCAAATTTGGGAAAAATATTGCAAAAAGGTCAGAGGAAATGCATTTCTTATTTTAAGTGTGAGTTTATAAATTGTCTGATTATATTGTACATGATATGATCTGTATTGTCCAAAATCCCTACCCAGTTAGATCCTAACCTAGGTTTCATTACCAATTGAATTGAAATATACCATTAACATTTTTTTTACTGTTACAAGGACTGTTTTCATAAAGTTATTAGCTGTTAATAAAATTATCCCATGTTCAACAAAAGTGCAACAGTATATAGTTTAACAAAAAATCTTCAAATGATAAAAGACTCCAAATTACTTACTGCTGTGGTTACTTTGTTTTTCAATTCTTTGAACGCTGGTGAGGATTTATTTGCAAGCTGGGCTGTAAAGTTTTGCTGCAATTTGAATTGCAACATAATTTTTGGTTCAGGTGGTGATGCAGTTTTAGTTGTTTCCAGTGCAGAAGTTGTTGCAATTGATGGTGCTGCTGAAGTTCCACTTTGAAGGGGAGTTGACGGAACATTTGAGGTTAAAGCTGGTGATGAGGAAGTTGGGAAGTCAGGTAAAGTTTGAGTTGTTGGTGATGATGATACACTGACTGGTGCTGAAGTTGTCTTGACTGTCTCTAAAGTTGATGATATTGGTGTTGGGGATGACTTTACAAGTGTTGCAGTCGACTTTGCAGGGGACGAGGTTACAAGTGGTGGAGAGGTTTGAAATACAGTTGATGTTTCACTGACTTTCTGTGATGTGGTCTGTTGCACTGAGGTGGTATCAAGGGATGTGGATGTCTCAGTTGAGGCTTCAAAAGTTGTACTGCCTCGTGATGAAGTTGTTGCTGTTTCTGAACTTGTACTTCTCAATGGCAAATGAGACGTTCCAGGTGCTGTACTTGAATCAGGCTTTTGTGAACTTGTACTAAGTAGTGATGAAGTTGGGTTGACTGCTGGTGAGCTTGTTTTCTGTGCTTTTTGATTTGTAGTGAGTGGAGTGGAAGTTTGAGTTGCTGATGATACACTGACTGGTGCTGAAGTTATCTTGACTGTCTCTAAAGTTGATGATATTGGTGTTGGGGATGACTTTACAAGTGTTGCAGTCGACTCTGCAGGGGACGAAGTTACAATTGGTGGAGAGGTTTGAAATACAGTTGATGTTTCACTGACTTTCAGTGTTGTGGTCTGTTGCAATGGAGTGGTATTAAGGGGTGTGGATGTCTCAGTTGAGGCTTCAAAAGTTGTACTGCCTTGTGATGAAGTTGTTGCTGTTTCTGAACTTGTACTTCTTGATGGCAAATGAGACGTTCCAGGTGCTGAACTTGAATCAGGCTTTTGTGAACTTGTACTAAGAAGTGATGAAGTTGGGTTGACTGCTGGTGAGCTTGTTTTCTGTGCTTCTTGATTTGTACTGAGTGGAGTGGAAGTTTGAGTAGCTGCTGATGATGATACACTGACTGGTGCCGAGGTTGTCTTGACTGTCTCTAAAGTTGATGATATAGGTGTTGGGGATGACTTTACAAGTGTTGCAGTCGACTTTACAGGGGACGAGGTTACAAGTGGTGGAGAGGTTTGAAATACAGTTGATGTTTCACTGACTTTCTGTGATGTGGTCTGTTGCACTGAGGTGGTATCAAGGGATGTGGATGTCTCAGTTGAGGCATCAAAAGTTGTACTGCCTTGTGATGAAGTTGTTGCTGTTTCTGAACTTGTACTTCTTGATGGCAAATGAGACGTTCCAGGTGCTGTACTTGAACCAAGCTTTTGTGAACTCGTATGTAGTTGCGATGAAGTCACAATTAGAGGTATTGAAGTGGTAGGAGTTGAAGATGGAATTGTCGTAGCAGCTTGAGTTGGTGCCAACACAGCTGTAAAGTTGACATGTTAAATTGTATTTAATGTTGATGCAGGGATAACTCAAACAACATAATTTGTTAAAAAAGATGTAAACATTGGTGACACGCTCAATAAAGAATGCATGTAAACCAACTTACACTCAAGCCTGGTAATAACTTTAAAGTCTTACTTGTTACGACAATGGACGATGTGTTTATACTCAGAGAGAAATTAGAGCTGGAAGCAGCAGACCCCACAGTTTCAGCCACAGAACTGGCAGTTGGTAGTGAGCTGACATTATTGAATATCACCTCAGCGTCTACCACAATGGATCCTTGACTGTAATGAAATATTATTAAAGAGTTAATCACTTAATTTGAAAGTCTAGTAAAGACATTCAAGAAAGGAATATCTGTTTCATTTGAATGTGAACTGCAGAGTTTCATACGAAGCGCTTTGTCTTCAATGCTAACAGCATGCCCACATTTGGACTTCTACTTATTAAGATTAGTAAAGGTTCAACCAAATTATGATGATATTGTACATTTTGAAAGTTTATAAAAGGTAACATCAAAGTTTGCAATCATATCTGTAGCAACATGCTTTACCTGAAACCGTTGATCACAGTTCTGTTGAAGCTAGTTCCATATTTAGCTGAATATACTTGGTCGAGCTGTTAAAGGCAAATTTGGGAAAAATATTGCAAAAAGGTCAGAGGAAATGCATTTCTTATTTTAAGTGTGAGTTTATAAATTGTCTGATTATATTGTACATGATATGATCTGTATTGTCCAAAATCCCTACCCAGTTAGATCCTAACCTAGGTTTCATTACCAATTGAATTGAAATATACCATTAACATTTTTTTTACTGTTACAAGGACTGTTTTCATAAAGTTATTAGCTGTTAATAAAATTATCCCATGTTCAACAAAAGTGCAACAGTATATAGTTTAACAAAAAATCTTCAAATGATAAAAGACTCCAAATTACTTACTGCTGTGGTTACTTTGTTTTTCAATTCTTTGAACGCTGGTGAGGATTTATTTGCAAGCTGGGCTGTAAAGTTTTGCTGCAATTTGAATTGCAACATAATTTTTGGTTCAGGTGGTGATGCAGTTTTAGTTGTTTCCAGTGCAGAAGTTGTTGCAATTGATGGTGCTGCTGAAGTTCCACTTTGAAGGGGAGTTGACGGAACATTTGAGGTTAAAGCTGGTGATGAGGAAGTTGGGAAGTCAGGTAAAGTTTGAGTTGTTGGTGATGATGATACACTGACTGGTGCTGAAGTTGTCTTGACTGTCTCTAAAGTTGATGATATTGGTGTTGGGGATGACTTTACAAGTGTTGCAGTCGACTTTGCAGGGGACGAGGTTACAAGTGGTGGAGAGGTTTGAAATACAGTTGATGTTTCACTGACTTTCTGTGATGTGGTCTGTTGCACTGAGGTGGTATCAAGGGATGTGGATGTCTCAGTTGAGGCTTCAAAAGTTGTACTGCCTCGTGATGAAGTTGTTGCTGTTTCTGAACTTGTACTTCTCAATGGCAAATGAGACGTTCCAGGTGCTGTACTTGAATCAGGCTTTTGTGAACTTGTACTAAGTAGTGATGAAGTTGGGTTGACTGCTGGTGAGCTTGTTTTCTGTGCTTTTTGATTTGTAGTGAGTGGAGTGGAAGTTTGAGTTGCTGATGATACACTGACTGGTGCTGAAGTTATCTTGACTGTCTCTAAAGTTGATGATATTGGTGTTGGGGATGACTTTACAAGTGTTGCAGTCGACTCTGCAGGGGACGAAGTTACAATTGGTGGAGAGGTTTGAAATACAGTTGATGTTTCACTGACTTTCAGTGTTGTGGTCTGTTGCAATGGAGTGGTATTAAGGGGTGTGGATGTCTCAGTTGAGGCTTCAAAAGTTGTACTGCCTTGTGATGAAGTTGTTGCTGTTTCTGAACTTGTACTTCTTGATGGCAAATGAGACGTTCCAGGTGCTGAACTTGAATCAGGCTTTTGTGAACTTGTACTAAGAAGTGATGAAGTTGGGTTGACTGCTGGTGAGCTTGTTTTCTGTGCTTCTTGATTTGTACTGAGTGGAGTGGAAGTTTGAGTAGCTGCTGATGATGATACACTGACTGGTGCCGAGGTTGTCTTGACTGTCTCTAAAGTTGATGATATAGGTGTTGGGGATGACTTTACAAGTGTTGCAGTCGACTTTACAGGGGACGAGGTTACAAGTGGTGGAGAGGTTTGAAATACAGTTGATGTTTCACTGACTTTCTGTGATGTGGTCTGTTGCACTGAGGTGGTATCAAGGGATGTGGATGTCTCAGTTGAGGCATCAAAAGTTGTACTGCCTTGTGATGAAGTTGTTGCTGTTTCTGAACTTGTACTTCTTGATGGCAAATGAGACGTTCCAGGTGCTGTACTTGAACCAAGCTTTTGTGAACTCGTATGTAGTTGCGATGAAGTCACAATTAGAGGTATTGAAGTGGTAGGAGTTGAAGATGGAATTGTCGTAGCAGCTTGAGTTGGTGCCAACACAGCTGTAAAGTTGACATGTTAAATTGTATTTAATGTTGATGCAGGGATAACTCAAACAACATAATTTGTTAAAAAAGATGTAAACATTGGTGACACGCTCAATAAAGAATGCATGTAAACCAACTTACACTCAAGCCTGGTAATAACTTTAAAGTCTTACTTGTTACGACAATGGACGATGTGTTTATACTCAGAGAGAAATTAGAGCTGGAAGCAGCAGACCCCACAGTTTCAGCCACAGAACTGGCAGTTGGTAGTGAGCTGACATTATTGAATATCACCTCAGCGTCTACCACAATGGATCCTTGACTGTAATGAAATATTATTAAAGAGTTAATCACTTAATTTGAAAGTCTAGTAAAGACATTCAAGAAAGGAATATCTGTTTCATTTGAATGTGAACTGCAGAGTTTCATACGAAGCGCTTTGTCTTCAATGCTAACAGCATGCCCACATTTGGACTTCTACTTATTAAGATTAGTAAAGGTTCAACCAAATTATGATGATATTGTACATTTTGAAAGTTTATAAAAGGTAACATCAAAGTTTGCAATCATATCTGTAGCAACATGCTTTACCTGAAACCGTTGATCACAGTTCTGTTGAAGCTAGTTCCATATTTAGCTGAATATACTTGGTCGAGCTGTTAAAGGCAAATTTGGGAAAAATATTGCAAAAAGGTCAGAGGAAATGCATTTCTTATTTTAAGTGTGAGTTTATAAATTGTCTGATTATATTGTACATGATATGATCTGTATTGTCCAAAATCCCTACCCAGTTAGATCCTAACCTAGGTTTCATTACCAATTGAATTGAAATATACCATTAACATTTTTTTTACTGTTACAAGGACTGTTTTCATAAAGTTATTAGCTGTTAATAAAATTATCCCATGTTCAACAAAAGTGCAACAGTATATAGTTTAACAAAAAATCTTCAAATGATAAAAGACTCCAAATTACTTACTGCTGTGGTTACTTTGTTTTTCAATTCTTTGAACGCTGGTGAGGATTTATTTGCAAGCTGGGCTGTAAAGTTTTGCTGCAATTTGAATTGCAACATAATTTTTGGTTCAGGTGGTGATGCAGTTTTAGTTGTTTCCAGTGCAGAAGTTGTTGCAATTGATGGTGCTGCTGAAGTTCCACTTTGAAGGGGAGTTGACGGAACATTTGAGGTTAAAGCTGGTGATGAGGAAGTTGGGAAGTCAGGTAAAGTTTGAGTTGTTGGTGATGATGATACACTGACTGGTGCTGAAGTTGTCTTGACTGTCTCTAAAGTTGATGATATTGGTGTTGGGGATGACTTTACAAGTGTTGCAGTCGACTTTGCAGGGGACGAGGTTACAAGTGGTGGAGAGGTTTGAAATACAGTTGATGTTTCACTGACTTTCTGTGATGTGGTCTGTTGCACTGAGGTGGTATCAAGGGATGTGGATGTCTCAGTTGAGGCTTCAAAAGTTGTACTGCCTCGTGATGAAGTTGTTGCTGTTTCTGAACTTGTACTTCTCAATGGCAAATGAGACGTTCCAGGTGCTGTACTTGAATCAGGCTTTTGTGAACTTGTACTAAGTAGTGATGAAGTTGGGTTGACTGCTGGTGAGCTTGTTTTCTGTGCTTTTTGATTTGTAGTGAGTGGAGTGGAAGTTTGAGTTGCTGATGATACACTGACTGGTGCTGAAGTTATCTTGACTGTCTCTAAAGTTGATGATATTGGTGTTGGGGATGACTTTACAAGTGTTGCAGTCGACTCTGCAGGGGACGAAGTTACAATTGGTGGAGAGGTTTGAAATACAGTTGATGTTTCACTGACTTTCTGTGATGTGGTCTGTTGCAATGGAGTGGTATTAAGGGGTGTGGATGTCTCAGTTGAGGCTTCAAAAGTTGTACTGCCTTGTGATGAAGTTGTTGCTGTTTCTGAACTTGTACTTCTTGATGGCAAATGAGACGTTCCAGGTGCTGAACTTGAATCAGGCTTTTGTGAACTTGTACTAAGAAGTGATGAAGTTGGGTTGACTGCTGGTGAGCTTGTTTTCTGTGCTTCTTGATTTGTACTGAGTGGAGTGGAAGTTTGAGTAGCTGCTGATGATGATACACTGACTGGTGCCGAGGTTGTCTTGACTGTCTCTAAAGTTGATGATATTGGTGTTGGGGATGACTTTACAAGTGTTGCAGTCGACTTTGCAGGGGACGAGGTTACAAGTGGTGGAGAGGTTTGAAATACAGTTGATGTTTCACTGACTTTCTGTGATGTGGTCTGTTGCACTGAGGTGGTATCAAGGGATGTGGATGTCTCAGTTGAGGCTTCAAAAGTTGTACTGCCTCGTGATGAAGTTGTTGCTGTTTCTGAACTTGTACTTCTCAATGGCAAATGAGACGTTCCAGGTGCTGTACTTGAATCAGGCTTTTGTGAACTTGTACTAAGTAGTGATGAAGTTGGGTTGACTGCTGGTGAGCTTGTTTTCTGTGCTTTTTGATTTGTAGTGAGTGGAGTGGAAGTTTGAGTTGCTGATGATACACTGACTGGTGCTGAAGTTATCTTGACTGTCTCTAAAGTTGATGATATTGGTGTTGGGGATGACTTTACAAGTGTTGCAGTCGACTCTGCAGGGGACGAAGTTACAATTGGTGGAGAGGTTTGAAATACAGTTGATGTTTCACTGACTTTCAGTGTTGTGGTCTGTTGCAATGGAGTGGTATTAAGGGGTGTGGATGTCTCAGTTGAGGCTTCAAAAGTTGTACTGCCTTGTGATGAAGTTGTTGCTGTTTCTGAACTTGTACTTCTTGATGGCAAATGAGACGTTCCAGGTGCTGAACTTGAATCAGGCTTTTGTGAACTTGTACTAAGAAGTGATGAAGTTGGGTTGACTGCTGGTGAGCTTGTTTTCTGTGCTTCTTGATTTGTACTGAGTGGAGTGGAAGTTTGAGTAGCTGCTGATGATGATACACTGACTGGTGCCGAGGTTGTCTTGACTGTCTCTAAAGTTGATGATATAGGTGTTGGGGATGACTTTACAAGTGTTGCAGTCGACTTTACAGGGGACGAGGTTACAAGTGGTGGAGAGGTTTGAAATACAGTTGATGTTTCACTGACTTTCTGTGATGTGGTCTGTTGCACTGAGGTGGTATCAAGGGATGTGGATGTCTCAGTTGAGGCATCAAAAGTTGTACTGCCTTGTGATGAAGTTGTTACTGTTTCTGAACTTGTACTTCTTGATGGCAAATGAGACGTTCCAGGTGCTGTACTTGAACCAAGCTTTTGTGAACTCGTATGTAGTTGCGATGAAGTCACAATTAGAGGTATTGAAGTGGTAGGAGTTGAAGATGGAATTGTCGTAGCAGCTTGAGTTGGTGCCAACACAGCTGTAAAGTTGACATGTTAAATTGTATTTAATGTTGATGCAGGGATAACTCAAACAACATAATTTGTTAAAAAAGATGTAAACATTGGTGACACGCTCAATAAAGAATGCATGTAAACCAACTTACACTCAAGCCTGGTAATAACTTTAAAGTCTTACTTGTTACGACAATGGACGATGTGTTTATACTCAGAGAGAAATTAGAGCTGGAAGCAGCAGACCCCACAGTTTCAGCCACAGAACTGGCAGTTGGTAGTGAGCTGACATTATTGAATATCACCTCAGCGTCTACCACAATGGATCCTTGACTGTAATGAAATATTATTAAAGAGTTAATCACTTAATTTGAAAGTCTAGTAAAGACATTCAAGAAAGGAATATCTGTTTCATTTGAATGTGAACTGCAGAGTTTCATACGAAGCGCTTTGTCTTCAATGCTAACAGCATGCCCACATTTGGACTTCTACTTATTAAGATTAGTAAAGGTTCAACCAAATTATGATGATATTGTACATTTTGAAAGTTTATAAAAGGTAACATCAAAGTTTGCAATCATATCTGTAGCAACATGCTTTACCTGAAACCGTTGATCACAGTTCTGTTGAAGCTAGTTCCATATTTAGCTGAATATACTTGGTCGAGCTGTTAAAGGCAAATTTGGGAAAAATATTGCAAAAAGGTCAGAGGAAATGCATTTCTTATTTTAAGTGTGAGTTTGTAAATTGTCTGATTATATTGTACATGATATGATCTGTATTGTCCAAAATCCCTACCCAGTTAGATCCTAACCTAGGTTTCATTACCAATTGAATTGAAATATACCATTAACATTTTTTTTACTGTTACAAGGACTGTTTTCATAAAGTTATTAGCTGTTAATAAAATTATCCCATGTTCAACAAAAGTGCAACAGTATATAGTTTAACAAAAAATCTTCAAATGATAAAAGACTCCAAATTACTTACTGCTGTGGTTACTTTGTTTTTCAATTCTTTGAACGCTGGTGAGGATTTATTTGCAAGCTGGGCTGTAAAGTTTTGCTGCAATTTGAATTGCAACATAATTTTTGGTTCAGGTGGTGATGCAGTTTTAGTTGTTTCCAGTGCAGAAGTTGTTGCAATTGATGGTGCTGCTGAAGTTCCACTTTGAAGGGGAGTTGACGGAACATTTGAGGTTAAAGCTGGTGATGAGGAAGTTGGGAAGTCAGGTAAAGTTTGAGTTGTTGGTGATGATGATACACTGACTGGTGCTGAAGTTGTCTTGACTGTCTCTAAAGTTGATGATATTGGTGTTGGGGATGACTTTACAAGTGTTGCAGTCGACTTTGCAGGGGACGAGGTTACAAGTGGTGGAGAGGTTTGAAATACAGTTGATGTTTCACTGACTTTCTGTGATGTGGTCTGTTGCACTGAGGTGGTATCAAGGGATGTGGATGTCTCAGTTGAGGCTTCAAAAGTTGTACTGCCTCGTGATGAAGTTGTTGCTGTTTCTGAACTTGTACTTCTCAATGGCAAATGAGACGTTCCAGGTGCTGTACTTGAATCAGGCTTTTGTGAACTTGTACTAAGTAGTGATGAAGTTGGGTTGACTGCTGGTGAGCTTGTTTTCTGTGCTTTTTGATTTGTAGTGAGTGGAGTGGAAGTTTGAGTTGCTGATGATACACTGACTGGTGCTGAAGTTATCTTGACTGTCTCTAAAGTTGATGATATTGGTGTTGGGGATGACTTTACAAGTGTTGCAGTCGACTCTGCAGGGGACGAAGTTACAATTGGTGGAGAGGTTTGAAATACAGTTGATGTTTCACTGACTTTCAGTGTTGTGGTCTGTTGCAATGGAGTGGTATTAAGGGGTGTGGATGTCTCAGTTGAGGCTTCAAAAGTTGTACTGCCTTGTGATGAAGTTGTTGCTGTTTCTGAACTTGTACTTCTTGATGGCAAATGAGACGTTCCAGGTGCTGAACTTGAATCAGGCTTTTTTGAACTTGTACTAAGAAGTGATGAAGTTGGGTTGACTGCTGGTGAGCTTGTTTTCTGTGCTTCTTGATTTGTACTGAGTGGAGTGGAAGTTTGAGTAGCTGCTGATGATGATACACTGACTGGTGCCGAGGTTGTCTTGACTGTCTCTAAAGTTGATGATATAGGTGTTGGGGATGACTTTACAAGTGTTGCAGTCGACTTTACAGGGGACGAGGTTACAAGTGGTGGAGAGGTTTGAAATACAGTTGATGTTTCACTGACTTTCTGTGATGTGGTCTGTTGCACTGAGGTGGTATCAAGGGATGTGGATGTCTCAGTTGAGGCATCAAAAGTTGTACTGCCTTGTGATGAAGTTGTTGCTGTTTCTGAACTTGTACTTCTTGATGGCAAATGAGACGTTCCAGGTGCTGTACTTGAACCAAGCTTTTGTGAACTCGTATGTAGTTGCGATGAAGTCACAATTAGAGGTATTGAAGTGGTAGGAGTTGAAGATGGAATTGTCGTAGCAGCTTGAGTTGGTGCCAACACAGCTGTAAAGTTGACATGTTAAATTGTATTTAATGTTGATGCAGGGATAACTCAAACAACATAATTTGTTAAAAAAGATGTAAACATTGGTGACACGCTCAATAAAGAATGCATGTAAACCAACTTACACTCAAGCCTGGTAATAACTTTAAAGTCTTACTTGTTACGACAATGGACGATGTGTTTATACTCAGAGAGAAATTAGAGCTGGAAGCAGCAGACCCCACAGTTTCAGCCACAGAACTGGCAGTTGGTAGTGAGCTGACATTATTGAATATCACCTCAGCGTCTACCACAATGGATCCTTGACTGTAATGAAATATTATTAAAGAGTTAATCACTTAATTTGAAAGTCTAGTAAAGACATTCAAGAAAGGAATATCTGTTTCATTTGAATGTGAACTGCAGAGTTTCATACGAAGCGCTTTGTCTTCAATGCTAACAGCATGCCCACATTTGGACTTCTACTTATTAAGATTAGTAAAGGTTCAACCAAATTATGATGATATTGTACATTTTGAAAGTTTATAAAAGGTAACATCAAAGTTTGCAATCATATCTGTAGCAACATGCTTTACCTGAAACCGTTGATCACAGTTCTGTTGAAGCTAGTTCCATATTTAGCTGAATATACTTGGTCGAGCTGTTAAAGGCAAATTTGGGAAAAATATTGCAAAAAGGTCAGAGGAAATGCATTTCTTATTTTAAGTGTGAGTTTGTAAATTGTCTGATTATATTGTACATGATATGATCTGTATTGTCCAAAATCCCTACCCAGTTAGATCCTAACCTAGGTTTCATTACCAATTGAATTGAAATATACCATTAACATTTTTTTTACTGTTACAAGGACTGTTTTCATAAAGTTATTAGCTGTTAATAAAATTATCCCATGTTCAACAAAAGTGCAACAGTATATAGTTTAACAAAAAATCTTCAAATGATAAAAGACTCCAAATTACTTACTGCTGTGGTTACTTTGTTTTTCAATTCTTTGAACGCTGGTGAGGATTTATTTGCAAGCTGGGCTGTAAAGTTTTGCTGCAATTTGAATTGCAACATAATTTTTGGTTCAGGTGGTGATGCAGTTTTAGTTGTTTCCAGTGCAGAAGTTGTTGCAATTGATGGTGCTGCTGAAGTTCCACTTTGAAGGGGAGTTGACGGAACATTTGAGGTTAAAGCTGGTGATGAGGAAGTTGGGAAGTCAGGTAAAGTTTGAGTTGTTGGTGATGATGATACACTGACTGGTGCTGAAGTTGTCTTGACTGTCTCTAAAGTTGATGATATTGGTGTTGGGGATGACTTTACAAGTGTTGCAGTCGACTTTGCAGGGGACGAGGTTACAAGTGGTGGAGAGGTTTGAAATACAGTTGATGTTTCACTGACTTTCTGTGATGTGGTCTGTTGCACTGAGGTGGTATCAAGGGATGTGGATGTCTCAGTTGAGGCTTCAAAAGTTGTACTGCCTCGTGATGAAGTTGTTGCTGTTTCTGAACTTGTACTTCTCAATGGCAAATGAGACGTTCCAGGTGCTGTACTTGAATCAGGCTTTTGTGAACTTGTACTAAGTAGTGATGAAGTTGGGTTGACTGCTGGTGAGCTTGTTTTCTGTGCTTTTTGATTTGTAGTGAGTGGAGTGGAAGTTTGAGTTGCTGATGATACACTGACTGGTGCTGAAGTTATCTTGACTGTCTCTAAAGTTGATGATATTGGTGTTGGGGATGACTTTACAAGTGTTGCAGTCGACTCTGCAGGGGACGAAGTTACAATTGGTGGAGAGGTTTGAAATACAGTTGATGTTTCACTGACTTTCTGTGATGTGGTCTGTTGCAATGGAGTGGTATTAAGGGGTGTGGATGTCTCAGTTGAGGCTTCAAAAGTTGTACTGCCTTGTGATGAAGTTGTTGCTGTTTCTGAACTTGTACTTCTTGATGGCAAATGAGACGTTCCAGGTGCTGAACTTGAATCAGGCTTTTGTGAACTTGTACTAAGAAGTGATGAAGTTGGGTTGACTGCTGGTGAGCTTGTTTTCTGTGCTTCTTGATTTGTACTGAGTGGAGTGGAAGTTTGAGTAGCTGCTGATGATGATACACTGACTGGTGCCGAGGTTGTCTTGACTGTCTCTAAAGTTGATGATATAGGTGTTGGGGATGACTTTACAAGTGTTGCAGTCGACTTTACAGGGGACGAGGTTACAAGTGGTGGAGAGGTTTGAAATACAGTTGATGTTTCACTGACTTTCTGTGATGTGGTCTGTTGCACTGAGGTGGTATCAAGGGATGTGGATGTCTCAGTTGAGGCATCAAAAGTTGTACTGCCTTGTGATGAAGTTGTTGCTGTTTCTGAACTTGTACTTCTTGATGGCAAATGAGAC
This sequence comes from Labrus mixtus, assembly GCF_963584025.1. Classification (NCBI taxonomy): domain Eukaryota; kingdom Metazoa; phylum Chordata; class Actinopteri; order Labriformes; family Labridae; genus Labrus; species Labrus mixtus. Next base: position 27,736,767 of record NC_083613.1, on the reverse strand, counting down.
GTTCCAGGTGCTGTACTTGAACCAAGCTTTTGTGAACTCGTATGTAGTTGCGATGAAGTCACAATTAGAGGTATTGAAGTGGTAGGAGTTGAAGATGGAATTGTCGTAGCAGCTTGAGTTGGTGCCAACACAGCTGTAAAGTTGACATGTTAAATTGTATTTAATGTTGATGCAGGGATAACTCAAACAACATAATTTGTTAAAAAAGATGTAAACATTGGTGACACGCTCAATAAAGAATGCATGTAAACCAACTTACACTCAAGCCTGGCAATAACTTTAAAGTCTTACTTGTTACGACAATGGACGATGTGTTTATACTCAGAGAGAAATTAGAGCTGGAAGCAGCAGACCCCACAGTTTCAGCCACAGAACTGGCAGTTGGTAGTGAGCTGACATTATTGAATATCACCTCAGCGTCTACCACAATGGATCCTTGACTGTAATGAAATATTATTAAAGAGTTAATCACTTAATTTGAAAGTCTAGTAAAGACATTCAAGAAAGGAATATCTGTTTCATTTGAATGTGAACTGCAGAGTTTCATACGAAGCGCTTTGTCTTCAATGCTAACAGCATGCCCACATTTGGACTTCTACTTATTAAGATTAGTAAAGGTTCAACCAAATTATGATGATATTGTACATTTTGAAAGTTTATAAAAGGTAACATCAAAGTTTGCAATCATATCTGTAGCAACATGCTTTACCTGAAACCGTTGATCACAGTTCTGTTGAAGCTAGTTCCATATTTAGCTGAATATACTTGGTCGAGCTGTTAAAGGCAAATTTGGGAAAAATATTGCAAAAAGGTCAGAGGAAATGCATTTCTTATTTTAAGTGTGAGTTTGTAAATTGTCTGATTATATTGTACATGATATGATCTGTATTGTCCAAAATCCCTACCCAGTTAGATCCTAACCTAGGTTTCATTACCAATTGAATTGAAATATACCATTAACATTTTTTTTACTGTTACAAGGACTGTTTTCATAAAGTTATTAGCTGTTAATAAAATTATCCCATGTTCAACAAAAGTGCAACAGTATATAGTTTAACAAAAAATCTTCAAATGATAAAAGACTCCAAATTACTTACTGCTGTGGTTACTTTGTTTTTCAATTCTTTGAACGCTGGTGAGGATTTATTTGCAAGCTGGGCTGTAAAGTTTTGCTGCAATTTGAATTGCAACATAATTTTTGGTTCAGGTGGTGATGCAGTTTTAGTTGTTTCCAGTGCAGAAGTTGTTGCAATTGATGGTGCTGCTGAAGTTCCACTTTGAAGGGGAGTTGACGGAACATTTGAGGTTAAAGCTGGTGATGAGGAAGTTGGGAAGTCAGGTAAAGTTTGAGTTGTTGGTGATGATGATACACTGACTGGTGCTGAAGTTGTCTTGACTGTCTCTAAAGTTGATGATATTGGTGTTGGGGATGACTTTACAAGTGTTGCAGTCGACTTTGCAGGGGACGAGGTTACAAGTGGTGGAGAGGTTTGAAATACAGTTGATGTTTCACTGACTTTCTGTGATGTGGTCTGTTGCACTGAGGTGGTATCAAGGGATGTGGATGTCTCAGTTGAGGCTTCAAAAGTTGTACTGCCTTGTGATGAAGTTGTTGCTGTTTCTGAACTTGTACTTCTCAATGGCAAATGAGATGTTCCAGGTGCTGCAGTTGAATCAGGCTTTTGTGAACTTGTACTAAGTAGTGATGAAGTTGGGTTGACTGCTGGTGAGCTTGTTTTCTGTGCTTTTTGATTTGTAGTGAGTGGAGTGGAAGTTTGAGTTGCTGATGATACACTGACTGGTGCTGAAGTTATCTTGACTGTCTCTAAAGTTGATGATATTGGTGTTGGGGATGACTTTACAAGTGTTGCAGTCAACTCTGCAGGGGACGAAGTTACAATTGGTGGAGAGGTTTGAAATACAGTTGATGTTTCACTGACTTTCAGTGTTGTGGTCTGTTGCAATGGAGTGGTATTAAGGGGTGTGGATGTCTCAGTTGAGGCTTCAAAAGTTGTACTGCCTTGTGATGAAGTTGTTGCTGTTTCTGAACTTGTACTTCTTGATGGCAAATGAGACGTTCCAGGTGCTGAACTTGAATCAGGCTTTTGTGAACTTGTACTAAGAAGTGATGAAGTTGGGTTGACTGCTGGTGAGCTTGTTTTCTGTGCTTCTTGATTTGTACTGAGTGGAGTGGAAGTTTGAGTAGCTGCTGATGATGATACACTGATTGGTGCTGAAGTCATCTTGACTGTCTCTAGAGTTGATGATATTGGTGTTGGGGATGACTTTACAAGTGTTGCAGTCGACTCTGCAAGGGACGAAGTTACAATTGGTGGAGAGGTTTGAAATACAGTTGATGTTTCACTGACTTTCAGTGATGTGGTCTGTTGCACTGAGGTGGTATCAAGGGATGTGGATGTCTCAGTTGAGGCTTCAAAAGTTGTACTGCCTTGTGATGAAGTTGTTGCTTTTTCTGAACTTGTACTTCTCAATGGCAAATGAGATGTTCCAGGTGCTGTACTTGAATCAGGCTTTTGTGAACTTGTACTAAGAAGTGATGAAGTTGGGTTGACTGCTGGTGAGCTTGTTTTCTGTGCTGCTTGATTTGTACTGAGTGGAGTGGAAGTTTGAGTAGCTGCTGATGATGATACACTGACTGGTGCCGAGGTTGTCTTGACTGTCTCTAAAGTTGATGATATAGGTGTTGGGGATGACTTTACAAGTGTTGCAGTCGACTTTACAGGGGACGAGGTTACAAGTGGTGGAGAGGTTTGAAATACAGTTGATGTTTCACTGACTTTCTGTGATGTGGTCTGTTGCACTGAGGTGGTATCAAGGGATGTGGATGTCTCAGTTGAGGCATCAAAAGTTGTACTGCCTTGTGATGAAGTTGTTGCTGTTTCTGAACTTGTACTTCTTGATAGCAAATGAGACGTTCCAGGTGCTGTACTTGAACCAAGCTTTGGTGAACTCGTATGTAGTTGCGATGAAGTCACAATTAGAGGTATTGAAGTGGTAGGAGTTGAAGATGGAATTGTCGTAGCAGCTTGAGTTGGTGCCAACACAGCTGTAAAGTTGACATGTTAAATTGTATTTAATGTTGATGCAGGGATAACTCAAACAACATAATTTGTTAAAAAAGATGTAAACATTGGTGACACGCTCAATAAAGAATGCATGTAAACCAACTTACACTCAAGCCTGGCAATAACTTTAAAGTCTTACTTGTTACGACAATGGACGATGTGTTTATACTCAGAGAGAAATTAGAGCTGGAAGCAGCAGACCCCACAGTTTCAGCCACAGAACTGGCAGTTGGTAGTGAGCTGACATTATTGAATATCACCTCAGCGTCTACCACAATGGATCCTTGACTGTAATGAAATATTATTAAAGAGTTAATCACTTAATTTGAAAGTCTAGTAAAGACATTCAAGAAAGGAATATCTGTTTCATTTGAATGTGAACTGCAGAGTTTCATACGAAGCGCTTTGTCTTCAATGCTAACAGCATGCCCACATTTGGACTTCTACTTATTAAGATTAGTAAAGGTTCAACCAAATTATGATGATATTGTACATTTTGAAAGTTTATAAAAGGTAACATCAAAGTTTGCAATCATATCTGTAGCAACATGCTTTACCTGAAACCGTTGATCACAGTTCTGTTGAAGCTAGTTCCATATTTAGCTGAATATACTTGGTCGAGCTGTTAAAGGCAAATTTGGGAAAAATATTGCAAAAAGGTCAGAGGAAATGCATTTCTTATTTTAAGTGTGAGTTTGTAAATTGTCTGATTATATTGTACATGATATGATCTGTATTGTCCAAAATCCCTACCCAGTTAGATCCTAACCTAGGTTTCATTACCAATTGAATTGAAATATACCATTAACATTTTTTTTACTGTTACAAGGACTGTTTTCATAAAGTTATTAGCTGTTAATAAAATTATCCCATGTTCAACAAAAGTGCAACAGTATATAGTTTAACAAAAAATCTTCAAATGATAAAAGACTCCAAATTACTTACTGCTGTGGTTACTTTGTTTTTCAATTCTTTGAACGCTGGTGAGGATTTATTTGCAAGCTGGGCTGTAAAGTTTTGCTGCAATTTGAATTGCAACATAATTTTTGGTTCAGGTGGTGATGCAGTTTTAGTTGTTTCCAGTGCAGAAGTTGTTGCAATTGATGGTGCTGCTGAAGTTCCACTTTGAAGGGGAGTTGACGGAACATTTGAGGTTAAAGCTGGTGATGAGGAAGTTGGGAAGTCAGGTAAAGTTTGAGTTGTTGGTGATGATGATACACTGACTGGTGCTGAAGTTGTCTTGACTGTCTCTAAAGTTGATGATATTGGTGTTGGGGATGACTTTACAAGTGTTGCAGTCGACTTTGCAGGGGACGAGGTTACAAGTGGTGGAGAGGTTTGAAATACAGTTGATGTTTCACTGACTTTCTGTGATGTGGTCTGTTGCACTGGAGTGGTATTAAGGGGTGTGGATGTCTCAGTTGAGGCTTCAAAAGTTGTACTGCCTTGTGATGAAGTTGTTGCTGTTTCTGAACTTGTACTTCTCGATGGCAAATGAGACGTTCCAGGTGCTGTACTTGAATCAGGCTTTTGTGAACTTGTACTAAGTAGTGATGAAGTTGGGTTGACTGCTGGTGAGCTTGTTTTCTGTGCTGCTTGATTTGTACTGAGTGGAGTGGAAGTTTGAGTAGCTGCTGATGATGATACACTGACTGGTGCCGAGGTTGTCTTGACTGTCTCTAAAGTTGATGATATAGGTGTTGGGGATGACTTTACAAGTGTTGCAGTCGACTTTACAGGGGACGAGGTTACAAGTGGTGGAGAGGTTTGAAATACAGTTGATGTTTCACTGACTTTCTGTGATGTGGTCTGTTGCACTGGAGTGGTATTAAGGGGTGTGGATGTCTCAGTTGAGGCTTCAAAAGTTGTACTGCCTTGTGATGAAGTTGTTGCTGTTTCTGAACTTGTACTTCTCGATGGCAAATGAGACGTTCCAGGTGCTGTACTTGAATCAGGCTTTTGTGAACTTGTACTAAGTAGTGATGAAGTTGGGTTGACTGCTGGTGAGCTTGTTTTCTGTGCTGCTTGATTTGTACTGAGTGGAGTGGAAGTTTGAGTAGCTGCTGATGATGATACACTGACTGGTGCCGAGGTTGTCTTGACTGTCTCTAAAGTTGATGATATAGGTGTTGGGGATGACTTTACAAGTGTTGCAGTCGACTTTGCAGGGGACGAGTTTACAAGTGGTGGAGAGGTTTGAAACACAGTTGATGTTTCACTGACTATCAGTGTTGTGGTCTGTTGCAATGGAGTGGTATTAAGGGGTGTGGATGTCTCAGTTGAGGCTTCAAAAGTTGTACTGCGTTGTGATGAAGTTGTTTCAGTTTCTGAACTTGTACTTCTCGATGGCAAATGAGACGTTCCAGGTGCTGTACTTGAATCAGGCTTTTGTGAACTTGTACTAAGTAGTGATGAAGTTGGGTTGACTGCTGGTGAGCTTGTTTTCTGTGCTGCTTGATTTGTAGTGAGTGGAGTGGAAGTTTGAGTAGCTGCTGATGATGATACACTGACTGGTGCCGAGGTTGTCTTGACTGTCTCTAAAGTTGATGATATTGGTGTTGGGGATGACTCTACAAGTGTTGCAGTCGACTCTGCAGGGGACGAAGTTACAATTGGTGGAGAGGTTTGAAATACAGTTGATGTTTCACTGACTTTAAGTGTTGTGGTCTGTTGCAATGGAGTGGTATTAAGGGGTGTGGATGTCTCAGTTGAGGCTTCAAAAGTTGTACTGCCTTGTGATGAAGTTGTTGCTGTTTCTGAACTTGTACTTCTCGATGGCAAATGAGACGTTCCAGGTGCTGCAGTTGAATCAGGCTTTTGGAAACTTGTACTAAGTAGTGATGAAGTTGGGTTGACTGCTGGTGAGCTTGTTTTCTGTGCTTCTTGATTTGTAGTGAGTGGAGTGGAAGTTTGAGTAGCTGCTGATGATGATACACTGACTGGTGCAGAGGTTGTCTTGACTGTCTCTAAAGTTGATGATATTGGTGTTGGGGATGACTTTACAAGTGTTGCAGTCGACTTTACATGGGACGAGGTTACAAGTGGTGGAGAGGTTTGAAATACAGTTGATGTTTCACTGACTTTCTGTGATGTGGTCTGTTGCACTGAGGTGGTATCAAGGGATGTGGATGTCTCAGTTGAGGCTTCAAAAGTTGTACTGCCTTGTGATGAAGTTGTTGCTGTTCCTGAACTTGTACTTCTCGATGGCAAATGAGATGTTCCAGGTGCTGCAGTTGAATCAGGCTTTTGTGAACTTGTACTAAGTAGTGATGAAGTTGGGTTGACTGCTGGTGAGCTTGTTTTCTGTGCTTTTTGATTTGTACTGAGTGGAGTGGACGTTTGAGTTGCTGATGATACACTGACTGGTGCTGAAGTTATCTTGACTGTCTCTAGAGTTGATGATATTGGTGTTGGGGATGACTTTACAAGTGTTGCAGTCGACTCTGCAAGGGACGAAGTTACAAGTGGTGGAGAGGTTTGAAATACAGATGATGTTTCACTGACTTTCAGTGTTGTGGTCTGTTGCAATGGAGTGGTATTAAGGGGTGTGGATGTCTCAGTTGAGGCTTCAAAAGTTGTACTGCCTTGTGATGAAGTTGTTGCTGTTTCTGAACTTGTACTTCTCGATGGCAAATGAGACGTTCCAGGTGCTGCACTTGAATCAGGCTTTTGTGAACTTGTACTAAGTAGTGATGAAGTTGGGTTGACTGCTGGTGAGCTTGTTTTCTGTGCTTCTTGATTTGTAGTGAGTGGAGTTGAAGTTATAGGAGTATTAAAATATGTAGATATTCCATTGTTTGTGGCAGTGTTAGTTGATATAAATGGCTGTAGACTTGCTGTCATATTATCAGAATTTGTTTGAAGTGGTTGTGAGGTTGACAAGACTGGTGTTTGTCCTTCACTTAGAAGGGCGGAAGTGACAGTTTGCAATGAGGTGAGAGATGTCTGGAATGGACTTGTTGCAGGAGATGGAGTTGATGCCAAAACGACTGCAAAGTTGAAATTTTAATTTAATTATTTAATACAGTTTACCTAAAATTTCATTGTAAAACTCATCATACTTTTTTTATCATCACCATAGTTGAGATACTCTAAAATGAACTAAATATTATTTGTGGTAGAAAAAGTAATTCTTACTTGTTACAACAATAGATGTTGTGTTGATAATGAGGGAGAAATTAAAACTGGAAGTTGCAATCACCAAAGTCTCAGCAACAGAACTGGCATTTGGTAGTGCGCTGACATCATTGAATATTAATCCAGCATCTACAACAATTGATCCTGGACTGTGAGAAATAAAAATCAATAAATATTAATCATCAAATGTAGTCATATAATTTGATCAACATAGGAAGGAATATGTTGTAGTTAATGCTTTGATTTGATTGATTGATTTGAATGATTTTCTGAAAATGGATGAACTGAAAACACACAAAACAGGATTGTGAATGAAAATACAATAAAGACCATGGTGGATTGTTAATTCCAGAGGTTCATGACTGTATTCCACAGAGCACCCCTTATTATTTTTTTTTACAAAAATTAAAAGAGCAAAATTAGGGCAAAATAACAGCTATGATAATTTTACTAAAAATTAGATTTTGCAACGTAAAAATGTTATCCAAAAGCTCTACCCTGTAAAGAGAATTTATTCATATTTTTAAAAACCTAAGATATTTGTAGTTAAATACAATAACCACCATAGTCTGTAAATGTATCAGCAGTAGGATTCTGTACCTGAAATCGGTCACCACAGTTCTATTGAAGACTGCTCCATATTTAGTCGAATAGACTACGTTGAGCTGTAAAAATTAATTTTGAGAGAATGTTTGGAATTTCTTTCACACACCCATACACATATATTTATATATGTATACAAAGACTTACCGTTGTGGACACTTTATGTTCCAATTCCTTAAATTCTGCTGAGGATTTATTGGCAAGTTCTGTCGTAAAGTTTTGCAGAATTTTAAATTTTAAAGTAATATTTGTGTCAGGTGTTAGTGCAGCCTCCTTAATGGTAGATGGTGCATACGATATGCTTGTTGACTTTTGTGATGAGACTGTTCCATTAATTGTTGATGTGGTTAAGTGACCTGGTGGAGTGAAAACAGAATTATATGCAAGCAAAGAAATGTCATCATGGAAAGCTAGTTGTTTTGTTTTTGAAGAGCACTATGTCTCAAGGCCCTGACAAACCAAGCAGACTGCAGCAACGAAGGCTGCCTGTGGCGTCGCTTCACATCGCCTCACTAGAACACACCGCAAAGACTACAGCCAACGGCCAACCATCACGTACCTTCTGCGCATGCGTGAGAGGAATAACTCTCCATGCCAGCAGGCGGCGGTAGTCTGTTGTTATCATACAAGAAGACAATTTTCACACCCCTGTCGTGCACCACTCTTATCTTAATCTTACCCACATAGGTAGTCTACTATTCAAGAATAATGTCTGATAAAAAGTTTTAAAATGCACTAGCGTTGTCAGCCCTTGCCCTTTTAGTGGAAAAAGAAAAGAAGATGTGGAGAGAAACCGCTCTAATGGGTGAAAGCATGAATAATACAGCAGCATGCTCAAGGGGCTTTCCTGAACCAGTGTTGAGAGCTGGAGATAAATTAAACCTCCGAACAGCCAATCAGCCGATGCCAAAAAAAGGCAGACGGGTTGCGACGGAGCCAGACACACTACAAAAATTAGGGCCACGACCATTCAGTTGGACCAATGGCCGACAACCGTCTTGATGTGTCAGGACCTTAAAAAGATTCAAACTGGCTATTTCAGCTGAATTTTCTTGTGGAATGTAATACATTTTCTTTTACCTAGCGAGAAAGATGATGTTATGGACGTTGTTGTACAACTTGTTGGTTGTAAAGTTGTTCTTTCTGCGACAGTTGGCAATGTGTTAGTAGTTGGTGATGAAGCATTGTAGACCATTTTAAGATGCAGTGAAGTTGGACTTTTTGAAGCAGAAGCTTTACTCTCTGGTGCAGATGTCAAATTGAGAGTTGGAGCTTGCAAGGTTTCAGTGACTACTGCTGATGTTTCACTACCTTGTGATGATTGTGTTGCTTCTTCTAAGTTTTTTCCATTTGGTGACTTATTTGATATCGCTGGTTCTGCACTTGCTCCAAAAGTTGGTGAATTTTTAAGCATATATGATGATGTTGGTGCTTGACTGAAATTGAGTGGTATTGAAATTGTAATGACAAGCGATGAAGTCAGACTGACTGGAGATCTTGCGTTCAGCGGTGCTTGACTTGCAGAGATGGCAGATGAAAATGGAGTTGCTGAAGATGATGATACATGGACTTGTTTTGAAGTCATCTTGACTATCTCTGAAGTTCTTGCTGTTGGCATTGAAGATGATACTGCAAAAGTTGTGCTGCCTTTCAATGAAGTTGTTACCATTTCTAAACTTGTGCTCATGGGAGACCTATGTACCAGTGATAGACTTAAATCATGCGGTTGGTAATTTTCAAAAAGAGGAGATGAAGTGGTATTAGATAAAGATACAGTCACATGTGACAGTGTTTTAAATTCTAATGGTGTAGTTGAAATAATCTGTGATGAAATATCATTCAGGGTTGGACTTTCAGACACTGGTGATGAAGCCGTCTTTACTGATTCTAATGCTGCTATGAGTGGCTGTGAAGATGACTTGACTTGTGTTGAAGTTGGGTGGAAAGTTGTGAGTGACGAAGTAGTATCTTCTGGACAAAATGGGGTATTGACCAGCAGTGATGTCTTGTGTTGTGATAATGTTATGGTCAAAGTTTGCAATGTCTCATTGACTTGAGTTGATGTTGTATCCTCTTGTGATAAACTTGCTTCTAAACGTGTGTCGATTGGTGACGTATCAAATGTTGCTGTACTTGAATCAAGTTGTGGAGAACCTGTCAAGTATGATGAAGTTCTATTGAAAGGTACAATTCTTGGGGTCAGTGATGGGTGACCTGACAAAGTGGGGGCTGAGGTTTTAGTTGATGAAGACAGATCTACAGTAATACGTGATGAAGTTGTCTTGATTGATTCTAAAGTTGTTTTGACTGATGGTGAAGACAGCTTGACTTGTATAACAGTCCTGTCAGCATGGGGTGAGGTTGGAGTTGTATTGAGAGTTTGTGAGGTCTTAATGACATGTACTGAAGTTGTACTGTCATTTGATGAACTTGTGGCAGCTTCCAAACTTTTGTTGATTGGTGACATATCTGATGTTGCTGGATAAGAACCAAGTGACGTATAATTAGTAAGCAGTGGTGATGAAGTGCTACTGACTGGTGGCAAGGTTTTGATCAGTGGTATTTCACCTGAAGAAAGTGGAAGTGAATTTTGGGTTACTAGAGACAAGAAAGCCTGACTGTTGGAATAAAAGTTGTCTTGCCAAGTTCCAAAATTGTTATCAGTTTAGTGGGGTCAGTTTGCAAGGTTGCATTTTTTTTCACCCTACCCTATTGACAATTTTGCACTTCAACAGACAGCAACCCATACAGCCAAAGTTCACTGAGATGTGTCCAATGACCAGTATTCATAATAATGATAGCAGTGAGGGTGACAAGAGGACGCACAGACATTAACGCATACTTATTGCACGTTTGGAGCAGTTTGGACCGCATCAGTGAGTGACTACAGTCTGCAGTTTAGATCACATTCTTCTCTGGTAAACAGAGTTACATTAAAACAGATGTAGTTGAAGTTTCTGTTTCATATCTCTCCACCTCTGTGCGCAGAGTTTCAAGTCTCTCAATCTCTGTGTGAAATTGCACTCTCTGGCTTCTTTGTATGAGCTCTCTCTCTTTTTCAGAGGTTTTTCTGTATTTCTGTAGTTATTCAAATAATAATCAACAAAAACTCCAAAATCTAGGATAACATCTAGTTACGTTGCTCTTTCTGTCAGGATGACCACACTTCTTTGATTTATTTGATTCTGCCCTTTGGCAGTGGTTACAGGCATGACAAATAATGATAGAGAAATGATCCATCTTGTCACTTAAGGTTTTGGTTGTAGGTCAACTGCTGTACCAAGCTATACTTTGGCTTTACTTTTACCAAGAATATGAATTGGTCCTACACGGGCAGATCAATTCATATATTAATCAATATTAATATAAACATCAACATCAACATAAAGGTGATATCATGATTAGAAATAATATTTAGTAAATATTGAAACTCAAATCACTTAAAATCTTACCTGTTGGTGTATTAGTTGTTTGTTGTGATGATGTTGGCAAAAGCCCTGAAGAACAACAAAAATGTAATGTAAAAAAAACCCTGAGCTTTAACACACATCCCCAGCCCCCATCTGCAAGAGCATGCACATTACAACAAATACCTGCTAAAAGAAGAAGGAAAATGAGATGTTCCATCCTCCCCCTCTATGTCCCCTGTAAACAAACAGAAAACATAATGGATGTCATCACATTTATCTTGAACAAAAAAATGCAAACTGATTTAATCACAACTTCTTTATATGACACAAACACAGGCCACTGATGGCCAACCATTTAGTTTAACTAGTTGCCTAGGGCAACACTTTGGCAAGGGAGGGGAAATTGAGGCCAATTATTAATTTGCATATTTGCCAAAGTCACAAAATGCTGTAAATGAGGAATGTTTAGTAATCAACAGTGTCTTCCTTTCTTGTACAATTAAAAAGTAATCTGTACCTGCTCTCTAGTTCTTTACTCTACAATGATCTGTTGTTGTGCATCATTTTTGTATATTGGACACACATAAGAACGGGAGATGTTGTAACATTTGCACAGGATATAAAGTTAAAATTTGATTGTTTAGAAAATAGCTTTAACATTAAAACTTCTGTGCTTCTTAAAAAAAACCTTACCCCTTTAACCTTAAATAGTTTGTTAACAATGATGCTTTTCTCAAAAACAGCCAGGAGTCTTGTCATCAACCGCTTCCCCTCTCACATGAAGTCACACAAAACATCAACTAATAGGTTTAGACATAGTTGCCTTTATTAAACACCACAAACAAGATGCTCAGGAAAAGTTGGGTTCCTTAAAGACTATTCGATTCATGATAACACTATGAAAGCCTGTGTCAAACATTTCCCGACAAGGTTTTATAGTGACCAATACAATAGCCATTTCAGAGGGCGCAGGGAGAGATTTTTTAAGGAAAATATTTTATATTAAGGGGAAGATTTGTGCAGAGATTAAGCAATGAATTGACTGAAGAACAAACATTTTCAAACAGGCAGAAAACACATCACACTGCTCTGGAAACTGAATGACATACCTCTTTGCACAGGTACGATGGAGGATTAGGGCCAAGTTAAAGAAAAAAATCTCAAATTTACGAGAATAAAGTCATACATTTATGACATTAAAAAACACAAATATCTGATTAGTTGTGTTGGGGCTTTACTTATGCAGATATGAAACTACACATGCCTTTGGCATATCATCATCATCAAATTGTCATAAAACATCAGGAGGACCCTAAAAAGATACTGCAAGAAACTGTATCTAACTGGAAATTGTGTCTTTTGTGGCAGAAGAAAAGGCTTTAAGGGTTCTACTTTCATCATTTTCGCGCAGGCTGGTCTCAAACTCCTAAATGTACATGATTATTCTCGTAAATGTATGACTTTATTCTCGTAAATTTACGAGTTTAATCTAGACATTTTTTATTTTTTTTCCTTTAAGATGGTCCTAATACTCCGTTGTACACAGGTATATAATATGATAATAAAAAAACAGCAGTGCATGTCCGAGTACATTCTATATAACTAGCAAATGATATAACATGCTGTTGGCCTGTGTTCAAACATATACAGTATCTTGCTGTTTTCTGCATAATGAAAAATGCATAAGCTAGCCAGCTCATACTCTTTACAACATGGGGGGTAATGCTTTTATACACTCGCCTTTTAGATAATAGATCATTAAATTGTAGAGCGTTAAAGATTAAGTCAAGGAAGGGCTGAACTGAAAATATTCTCCAAAAAAGGACTCAGAAAGAAAAGATATTGCAGATAGTTTGACTCTCATTGAGAGGTGCATCTTAAGCTTCTTCTGCATCTGCATAGTAGGACCCTGTGTTATTATCACATCCAAATAAAGATATTTGTGTATCATTGAGTATATTTGAAAATGCACAGCCCTTATATTGATATATTATCTACCAAGCTTCATATGTTTAAATAAATAGCATGAAGTTAGCAGTCAACTTACTTTAGTCAAGTCAAAGTTTATTTGTAGCACATTTAAAACAGCCTCAGTTGACCAAAGTGATTTACAGGCACTGAAATAAACTTTACATGTAGAACAGTAAAGCAACCCAAGAGAAAAATATACATTAAATGATTAAATGACTATTCAGTTCTACTGATGAGTTTTCAAAAAGATAACAGCATTTTAAAGCAATGTCAATATAAATGGAATATTCCCAATTTTCTTACCCCAATGTTTCAAATTCCAACTCTGTAGCCAAACAGAAATAATCTCTTGAGCTTTGGTCAAAATCTGCTGTTCACTGGATGTCACCAGCTAACAATACTACACACACAACCTTTATCTGGCCTTCTTCAGTCCAAATCTACAAATGGAAAGATTTTTGTGAGAGTAAACTCTATAATTGTGGGTTAGGGTAATCACTTGTTAGACTTGTTTTGCCCCATTGACCTTTCTAAACAGGTTGAAAGGCATAAATGCCCTAAATCCACATTCACTCACTTTGTCCCTGAGGCCAGCTATGTCCCTGTCAAAAAAACTGTGACAAATCAAAAAGTAAAGCCTTCACACTCATATATGGAAAAAGTGGGTAGTATAAAATTGTGCTTCATAGTAATTAATAGTCAGACATCATTGATAACTGCTTGCCTTATGAAAGAAAACCCGTTTGTATTCTTTCCATGGATAATCTATCATGCAGTCATATCAAGTAGGCCATTGATTAAATTGGTTGTTAAAGCTTTAAACTGTGTCTCATACCCAGATTTGTTTCTGGGGCAGTGTCAATGAGCCCATTACTTGTGGATATTTTAATGAAAGGGAGGCTATAAAATGCTATTGGATCTTAGAATGACTTTATATTTGTTCACAGTTTTCTTTGGTTTTCTGCTGCAGGATGTTATGACACAGCTGCCTTCTGAAGGAATCAGGACGGGTGAATGTGCAGAATATTTTGTACAAAAAAAAGAGACTTAAGGAAAATGAAGATAAACAATAGTAATTGAACATAGCAATATATTCTGTCCCAGTGCAATGATAATCATTGTGAATATGATAGCCCTTTGGTTGTTGGTTTTCTATGGAGTGTTTTTAGAAGTTTTGTGAGTGATTCAAACAGTTTGTAACAAACACAAGATACATGTGTCCTTATAAATGGATAAGTGCTCAGTGAAGAGACACCCCTTTGCTTCAGTCATGCCCCTATATCCTACTGATAAGTTACATAACCTACCCTATAAGCTCTAAGCAGCTCTGTCTTAACATTGTCTGTTCACATCAGAAGTTTTCGTACCAGCTTATTAGCTTGAGAACACAGTTTGCAGCACTGACGCTGCACATCATCATCATCACTCATGCCCGAATATGTGCCTTTGTCCACAACACTATGGCTTGATAAGAGATGAAGAAAGAAGAAAAATGTTGCTTTTGATCATCTTTGGCTTTTCCTATCATGATTACACTCTTTTTGACTGTTAAACTTTCCGTCATCACCGTAACATAACTAAAATTGAAATTAACATAGGACACATCAAAGTAATACTCCTGATGAAACTGTATGTAAATGAACATTACCTAAGGTTAAGGTTTTCATTGCCATATGGGTTTCCATGTTTTCTATGAAGGTAGAGGAAGTGTTGTTGGGAAATTAGTTAAGGTCATTAAAGTTAAAAAAAAAAAAAATTACAGCAAGGAGGAGTTAATGTGTTCTCCTCTAACAGGCATAACAAAGTTGACTGAGATTTGAGAGATTAATGTAGAAAACACATACACAGTCTCGAGAATAAAGAAAAGTCTGACACATAATAAGATAGTGTTCACTGACAATCGAGGGCTCTGTAAGGATGTACAGTGGCATGACAGTGCTTTAAACCAATAATAAAGATATTTTTTTTCCATGCTCAAGAAATGTTCTAGTTAGCTGATATCTACTGATATAGAGTGTGTTTACCATTTGACCTTCTTAGTGTTATTAGTTTATATGCAAATTTTTGGTGGCACTAAGTGAGTCAGGGACTGTATAAAGTTATTGCTACTGTTCCTGGCCAGGGAAAGTATGTCTGTACCAGATTTCATTGCTCTCATTCAAACTGTTAAAACGCTTGACTTAAAAGAAAAACTTGAGCTCATTGTGGTAAAAGGCAGAGAACATCAATTACAGAAAGTAATAAAAGACAAACTGGCCACATAACAGGCATTCACAAATCATTTCTGTCAGCCTTATACTGCTTGGGACCATTTTACCTCTTTGGGTTTTTTTTTTTTTAACGCAACAGCTAAACACACAGCTGAAGAGTGAATATGCAAATTTAAGTAGAATTAGAGGACAAATATGTAATACATTCCTCAAAAGGTACTCTTGCTTAACTCCACCTGGTTGACATTCTCGAAGCATGCTCCATACATGCATGCGAACAGCCAGTCACTGAAGAATACAAACATTTTCATTTCTCAGTTGTTGGACACTCACGCTTTGTAAATGCATTTCAAACACTTCGGCCTTGATAGTAGTTGTTCAAGATAATCTATGATAAGATATGCCAAACTTAGATCTTGATAAAACGCTTTGCAATATTTTAGACTAACAATTAGATGAACAGTGGAAAATGACTCACAATATGTCTTGTTGTTGTGTCATAGCACCCTAATCTATGAAGACAATGGAGCTGTAACTACAAAGCTTCAGACATTCTAGGTGAGGTGTTTAAATCATTACACAACATCATAGCAGAAAGAATGTTTATTTAGATAGTTTATTTAGAAGGACTATGAAAAAAAAAAAAGGTTAAAACAAACCGCAACATGTCAACTGTCATACACTAAACATACTTGGACTGTGTTGTGTCTATCAAAATGAGCATTTAAATCCAGATGTTCCAAAGGTGGAGGGCTCAGTAGTTTATGGGGAATGTCAGCCATTAACAATAGAAGATCATAAAGCCCAGTTTTTTAACAACCATACCAACTGTAGACAATGCAGATAGAAATTCCTAGCATACAGTGGGAAAGCTCATTCTCTAGCGAGGAGGGAAACCCCTGTGAGGCCCTCCCCTGCCCCTGAACCCTCCCCTGTCACCACGGAAGTTTGGCCGATTTCTTTCCCGGCCCCTGTCTCCGCCTCTTCCTGCATTCGGCCCACCACGTCCGCCTCTTGGTGCTCCACCACCACGATCTGACTTAAGCTTATTGGGGGGAGATTTAGGCCGCAATCTCTCTATTTCCTCGGTGCAGCCAGAGAGGTGGGAGCTGGGCAAGCCGAAGTGTGAGGCGTATGTTTCTGGGTTAAAGTTACTGTTCGTCAACGTCGGACCCACTGTCAGCCAGCCTGGAATGAGAAGACAAACAGGAACAGCGTCGGTTTTGAGAAAGAAGCAAACGGACAGAGCAAGGCAAGAAACGTATGAATTAAAAGCAAACATATAAGACACAGATGGCAACTTAACTATCTAAGGAGAACACGTTTATCTCACCTGGTCTTATAGTTGAGTCCCGTCCAAACAGGTGCAACCTTCTGCGGCCCAAACAGAAGTGTTCGATGATGTGGAAGATCTCCACAGGCTTCTCCACATTACCCATCTCTGGCTCCTCTGTAATGATCAAGTCAATGTCCACGTTGGCATGGATAAAGTCACCATCAGTACTCCTGCGCACCGTTCCTTTGATTCCCATGAGGCAGTGTTCCTGTGGAGAATGTACACGTAACAAGTTTAACTTTAATGTATCATGAGTGGAGGAGCTTTCCAAACGTCGTATTCTGCATCGTATGCTTCATGTATAGATTTTAAAGGACAACAAATCCCCCAAAACATCATATATTCTAACGTTCACATGGGAAAAATGTACATTAATGCTGCATTCATGTGGCATCGGACAGATCGGAAAAACGAGTTTCCGAGTTGTAAAATGCAGCTGCTCAAGTCGGAACAACAACTCGGAAAATAATAATATGCCCGACTTCCCGACATGATGTCAGAATCGTCCCCACATGGGGGGCAAAATATGTTTTGTTAATATTAACATACTTTTTTATTAATTCAAGTATTGCACATCAACTTTTTGCTCTTTCAACAGTCACATTTCACAGATCTTCTTCGCAGCATCAAAGCTTTTTTTGTGCTGTTATTAAAACATTCCGACTTCCCGAACTGAAATCACGTGAACACACTGAAGTCGGAACAACGACTCCCCAACTCGGAAACTGGGACCACCGGAGCAGCACACGAATGCAGCAAAAATAATGTAGATATTCACTGTTCTGATTGGCCCGTGGTCGGTGCGGTGTACCTTGGTCCTCTGGAATACTGCTTTTGGGTCCAGGGCCTTGGTCTTGCCTGGGTTGTTCTTGTTAGTCTTTATCCAACAGATATCCTCACAACGCCTAAAGCCCCACTTCCTCAAACACTGAAATCAATCAAAGAAGAGTAGATATTATGATGGATGGGCTACAACAATATCACAGCACATGCTTAGTCTGGACATCTACTGCTTGGAGCATCAGATAGTAAATCATAAATAATGCAGATTCAATGAAGGAACCCAGTTGATTAGAAAACATTTATTTTTACTAGTTCTCAACTACTCATGAACTACTCTGTACTCTTCTAGTGAATCTCTTAATGTGACTTCACCAAGAGTATCAGTAAATGCCATTAAACATTTTATATTTGGTTTTCATTCCAGTTTGGTTGACTGATGTTTCTGACCTCATATAAAAAAGAAATGTGACTATTGTTATCAACACAGTCTTTTTCTTTAAATGTGTCCCCTCTGAGCTTATTGGTGCTTTAAATAATAGCCCAGGTAAAAACTCAAGACAATAAGATGTTTTTTGTTTTTTTTAAATTTGCCAAAATTCCTCTATTGGCCCACAGTCATACGTCTTCTCTCCATTTTATTTGTAACAAAATATATGAGCACACAAAAGTAAAGCTTTTTTAAGTAAAATATGAAATGAGAGAAAACAGGGACAACCTTTGCCCCCCTTTTTCTTAAGGTGAGTATGTTAGTTGCAAAAATAAAGGCATGCAGTGAAAACATACCGACATCAGCTGAGGGTACAATAAAATCTATTTTCAGAGAGCGATGACTCATTTGTATTGACAGGCTCAAAAAGGTCGTACATCACCTACAGCAGACAACCAGCTCCCACAGGCTGATACAGGTGACTGGATATAGATTAGCAAAGGGCCTCTGCTGAAGGGGCTTAAGCCTTAATAGCCAGGTATGAACAGATGTACTTCAAAGGTATTCAAAGCTATTGTTGTAACGTTGTACAAGCAGTATCCTAAGTCAGTTGTTACATTTTACCTGAACAAACAAGTTTCCTAAATGGCCAAAAATATGCAGTTTTGTCTTTCAAATAGCACACAAAAGAACCTCGAGACTTACGTTGGTGTAAAGAGATAAAATATGAGATCAGTTTTGTACAAAGAGTAATGGTTTCAATGCGTGCTTGTTTTGCTATTCAAAATAAAAGATTGAGTTTACCATTCTACCCAAGTCCAAGCCTTCCCCAGAGCCACACCAAAGGAAGACGAAGGATCGTAGAGCTGATATCTCCTCAATTTCCAGTTTCATAATCTACAAAAGAGGTAAAAAACAGAAAAACAATCATGTAAAGATGAGATAAAACACACAAGGAAAAAATCATTATCCATTCACTGCAGGCTCCCTGGATGGTCCGGTTAGTGCCACTACACTTTATAAAATTAAGGTCTTTCTGATTCCTTGTTTCTCGCTTATGCAAAAGGACACACACCCAAGTATTGCAATCCCAGACACATGACCTTCAATATCAAATATATATTGTCTCTTAGTAAGAGAGCTTTCAGTGTGACAACTTCTTCACAAACAAATGGGCTCGACTCTCATTGTGTAGAATTAAAAAAGACTCAGCATTGGCGGTTATAGGCAGGGTCCAACAGGGGCCAGTACCCCTGGAACACCGAGCTTGGTCCCCCCTGTGGCCACCCCTCCAAAAGGAGTTAACATACACAGTATTTGACTAAACAACCGGACTTACAATCTAGTATTAAATACTGTTACAGAAACTAATATAAAGCATGGTATTTTATGTTGTGGTATTTAATGATTTTTTTTTGGCATAATATATATATATATATATTAAAGCAATCATCTTTGTCTATTTTTCACCTGGGTTTAATGTTCCCCTCTGACAACTGGCCCCAGTTTGGCCCCCTCAGTAAAAGTGGTCTAGAACCGCCACTGGAAGTGAGATGAATAGACTGAGAAGGTTTTCTTATTTGACAAAACGGTTCTTGATTTAGTTTAGTGTAGTGGACATACTATGCATTTCAAAAAGTTCAATCACAATATATTGTATCGCGATTCTCAGCATGTCACAAAATGTATGAAACCGCAATGATATGGTGACTCAAGTATTGTGATGATATCAAATCGTGGGGCCTCTGGTGATTCCCACCGCTGGATACTACGGGCGGGCCTTATTTCCACTCTCACGGTAAGACATACATGAAAAACTAAATTAAACACCCTCCACTACTCGAAAGATCCTTCAATAAGAAAACAACAGCAAAGAAAAGGTGCGATTTTACAGGACAAAATAAATCAGGATGAAATGAAGAGATGAAAAATGGAACATTCTCCCTCCAATGAACATGCTAGTGCAAACTACTAAAACAAGCGAACCAGTCAAACGTGGGCACGTACGTCATCCCAGTTCCAAAAACGTTCAGTGTGGCTGATGCCTGATTCTCTGTAGTATTCCTCTAAAGGAGGCTCGAGCAGAATGACATCAAACTTGCACTGTAAGTCCTGCAGATCAAAGTGCTCTGGGTCAGCCTGGAGGTACCTAAACATACAAACACATACATTCAATAGTGCCAACTCTTTCCAAATGCCAAATTGAAATGACTACTTTCCTAATTGATCAAAATCATTTTCTTTGATTAGAATTACCCTGACATTAAGGTACGTATTTAATCTGAAAGATGCATCATCAGTGAACATACATGGGAGGGGTGTTTGTGGTGGAGATGAGTTCATCCTTCAGTCTGATTAGCTCTCGCAGTTTGGGGTATTCTTCAAATCTGTCAGCCAAGCCTGAACCAAAGAGAACAACAAGGTTAACAGGTACTAATATTAACACACACACACACGCAAACACACACACACCCACACACACACACACACACACACACACACACACACACACACACACACACACACACACACACACACACACACACACACACACACACACACACACACACACACACACACACACACACACACACACACACACACACACACACACACACACACACACACACACACACACACACACACACACACACACACACACACACACACACACACACACACACACACACACACAATCAAATACTCACCAACATCTCTAATGAAGTTTTGAGGCCTGTGCCCTGTGTCAACAAAGTGCTGACAGTAGTCATTGTGAGGGTTCAAACTCTGGGTACCCTGAGGAAGAACAACACATAACATAAAACACCTCTGGGGATCATTCTATAGAACCAAATGAGATAATTACATGTTATGACTGTGCGATCACGAGTCATCCACTGGTATGTTTACAGTCAGCGAAAGCATTCTCTTTGGCTTCTGCCTATCATTAAACTGGTTCTACACGTTTTTATTTAAAGGTTTCAAGACCAAAAATTTGAAACTAATAAATCACACACGACATGATTCTTTCACAGCATAACTTTTCTCAAGCTGGGTTGAAAGGACGCCTGCCAAATAAAACCTGTCCTACCAGCATAAAAAAAGAAGTGACCGGGATGTACCGGTATCGCTTGAAGCTCATGATCGCTTGAAGTGCGTCATAACAATGCTCCAAAAATGTTTTCTATCAGCTTGTGTTGTTGATTTCAAGAATGTCACAGAATTCACATCGCACCACACGACACCCCTCGTCACACAATCATCACCAGCTCCACCCTGATGCTGTTCATCCTGGTTACTGTAGCTGTTTTAAAGACATTATCATATATATATATATATTTTTTTTTTATGACTCTTAACATCAGCAGAATTTTTATTTGTATGTATTATCGGTATGTTTTTTGTTTTATTGTGTGATTTTCTTTTCTTTTTTTTATTTAATTGTGAACTTCCTTTGAAGGATTCTTTGGAGAGGGATGACATTTGTTTTTTTTATTGCGATGAAAGCTCCATTGTGTTTGTGTGCACGTGACAATCAAGGAAATGTAACCTGAAAGTTACGGTAAGTCTATTGCGGTTGACAGTGATGGCACTTTCAGGAAATGTTGACATGTAAAATGTTTGTGTACAGAAAAACTAATTCTAAAACCATGTTAAATAACATCCTCATACCAACTTGTTGGCAAGCTTTTACCAGTGTTTTAGATTGGTGAGGTCTTCATCTAGTTATACTACAATGACAATGATTTTCTTATATCACATTATATTCTCTGTCAGTATTTGTTGACATGCAGCGCAATTCTACATTCAGGAAGCCCATTGAATTACCTCCATTAAGATTTGTTTTGCTTTCTAAAACCTCAAAAACTGTTTGAAATGCTACAAATTGTTTGTTTGTTTCTAATGATGTTGTTGCTTTTTTTTTGTAGTTTTCTGACTCTAATCATTCAAAATTTTAGGTTGACATTTTTTTTGTTGGAATGAATTGTTAACTGTATGAATGATGCAACTCTTAAAAAAATAAAGTATTAAAAAAAGAAAAGAAAAACTACAAATATAATTAAAGTGTAAAACATATTAAAAAGGTGAATTGTATGTGTAAAAGAAAAAGAGGGCAAGTTTTCTAACCTTAAGGAAAGTACTGGAGTCCTTGTACACTTCCTCATATGGGTTGCTTTCATCTGGCTGCTGCACCTCCACCACATCCTTACACAAAACAAACACAAAGATACCAAATGAGTTTCAAAGTTGTTGCTATCTATACGAGCCTGCTAGATGTTTGATTGTTCAAGAATAATATCAAAAGGTTTCTATTGAGAGAGATAATTCAATTATGAAATAATGTGGGGTATGAATACATACGAATAATAACAATAACAATTCATTTTATTTGCGGTGCACTTTTCATTTAGGTGACATTCCTCCAAACTCAGTCAAATCTGAGCTAACATTGCTCAATATTTAATAAGATCAATTCAACCAACATCTCCATCAAAACCTAAAAACTTGTTGACTGATTCTGTTGGCCAAATTAAAAAAAAAAGAAAACTTAATTTTGGGTGGCGGCTGAAGAGAGAAGAGCCACACACAAACATGCAGGAGGGCTTTTCTCAAACAACCTCCTGTTGATTTTTATGATTCTTTTAATTAAAATTAAAAGCCTAACTTCCTGTTACAGCATCTCTTTTTTCAGGCACCGAGACGCCAGTAGAACCGGCGTGAGAAGACTCAGTGCCCCCCCCCCCCCATGCATTAAGCTGCATTCCTGTCTACTTGTCATGTTGTATAGATCTGAAGATTTTATTCTTGTTTTAATATCCTTTTTAAGTAATTATTTAATATATCACTGGGGGGAAAAAAGTTAGAATAAACAGCAACATGTCAATTGTTATACACTTAACATCCTTGGACTGTGTTGTGTCTATCAAAATGAGCATTTAAATCCAGATGTTCCAAAGGTGGAGGGCTCAGTAGTTATTGGTGAATGTCAGATATAAACAATAGAAGATCAAAAAGTCTATTGACCCCATTTCTTAGGAACCTTGTCAACTGTAGATAATGCAGATAGAAATTCCAAGCATACAGTGGGAAAGCTCTTTTCTCTAGCGGGGAGGGAAACCCCTATGAGGTCCTCCCCTGCCCTGGAAAAATGTTTGATTGATTTCTTTCACGGCCCCTGTCACCGCCTCCTCCTGCATTTGGCCCACAAAGCCCGCCTCTTGGCTCACATATCTTCAAAAGAGTGCAACGTGAAAGACGGTTGTTGTCATTACACAGTGTAAATTACTACAGCTCTCCAACATGTGATTGCGTTCACCTTTTGTTCTTCCACATCTTCCTCAGGTTCCTCTCCTTCCGTCTGTGCCTTCCTTTTGGAAGGTGCTACTAGACTATCAAGTGAAGCCCTGCAACACACACACACACACACACACACACACACACACACACACACACACACACACACACACACACACACACACACACACACACACATCCATGAACCATGCCCTGGTCTTGTTAAAGCACAAAATCAATTAACCATTGGGCAGTCACAAAATGGCAAGCAACATGGACAAATGTTGCAATGTATTGCACTCCGAATATGTTTTGCTGAACTCAGGGAGAAGGTACAGGGTTCCTCTGTGCAAACACAACCGCTTCAAAAACTCACTAGTCCCTTTTTCAGTTAAGCTCATCAATGAGCAAAAAACAGAGGATGAACGGAAAACCAGGAGGCCCCCAATGTACCGATAACGGTAGACATGTATGTATGTATGAAACCGTCTGGAGTGGCATGTGTGCATGTGCACAGTGTGCATGCGCCTGTGACTGTAGGAGTGAGTGTGCGTGCGTGTGTGTGCATGTGTATGGATACGTAAGCAGACGCTTGGGTGAACTGTAGCACGGATAAGCTAAATGTTTTTTTTCCACATTTGTAATTACTGTTTTTATATTGTTTTCGATATATTGTCCATGCAGCAATTTCCCAGCATCCGAGACAAATTTCTCCCTAGGGAGACGAATAAAGAAACCTTGACCTTGAATAAAGACAACAAAAATGTAAAAAAAAAAAAAAAAAAGGAGGTAAGGTTTTGAACTTAGAACTATGATAATTATCTCTACAGATGATGGCAGTATGTGTATTGTGTGTAATAAAACAGGGACTAAACAGCACAAAGGAAGCAGCTGAGCAATTCAAAAGCCTTCATGTGATTTCACGACGTCCAGTCTGCATGTTTGTGCAATTCCCATGTGCATACATCAACGCTTTTGGGGTACTCTGCACCCTCAGCCTGGAATCTGTTGCAGGATGACTTAAAGCTCAAGGAGCACGGTGTCCTTCTAAAATGAAAGACATGGAAGCAGATTCTATAGGACGTCGATGTGGTAGCTCGGCTGCCCAGATATGACTCATAAAGATGGTTCTATTTTAATCCAAAAATGTTGTGCTTTGTAAATTGTACTGTCATGTCTCTCTTTGTATTTCCGTCTGTAACTTTTGTGTTTTTGCACTACTTCCTCTTTGTTGGCGACAGTTCAGGGGGTCTGAGACACTTCATTACCTGCATGTTTCTCTTGTCTCCTCTATCTCCTTCAGTTCATCTTTACTGTTCAGTACAGCTCCGATACTGTCTGCACTTTCAGCTCCCAACTGTGGCAGGAGAGGAATGACACAGTCAGTACACATTTTTTTTTACATCTGGCATCGTCACATTGTTGGGTTATTGTCACGTTAATGTTTTTGTCCTCCTTGTTAGGTTAGCTGCTCGATAACAACAACAACTTGCCTGTTGAGCTAAAAGCTGCCGCCTCAGTTTTTGTCGTTCGCGGATCTCTTGCAGTCGACTGTTCATCTCTTTATATCTCGTTTTTATAAACTATTATATGCACTTTATTAGATTGAATTCAAGGCCGATACTATTAACATGTATAGCTTGCTATCACGTTGGTTAACAGTCGTCCCTAAAGCGCTAAAATTCACAATGGGTACGCTGGATATGATCACCGGGTGGGTGACGCAGGTGGAGTCGGCCGCTGAAATAAATATAGAAACACGCAGTAATTAATGTATGTTATATTGTTCATGCGTGCTTAAGCGTTTTATTGTTATTTTTTTTTTTTTTCGTGGCAGGGTTAAGCGGTGAGAGGTTTTTTTTTAAGTTCCGACTCCCATGACGGCGTACGCTGTGTGCAATATTGAACAACACTTTGTTTGCTTGAATCGGCGCGATTTGATGACGTCTTTAGATAGGGGACGCTCTTGTTCATCCAATCAGAGCACACTTTTGTAGGCACTAGAGGCGCTATGTATTCTGCCCGTCTATCACATACACAAAACTCAATGAAAACATTTTCTCAGTCTCATTTTCATAAGGATTTGGACTTAAAAATAAGGATTTAACCTCAATCACTCATCTTCCTCTCATGTTCAGCATCTCATTTATTTCTTATATGGTTCCAAAAAGAAGATTTCCTCTCTTTTATTGAGAAAACTATAAATTTAGCCTAAACAACATTTGGGATCCATGTGAGTTGATGGTAAAAAAAAAAAAAAAAGTTTAGGACGACAGTGTGAATCCAAAACGTAGCCTATATAGCAATTAAGAGACTATATAGGCTCATATCAATCAATCAAACTTTATTTATACAGCACCTTTCAGACATATTAAATTGCAGTTCAAAGTGCTTAACAAGAGTGCAGAAAAGTTGCTGACAAAAAGTAGTTTGTAAAATCATTGAGAGACTAATGCACACCAATAAGAATTTAAAAAATATGTATAAAAATAAAATACAAATAAAATACGACACATAAAAGCAACAAGATATTAAAATAAATATTTAAAATTGTCGTAGGATAAAAAAGACAATACAGTAAGATTAGAGCTAGTTATCTGACCATGTCTCTACAAGTGGATATCCTTTACAGTCCCAAATGCACCTTTTTTTTTTGAATGAAATAATTTGAAGTTTTTGTCTTTTTTTTTTGGCTCGTCTCCCTATTGTGTTGCCTTACATAAAATACAGATAGGTGGGCTGGATTATTCTAGCCTATGTAGCCCCTAGGATATAAGGCTAAAATGAACATATGGAATGAAATGGTAGGTTATAAGCCTGCATGATGGGACAAGTTACTTTATCATTTATGCTTTTCATGGGGGGCTGTCTGCCTGTTAAGCCCACGTAAACAGGAGTTTCATTGATCCGCGTCGTTTTTTCTCCCCTCGGTTCTCACTCTCGTCCGGGCGGCAGGGTGATGAAGCAAACTGAAAATCGTCTCCTCAGCTCATGACAGACGCTACAGACTTTTTTTTTTTTTTTTCTATTATCACGAACAATCGGAGACCTAACATGAATTTGGCATTTCTTATTATAGTAGCCGCGCTGTGGACCGCGAACAGCGGCGTGTGTTACTCCAGCAGCGTCCC
Source organism: Labrus mixtus (assembly GCF_963584025.1). Taxonomy (NCBI): domain Eukaryota; kingdom Metazoa; phylum Chordata; class Actinopteri; order Labriformes; family Labridae; genus Labrus; species Labrus mixtus. Next base: position 27,710,378 of record NC_083613.1, on the reverse strand, counting down.
TTCATTCATCCTGCCTTTCACAGACTGCTTGCAGAGCCGTGGGAAAGACGCTTTCTACCGGGGAGCAATAGACGTCACCGAGTCCGGGAGCCGGTGCATGAACTGGACTGAGGTGACCGGCTTCACGGATCGCCACCCGGGCAAAGGAATAGGAGAGCACAATCACTGTCGCAACCCGGACGGCAGGATAAGACCCTGGTGCTTTTTCAGGAACCACAAAGGCAGAGTGGACTGGGGCTACTGCGACTGTAAACAAGGTAAACAAACAGGCCTGGACGCTCAAAACAACACTGTAATATAGGGATCAATGATTAAAAACATGTAGAATAATGACGAGAACAGTGCAAACTAGACTCCAGAAGCATTTCAAAAATCAAGACAGGAATATTGAGATAGATTAAGTAGGCTACATGCGGTTTATTTTAAAAAGAGGGTAGCTACTGTTTGCAATTTTCCTGCTCAATTTTTGTTCAACTCAGGAAGCCCACACTGAAGTAATTTAACAGGACACACCCTCATAGGTGTCAGTACAGTGTGCAGATGGTAAGTCTAAGCACATTTATTCTGTAATGAGTGCACAGGTATTTGCTTTAGGCCAGGTGTGTTTGGCAATAACACAGTCCAGAGATCAAAGGTGTTAAGAGTAGAAAGAAGTACATAAAACCTCTCCTCTCACATAACGATATGAGACATGGGAATCACAGCACTTCCTGTACACAGACTTGAAGTACTGGATGTTGCTAAAGACGAATACTGAAGATAAATTGGCCCTTCATCTCTGGATTGATGGAAGGTAGTTTGGTGAGAGAGTGGTGAAAGGGAAAGTGTGTGTGAGTTTTCCATCTGGCAAAAGAAGACCTGTGGTATTTTTAGCCTTGGAGTATGTTGGTATCATTTATAATTTATCTTTTGGTAATTGATACATGGAATTGACATATTCATTCAGTAATTGGAGATGTTCAGATTTTAAAAGCACTATGGGGGTTGCCTCATACAGTTTTTACATTTTCTGTATCTGCTGTACAAGACCACACACTAAACGTTGTCTGCAATATAAGATATAGGTTTGTTTGTTGCATATGTGTTGTACCCGCACATTCTCTGCTTGCATCAGAACTCCTCTATGATATAACACTAAAATAAATAAAGCTTTTGCCGCTTTTTAACATATACCCAAACCCACTGTACCCATGTCTTATACACATTCCTGCACACATTCGGAAACTTGTGAAACACTTGACCACTTTGATCAATTGTATGTCAGTGAGGCATGGGACAAAAAACAAGATTTCTAAAGAAAATATACTATGTGGTATATTTCCTCTTGAATTACAAACAGGTCGCTTCCACCCAGCTCCAAAGGAGCATCGAAGCTGCTCTCTGTGTGGCCTGGGGGAGGTGGAAAAGAAAATGCACTATTTGTTCCAGTGTCCATTAAATCACATTCTTAGATGTCAGCTTTTCCGCCAAATGTCAGAAGCTCGACTTGTCCTTTGTTTCTGATAATGACAGACTTCAGTCCCTGTTCACACTCAACATGTTTCAGAGATCCCTTTGTGTTAAATGTCTTTCATCTGTGCAAGAGTATGCTTTAGGTTTGATCTTTTGAAGTTACCGCTTCTTAAGCACCAGTCGGTGCTAATGCCTCAGGAGCATGATTGTGATAATACTTGGTTTGTCATTTTTTTGACATGTCATGCAATTTCTTTTGTTCTTTTTCTCTCATAATGTTGTCGCTTCTGTCTCGTTTGTTTTCTGGTGCCTTGTAAGCCCTTGCAGACACACCTGCTACTACTTCATCATGATGTGTTAATAAATGTAAATGTCACTATTAATATCTATAGTAATAATAAATAAATAATATCTGTATTTATAGTCACAGGACTTTATCTTTAGCATGAATTTACCATTTTTTTTGCTTTCCTTTCTCCGTGTGAAAAAAACTTTTGTCGCAAGGCCCTATTTGTTTAAATATTTTGATAATCTTCATCACATTTTTACTTTACATTGTGTCATCGGTTACCTCCCATTCGGCGCTAAAACTGATGTCTCTTTAAACATCTACTGTTCTCCAACCCTTTCTCTGTCCCAGGCTCTGTGCGTCTGCTAGGAGGCTGCTCCAAGCTCGATGGCAGGGTGGAAGTCTATCTGGGAGGAGAGTGGGGGTCTATCTGTAGCGATGATTGGGGCGACCAAGACGCTGTAGTGGTTTGTAGACAGCTGGGCAAGGGGTGAGAGAGCACGCACACATGCAAACACAAGAACTATCTGCTGCTCTCTGTCTGCCTCACCCTCTCCAATACATATTCAGACACAGGAAAAATATCCATCTGCCTTATGAATCAACAATGTAAAGCTGCCGTCAGAGGCCTGGCAGATGGTTAGGGTGTGATGGAAATTTGGTGGGAATGTAAGAGAATTTTCCTACACTTTAAGACTTACGCATGCATGCTCGCCACAGTCTTTGTACTTTTCTTAAGTGACCTCTGCATTCCAACCCCCCATTCCCTAGAGGTATTTAAATACCTTTAGTGCTCAGCTATTTACCTTGTTACGGACTCTCCTTTTGTCTCTGTCTGACACACATGCGGGAGTGTTTCTATTTGGTCTGGAATTATGACAAGAGCAACTCATTTGCTTGGTCAAAATTTGAACCTTTACAAAGAACATACACTGACAATAATCATTTGCTGGGGTATAGTCAGTTGCCAACGCATGTGATATTCCCTGGAGAACAGTGGCGTTCTGTGCACTCACTGCACATGTTGATGCTAACACCAGCGCTGGCATGCATGCTGACATGAACACATGCCTGTGTGTGTGCATGTTCACACAGGAGTCAATGCAAGTCCACAGCAGAAAGGAAACAGGGCAAATGTCAGCCATATGTCGGCTCAAATCGTTGGTGATGACTTACACATGCTCACTTATTGAAAGCTGTTGGGTGTGTAAAACGGACGACCATGTTGGCCCTGGATCATGACAACACAGATGGCTCAATGTTACCGCTAGTTTGCTAAAACAATCACTTCGCTATTTGTGCAGGACCCATCTCTGAATTCAAATGTCCAAACATAATATCAGTTTACTGTTTGATGTTGCAGGTTGAACAGGTTTTTCAAATGAGTAAAAAAAAAAAAACTTATTTTCTTATTTATTTACTTATTTATCCTTCCAGGATCTCAGGTAGTGCACGTGCAGTTCCTCTGTTTCGTCCAGGATTGGCCAAGCTTCATTGGAGAGCCATCCACTGCCAGGGAGATGAGCCAGACCTGCTCCAATGTCCAAAGACCAGCTGGAATGGAGGGGAGTGTTCTCTGGCTGCAGCCATCACCTGCACCCCGCAGCCATGTAAGCACTCCTCATGGTGAATGATGAGCCCTGTGTTGGAGGGATGGAGGTTAAGCATCAACACAAAGAAAGCTGATAACTATAACACCCCCTCTATGCTTGAAGAATTGTTTCTATTCATATGCAACATATATTTCAAAATGAAAAACATACCCTCAATTTTGTTTGCATCTATGGATTCAGTCAGAAGACCCATGAACTTTTGTTTTTGTGTGCGTGTGTGTTTCAGTGATAGTGTCACTCCCCATACGACTGGTTGGAGGCCAGTCAAGGTCAGAGGGCACAGTTGAGGTTTTCCATGCAGGGCAATGGGGTTCAATATGTGACGACCAATGGGACGACAGTGATGCAGAGGTGGTGTGTCGACAGCTAGGGCTTAGGTAAAACACACACACACACACACACACACTCACACACACAGACCCAAACACACATACACACACACACACAGGTGTTAATGCTGATATGTACAATAATTCCAACCAATAAGCAGCTGTGAGTATGAAATCAGAAGACAGAAGTGTGACAGAAAGATAGAGTGGGAAGCTGAGATGAGTTGATGTGGGTGTCCAGCCGTCTGTCTCTCCCTCTGTTTCCAAAAGTATGACAAGTATTCTTTCCATTTGGACACACAGAGAGAGGAGCGAGCAGTAAAGAACATCTGGGGGTCAGATAGTGAATCAGGCTCATTGTTCCTGCATGAATTCTAGGACCACAGAAATATGCATATTTAGCAACACTACACTCTCCCCGAATCTCTGGTGTGTATTTTCTGTGCATGCCACTGTGATGTTGATGTTGCAGTACTTATGTATGCACATTTGAGCATTGAAGGCGGTTTCTCCTAAATTGATTCCTATGACATCTATTTTGTAAGTCAGGGTCAGGCAGTACATCTGTTGTTAATTGATTCAGTTTTCCTGCAAACCAAACTTTGAATCGATTTTGAATCTTCTCTATTCTTTGTAGCGGCGTGGCCAGGGCATGGGGCCAGGCACATTTTGGCAAAGGTTCAGGACGTGTGTGGCTGGATGAGGTGCGGTGTACCGGCAATGAACTCACTCTGGAGCAGTGTCCCAAAAGTGGCTGGGGGGAACACAACTGTCTGCACTCCGAGGACGCAGGAGTGTCCTGCAACCCTCTTACAGGTACTACGACACCCCAATCAGCTTTAGCAATTCATCCGGTTAATAATATCACGATACGGTGATAAATGATATTTTGCAAGACAATCATATAACTAATGATACATCACAATATCTGATTAACAATGTCCTTCAACTTCTATTCAACTCTGTCTGACATTATCCTGCGCTCCCTTTCTTCTTCTACGATGCTGTTGTCTTCTTCGTCTTTGGCCAATTTTTTTTTTTTTTTTTTACGATACCCTCATTCGTGTCAGGAAGTGGTGACACAGTGAGTTGGATTTTTAAAAATGTAAAGATCATTATTTGGCACCAGCTATTTGATTATTGTATCATGAGTCAGGAGGACAATATATTGCAGTATGGATATTTTGTCCCACCCCTATTCAGTTCATTCACCCCATGGAGTGATTAAAAAAAAAAAATGTTTTAATTCAAACAAAGACCTTGAAAAAAACATTTTTAAATGTACCCTCAGGATTAACCTATTGTTCTGTCTGTCTGACTGTCTGCCTTTCTCCTTCCATCCAGATGGTACTGTTCGGCTAGCAGGGGGTTCAGGCAGCAACGAGGGACGTCTAGAAGTCTTCTACAGAGGTCAGTGGGGTACAGTGTGTGATGACGGCTGGACGGACTCTAACACACAAGTGGTGTGCAGACAACTTGGTTACAGGTAACGTGCCAGCAGACAGAGACAAGCCAATGAAAACAGACCCTTATAACTTAATCATAATCATTTTGAAAATGCAGTGCATGTCTACCTTCCAGATTAGGTGAGACTCTCCTCTCCGAAGGACTAGACATCACCCCGGTCCCACGCTTTGGGGTGGGGTCAGGTCCAATTCTTTTGGACGATGTGAGCTGCACAGGGAAGGAGCCCAGCCTAATACTGTGCAACAAGAGGGAGTGGCTCCGTCATGACTGCACACACCATGAAGACGTTAACATCGCGTGCAGCCCTGAACGCATCGGAGAAAGTCTTCCTGCTAGTAAGTAGTTCTCCTACTGTAAGACACATGAAGAAATGTTACATGTATAGCAGAGGAATCATGAATGCTGATAAAGGTACAATGTAACTGTGTAAAATGTATTCATTTGTTTAGATTTTTAAATGATTTCAACAATGTATGTTGGCAGTGCAAAAACAGCAGACTGAGGAAGAAGATAGGCCCGCGCACACTCTGCTCAAACGCCACCAAAAGTTTGAATTCATCACAATCACAAAGTTTCGACCAGAGGTCTTCTTCAGGTGATTTTCCAAAAATGAAGAAGACCTCTAAACATTGTGAGAACGTGTTGCGGACATATCTTCTTCCTCAGGTTTGGTTTGTCACACAATGAAAATGTGCTGTTTTCAAGTTAGTGAGTGCTTGTGTATGGGGTTTTGATACTCTTATTTTCACTCTTTATTAACAGAAGGGGATCCCATGAAAATGTCAACTTGGTTAAAGAGTTGAACTTAGGCTAGCACAAAAATATCAATCCATCAAAGTTATGCGTATTCCCCAGAAGTCCAAACTGATCATTTAAGGTGTGGTTTAGGCGTTAAGTTAATACATTCACTTCATCAGCTGTTGTTTGTAAGGTTTATATTAAATCTTATCGGAAAACGTGATTGTAGAACAACTTCAACTGAAATGACTTCTGTACAAGAATAATTATATCATTATCAATAAAAGCCTACACTGAGGACTGCTTTCTCTACACGCACATGTGCTTTATAGGCAGAGAAGAACAGGAAACCTGTACGATAAAAGTCTCTACGCTTTGTTCCTCGAACCTTATGAAAACGGGAAATTTATTCAAATCTGTCTCTGAGATCTTTGCCAAACTCAACCTGCAGTCGATTGGAGCTCGTCTTACTTAGGAGCGGAAACCCGGCCCTTTCTGTTAGACAGATAGAGGATGATGTCAGTCATGTTAACACTAACAGGCACAGCTGTTAGCTAGCTTAATAACAGCTTCTCTTGTATAGTCCTCATGATTAAACGGTCATTCTAACGACAGTGTAGCTCTGACATGGTTGACAGGTTACCACAACATCACATCAATTAGGATCAGCGTAAGGGCAAGGCTGCACTTCTTACACCTTTTGTGTGAAGAGCCAAAAGGGTTGAGTGAGAGGGAGGAAAGGGTTGTGCCACGAATAAACCTTGTGTTTATAGCCTCCAGCAATTAATACAGACATGCTTGGACAGAGCTGGGTGGAAGCATTTGTGGCTCAGGTTTCAGCTCATCTTGTATAACTGCTCAGTTCTCTGTCCTCTGTCTTGAGAGGTGAGATGTTGCAGCTTTAAAGTCTGATAACTCTGTTGAATGTCACTTAAAGGATGAATCCAGTTTTAAAGTGATTGCTTAGTTGAGTTTAGCGGGCTTATGTCGTTTGGCTAGAAGCGCAGGGACACTCTCAGCTCCACACGATAGAATGATGTCGTTACTGCAGAGTTTTTCTGTGTATGTGACTGTTTGTGTGTTTAAGTGTGGGACTAAATCCCCCCTTCCCCTCAACATGCCACGGGCAGATTGGTTTATGTTGTTTTTGGAAAAGGAGAAAAAGCAGATAAGCCAAGCTGGGCTTTGAACTCTCCCTCTCTCTCTCTCTTTTGCTCCCTTTCCCTCTTGCTCTCTCATTGTGAGTGACCATCACATTAGAGTTGCAATGCAATGTGTGTGTGAGTGTGTGTGTTTGTGTGTGTGTGTGTTTGTGTGTGTGTGTGTGTGTGTGTGTGTGTGTGTTTGTGTGTGTGTGTGTGTGTGTGTGTGTGTGTGAGGGAGAGAGAGAGAGAGAGAGAGAGACATTAAAACAGTGTTTGTGTTTCTAAGTGAGAGGACAAAGATGAGCATTTCCTCAATTGCCGTTACCACCAAATAAGCAAACATTCCCACAATTAACCCACGCTGTCTTCTTTCCCCCCTCCCACAATTCTTATGTTCTGCCCACACACAAGGTTTTGTCATTCCAGTCCACACAGTCACAGAGATACGCATTACAACAAACGCTTTTGCAACAAACCACTTTGTTAGTTATTAATGATCTTAGCAAAATCTGTCACTTGGCATGGATATAAACTTGCTCTGAAATGATCTACACAAAGTAAAGAGATTGGAATTCACTGAAATAAGAAAATTATGCTTGAGTGAACATGTCTGTATATCTGCGTGCTTAAAAATGATGATAGAGTGACTAAACTCATTTCTTTAAGAGAGAAAGAACAAGAGACAGAGCACTAGAGAGGAGAGGAAATCAAATAAATGAAAAATTCCCCCTCTGGAAATAGTCAGATTCAGACTTACAACACAGAGAGCATGGCAGCTACTTTGTGTCTTATATTGTGTCATTTTAGTCAGATACAGCCATGAAACTCTGGATTTCTCCATAATGAAGGCTGTCAGCGTTGTTTACCCGCGTGCTTGTGCTCGTGCATGAAGTGTACCGTGCCGAAGCACATCTCTCCGAAGTGTGCCAAAGCCAAGGAAGTGTACCGTGCCTGAGCACGATACGGAGCGGTCACACTGGTCAAACGAACTGGACTTTAGCGTTGAAGCGCGCTTGGGCGCGGTACGGATGGCCAGTGTGACCGTGCCCTAAGGTGTCCTGGTTACCTACCTTTTGTTTCTTCCATGTTAGTCTGGAAGATCAGGTTTGTGAGGGAATGTGGTATGTGTCATGTCTTTAAGTATTTCGACAATGAGGGGCTTTTTGTAGCTTCAGAGAACAGGAATAACTACGTGACAGCAGGGTGACGTGGAGTGACTGTTAATTGTGTCTGTGTGTAACCATCAGATGTTCCAGTAAGGCTTGTGGGAGGAGAGACCCCGAGGGAAGGCAGGGTGGAGCTCTATCTGGCAGGTCAATGGGGGACCGTGTGTGACGACGGATGGACTGACCATGACGCTGAGGTGGTTTGCCGACAGTTGGGATACAGGTGTGTGTTTCCGGCTTTAAAAAAACCTCTAAAAAAAAAAAAAAAAGAGACTGAGCGAGTCTACTCGAAAATACTTTTCTTCACACATGAGAAGACCTGTTTGTTTGGGGTAATTTCCCTCATCACATTTTTTATTTCATTTGGGGCACAGATAGCCCTGCTGTTTAGTCACGCCCCATGTCAACATATTTGTTTCCAAAAAGGTTGCAGAATAGCTCTCTGTAGTCTTGCATTGTGACCACGCTATACATCAAACTTTTAAGTGAATCCAGACTACCCGCTCTGTTTGCAAAAATCAATCACCACTTCCCATACTTGGCATGTGTCCTCCAGTACCCTCGCTCCCTCTTTCTGTGTCTGTCTTTCATCTCTCCATCTCTAAACCCTCCTCTGTTTTGAGTTTGCACCTCATCATGCACGTTTCAAGCTAACCAACAATGGAAAAAAAAAAAAACTGCAGTATGCTTAAAAGCATTCAAAATGACAGACAATTAATCTTTAAAACTCCACTCTCATGATCCTCTGGTGTGCTGCCAGTTGCCTTTATTAGAGGATTAAGCTGTGTCCTTTAGCAGAGCCAAGATAAACATCCAATTAAAGGACAAGCCAATCATGAAAATGACACTTTGACACAGTGACAGATACAGCCAGGGCATGTCAACTACCTCATCTGCTCCTCTCTGTGTCCCATTATCTTCTCCCTCTGAGACGTTGTCCTCTTTTCCAAAACAATGGCGAGGGAAAACTGTAGCGTAATAAACTCTCTTGTTTTCCCTCACATCACTCCTCTGCAAGGGAGACTCGTCTCTTAGCCACCTCATTTTTCTGTGACGCATCTGTCATGTACATGAGAGCCACATCTGGAGTGCATGAGCGTGAGAGAGGGAGACGAAGCGTGTTGCAGGCGTGTAGAATCCGTGTTAGGATCATCATTCTGTCTTGCATGAGGTGTGGTGAAAGGTCATTACATGCACAGCAGGCCCCCAAGGGTTGGAGGTCGCTATGGGTGTGATAAAAGAAAATATACGCAGCTACGCACACACTTTCACGCAAATCATATTCAAAGTCAACCGTTTGACCCAAAGTCACCCTGAATTAAGCTCTACATTTGGCTTTATTTTAGAGATAGGACAGTGGACAGAGTCAGAAATCAGGGAGAGAGAGGGGAACCACATGTGGGAAAGGAGCCACAGGTCGGATTCGAACCCGGGTCGCCCGCATTCAAGGACTTCATCCTCTGTACATGCGTAGACTAACCAGTAGGCTACTGGCAGAAATGGCTAGGCCACTGAAAGGCCCAGTGAATGGGCCCTCCCAGGAAATGATTTAAATCAACATATGCACATTCGATCAGTACTGTTAGCTGCTAGCCTCCTGGCTAACATGAACTCCCTCTGTATGGCTCCCATCAGCTTTTGGAGCTGACTGAAATAAGTTCTTTAACAATTTCTTGTTGGGGTCAAATGCCTGAGCCAGCTCCCTCCTTTTCTTCTTATTTTCTTTTCTGGCAGCCTAACTGCATGCAGGTCCTGCAATGGCTGTGCTAAATGTGACATACAGTAACTGGGCCTGTCTGGGCTTTTACTCATCTTGATGGCTTGTTAGAAGATCGTCCAAACTCTGACACCAGTTTGCTTCAGTGTGTGATTTGTTGCAGTCACCTTGGCTGCATCGTTTCTTCCATCCCCCCCATGAAATATTTTAAACGCATACTCTAACATTTAAAAATGTCCTTTCAGAATTTAATTTAAACGGACAGTACATGAAATATTATGTCTGAGAAAACACAAAACAATTTGGCTTTCCTTTCTAAGTTGAACATTCAGTGTCCAAAGTGGATCGTGTTTAATTTTTGACGGTTCAAATCTGTGCTGTCACACGAAGACGCCAAGCAGGCTTGTTGTCAGTCTCAAGGCTTATTTCCATGAGACTTGTACGTATACCCTTTGCATGCTGAGTACTGCTCAGGGAGCTACATGAGACACAAGTACACAAAGCTAGATGTCTCAAAGAGAGACATGAGATTCCCTTTGGAATCAGTGGGGAAGTGAGACCTGCCATCCATCAAACCCCAGGGATGCAACATGAGATCCCTCAGGTCAGTTATCTATCAATCTTGATTGGAGTGACAGTTTCAGCCGATACAGGCTCACATACACAGCCACAGCTCACAGGCCCCTGTGTGTTAGCTGTGTGCTAATTAAAGTCAGAGGTGAGATAGTGATACAAATACTCTTGTTAGATTGTGACCGAGGTTTGACCTGATTTGTGTCACAGCCAGAGAATGTCATACCATTACATCTATGCTATCATGTTATCAGAAACTCTATATGCCTGTACATACACATACAGAGAGAAAGATGTAACCGCTCAGCCTTCAACAATTGACTCTTTTATTTGTGACATACTGTAAAGGTTATTAACGAAATGTAAAAAAAAAACAATTAGTCAAGTAAATAATAGAGTTGAAATAATTTTTTCACAATCATTTAAAGTAAATTAATGCATACAAAACAGATAACTTATTCCTAATTCAATAGCACAGCTTCTAAAGAAAGAAAAATCTAAGTTTTGGGAGTAGGGTAAATTGACCACCCTCCATCGCCTGCAAGTTGAGTTGAGTTTTTTGTTGTTGTTTTTTTTAAAGAAAAATGTAGTTATTACATCTGAGGCTCCTCTGAGTACGTTATTAAATTGTTGTGTCCGTAAAGTAACTCAGGTCAGCCAGCGGTGTCTCAATGTTTCGAGATCCCAGCTTGCAGCTCCTTTGAGCAGGGAGCACTGACTTGTGCAGGGTTGGACCTGAAGTTTGTGTGCACACATGAATGAAGAGCATTTGTTTACCTCTTGTGCCTTCACTGGTCACATCAAATGTTAACAAACACAAGTATATGATACAACAAATACATCTTCTAAGCTTGATTCTTCAAGGACTCAAAACAGTACAGAGGCTATAGCCAAAGTCACAATTTAAAGCATTTTTTAAAATTGCAAACAAACATCTGCACAAAGAAAACAATGAGCTACACAAGTCCCACCTCTGGAAAGGCAAATAGCTAAACAATAGTCAAAGATTTTGGGGTGAAACCCGTGGTGGCCAATAAGATTTCAAGGGGGGCCCATGCCACCCCTGGTCACCTCTCTGGACACGCCCCTGCCTGTGAAGAAGTTTTGTCTTTTGTCAATGTTGGCGCCCCCCCCCCCCCGTGGACAAACCAGTACATCTTATATCTTTGCGGATCTTGTTCTCTACACCTGTATTCAGAGTTTTCAGTGAAAGGAATCGCATGCTGCCTCCTTGCGACAGTCAAATGTTTCATTCACTGTGAATATTTCTGTGGAAAATCTTCTATCTTTGATGATATCGTTTTTTGATAGTTTCCGATGAAGCATCAAGATTCATTTCAGTCTTTTTCATGACTCCTGTGAGGAGTTTGAAAACAAAAAGAAACTGAGCATTTTGTGTCTTTGGGGACCCAAGACGTTTCTATGTTTATATTTGATCATTGAATTCCAGTGACTCTTTAAGACTCTGTTGTATTCCCTCGCTTTTCTTATGACATTTAAATATTTCTAGATTAGTTTTGTTCATTCTCTTTTTGTTGCTTTGAGTTTGTTTCTATCTCACTTTTTTTTTATTACTTGAATGCTTTATTGTAAAACACTTTGTAAGCAACAGTTCTGTATAATTAAACCCTTTTTATTATTTTGACAGGCCTTACACATTTCCAGGTTAATATCGTTCAGAAGGCAATGACAGTGAATTCTCTCTTTTGCCTCTTGTCCGCCCTCTCCAGTGGAGCCTCGAAGGCCCGTGTGATGGCATACTTCGGGGAGGGGACGGGGCCAATCCACGTGGACAATGTGAAGTGTAGCGGCGAGGAGCGCTCTTTGGCGGACTGCATCAAACAGGCACCCGGCACACATAACTGTCGCCATAGTGAGGATGCCGGGGTCATTTGTGACTATGGTGAATCACAGCCCGGCTACAAAGAAGTCAAAGGTGCCACAGGTCTGTTTTTTCGTAAGTGTTACTCTGAGAAAGAAAGAAAAAAAGCTCCTGTGATTTATCTGTAGCCTGGATTCCACTAGAGCATGTTTAGCAAACATTTCCAGTGTGATATACGCTCTGGAAAAGTAATGACAAACAGAAACTGAAGAAAATGTAGAGGTAAGTTAAAGAGCGAGGAGAGCAGGGAGGACTTCAATGTGTGTGTATATATCCAGATGGTAAAATGAGAGAAGGTTGTTATTGCTTCACCCTGTCTGTCACACATCACGTCAGACTCACACTAAGCTATCCGTTACCGGCACATATGCTATTCCTTCACACACACTGATGAAAGTCAAACCAGTGCAGGAGGGTGCTTTGTCTCCTCAGTATGATAAATTACAGCTTCTGAAAAAGTACTTAACCTCAGTTTGCAGACCTCAACATCACACACACGCAGCCTATGAAAACCATCACTCATTTATTCAATTTGCTTTATTTGGAGGATGAATCCCAGGCTTTTATTTCTGTTCAGTCAGTCTTAAATATTTAATAAGAGCAACATCCGAGACGTAATGTGTGGTTTTGCAATCATCGCCCTCCCTCAAACTCTCACATATACACACCCAAACGGTTCCCCTTTTGTCTCTGTCAGATCCTGACAACTCAATTTGTGGTCTGCGGCTCAAACACACTCGCCAGCGACGAATCATAGGAGGAGAGAACTCTCTGAGGTAAGCTGGAAGAGACAGAAGGGATTAATAATGGTACAGAGAACGCCTGCCAAAGACATATAGAATGAAACCAGTTGGAAGCATTTTCAAGTTAGATTGAAAACAGCTGATCTGAGAATACAGGCAAAGATATACACGACAGGGATGTGTACTACCTGCAAACATGAACATCCACAGTATGTGGTGAAGTGAAAGTATGCGAGTATAAAGAGTCGGAATGTTGGCGTCTAATTTGTGAGTCACAGTGATGATTTACAAGAGAAACACGTACACAGAAGACGTCTGGAATTAAAAAGGAATGTCTTGTGGTTATGTGTGTGTGGGTGTTTCCAGCTTGCTTACACCTGCTGCACGTAAACTAGTTCTGCTAGCTTTGTTTCCGATCTTATGTCCTTTAAAAGTATGTGTATGTGTGCTGCGTGCTGTGCTCTTTATTGTCCATAAATGTGTCTTCATTTATATATATATATATATATATATATATATATTTATATTTCTTTTCAAAGTTGCCAGAGTGTTAAAATGTTAAGAGTTTAAGTTTGTTAAATGCATGTGATGCAGAAGTTGTAAAATCGACAAGTAATCGTGTCTAATAATCCTGATCTCAGTATCAATCCAAAACACTGTGATTATGATTTTTTGCCATAATGGAGCAGTCCTGATCAACATAATGATCGAGGTGTGGCTACCATACCATGAAGACTTTGTTCTAAAGTCAAATTTAGTCAAATGTCGTTCCTTTTGTAGCATTGCAAAAAAAAAAAAAAAGAAGCATTCATTTGCTTTTAAATGCTATAGACTGGATTCTGTGTCTACACTTTCATTTCAGGTTATTTGTGCACTTACACACAGTAACTGCACTCGTGTGTTTGTGTTCCTGTCTGTAGGGGCGGCTGGCCATGGCAGGCAGCAATACGTCTGCGAGGGTCTCGTGGAGACGGGAGGTTGGTGTGTGGAGCGACTGTAATCGACACCTGCTGGGTCCTCACCTCTGCACACTGCTTCAAGAGGTCAAACATACAAACTTACACGTACACACTAAAGTAGAGCGTCTTTGTGTCACACTTTGTGTTGCCGTGTACCAGTAATCTATTTTTAGCTGCAGAAGGCAGGAGCACAGACTTACTTCATCTCACTTTCATCTGGGCTGATGGCCTCCACATGGTGCCGCCATCTTGGAATCGATCACCTAATGCATACAGCAGAGAAGGCGGTGGGAAGGCTAATGCAAAGAAAAAGAAATGAATTGAACAGAGAGCCAACATGAGAAAGTAGGGGGTTTAGGGATCACTTGCCCTGGAGTCTGCTTTGGATCTTGATGCATTAGCTGTAAGGTTTGAAGGCTGTATTTAAAGTGAAACATTTTTCAATTGTGTCACTGGGTATTGTTTTTAATGTTCGGGTTTCCTAGTCAAACCAGAAGTCTTTGCAGACTCCAGCAGCTCAAGCCTTTCAAATCCTGATGTTTCCGCATTAAAGAGAGGAAAAGCTCATTCACTAAATCCTCACTTGTGCCATTGCGCAAGACATTCCCAGGCCCCTTCCACTGCCGGAGGTGTACTCCTTAATACAAGAACCTCGTCCTCTGCACTGTAACTCATCACACACAGGAAACACATCTGTGCAGCCCTGCAAATTAAAACCGCTCAGGATGTAGAAATCAGGAGCTCTCAGACTGAGTAATGCAAACACTGCGACCAGTTTGCCACAGGTGTGATTGCACAAAGGACTCATCAGTTTAACTTGACTGGTACTTCAACTGAAGTTATTTAAAACCACACAAAGGAGTTGTAATTTCAACAGATGATCTGCCAAGGTAAATAAACAATGGGTGTTATCCATTCAAGGTCATGTTCTAAGAATAATAATAATGATAATAAAAATAACTTGATTTATATAGCACCTTTTAAAAACACAGGTTTATAAAGTGCTTTGACAAACAAGAACAAAGCAAACTAAACCAACCACAGAAGAACATAAACAACAGCAAGAACATAACAGATGCAAAATACTAAAAATAATTAAATACAATTCAACAGAAAAGAACCCAAAGTGCACGATACCCAACAGACATACAGTATATAACCCGACCATCACAAGAACCATGATAAGAACCCAACAACACGAGCTGAGACCAAGAGGAACCAAAGATTTAAAAAGATGTAAGAAACTAAAAGAGATAAAAGCAAATAAAAAGATAACAGCAATAAGAAGGTAAGAGCAGTAAAAGAAATAGAAACAAGTGGTTAAAGGATCAAAAAACCCAAAACTATAATATTAATAAAAATACAAAGTAAATAATATGTTATGACGCATGCTCACACCTAGGAGCCTCAGGCCTGTTGTGTGGGTGTTCTTTTTAGACTTGTTGATCCTTTGGTCGCAGTCTGTTTGATGACATAGTGTAGACAAGTATTCTGCTGACTGCTGCAGATTGGCAATTTATACAAGACACACGCGGCACAATACATTTGACTGTTGTGACAGACTATTCTTTGTGATTAATGTTTATTATCAAGATGATGTAACACACAACTACACAGGGCTGGGTATATTGGGTATATACTGGGTATATTTAGTTTTTAAGATTTATTGATATATTTTCAAATGAGATAAAGAGTAGAAAAATATCTTGTATATATCGATATGGTTTATGTCACTTTAAAGTATTGTTATACGTTTCTTCCGTAGAGCCGCCAGTTCACCTGTTTCTCCTCTCTCTGTCTGATCCTCATCACCCTGCTCCACTTCTCTGCCTCACTGAGCAAAACTTCAAAAAAACATGCAGGAAAGGAAAACCAATATATCCATTCTATTTCATTTAAGGATCATTTTTACAATACAATACTTTATTGTCCCCCAGGGGGAAATTTGTATCACAGCTTTGCAGCTTTGTACGGTTGGTACACATAAAGAAAACATACAACACATGAAGAAACACATAACAAAGAAGGGGCCGGTCAGCGTGGAAGCTTGTTTAGGGGACAAAGCTCTTTTTGAAGTGTGCCCTCTTCCAAGTCAGGGTTCTGTATCTAAGAAAAGAGTGGATTGAGTGGGTGAGAGGGGTCCTGGGCTATAGTGAGTGCTCTGTGAGTCAGGGCTCTGTAGTGGAGTTGTGAGAGGTTTTAGATAGGTAAGCCTATGATTTCCGAAGCACTATTTGTGATACGGGTGAGTTTACTTTAGTTTGTAACAGTGAGCATGTTGAAGAAACATGTAAAGGAGGATGGGTTGGATGATTTTGTTACTCAGAAAGTAACAGGAGGGGAGGTGAGACAGACAGGGCTCGGAGTTTCCGTATGGACTAAAGTCTTTGCGGGCAGCGTTTATGAGTGTCGGCCGTGTGTTGAAAGTTAAGTTTATTGTCATGGGTGAGTCCAAGATATTTGAAGGAGCTGACCATTTCGACAGTTTCGTTGTTAATGTATGTGAGGTTATGGACTGTATGTGGGTTTTCAGCTCATTTTTCATGCGCATGTTGACGTTGTGGAGCAGGCTGTCAATCAAAGTGTCGGTGTGACATTCCGACCATGTGGATTTGACTTTGTTTTTGTTATTTCTTTACAGAAAGAATATCGAGATATGTATTCTGCATCCCCGTTCTGCTAAAAAAAATATCGAGATATGACTCTTGGTCCGTATCGCCCCGCCCTACAACTCCACACCACATCATAAGAAACAACAGAGATCATGAAATCATCGTGAAGCTTCCTGTAAAAAAATGTTTTATCAAAGACATTCCGAGAAAGTGAGAAAGGTCATGTCGTCGTTCTTTCATTGGTCAGATATCAGCTATGGTAGCTTGAGCTATGACAGCTTTGAAAAGTAATTTGCTGCATGCTGCCAGAGCATGCAGACCAAGATAGAGACTTCCGACTACACAGTGTCACCTTTCTTTTACAGCAACTGAAATATTACACACATAGAAACACACACGCTGACGGAAAAACAGGCGCAGACGAAGCACGCAGCACGCAGCACAATACTCTCGATTATCTTGTTTTCATGATCATTGGCAGCCAAAATCCTGGCCAAAGCCAAAGTCCTAACCATGATTTCATTAAGAAATGAAGCCTTTGAAAGGTGGCAATGAGGGGAAGAACAAGTATTTTATCTAAGAAGGATTTATGGAAGGTCCAAAAAAGTGTGAACTAGTTGTCACTAGTTCTGTTGGACAAAAATAAACACTCAAATAAAATGTCACTTTCTCTCTCTCTCTCTCTCTCTCTCTCTCTCTCTCTCTCTATTTCTCTCTCTCGCTCTATTTCTCTCCCTAGACACCACACACACACACACACACACACACACACACACACACACACACACACACACACACACACACACACACACTTAAAACAAACAAACAAATCAACTAACTCACTCCCAGTAACATAATACACAGAAAACACACAAACATGTTGGTGTGCCTACATCTACTTGTTCAAATTTGCAACACAGATGGTTTGAGCGTGACACATGAGGTGACATGATCATATTACATTATTCCAAAACTACAATTTCCGATTAGTAGGCCCATCAAAATTTGACCTTAGGCCAGTGGTCACATGCTGTCAATGCATTAAACCTATTTATACCTTTGAGCTGTACAGCTGGGGGCTTGCCAACTGTAACAGAACGCCAGCAGTTTTTTCAGATGCTTTTAGCAACAACAACAACAACAATGTTAAGATAACTTGGGTGTGACTGCATGCCATAATCTTGTGCCAGTCCTTAATAGATTTGTACAACAGCGTCATTCAGTCTGGAGCTCAAAACCTGTGGGCCATTGTGCATGTGTGTGCATGTGTGTTAATGGTTATGTACTGTACTCTACTTAGAAGACTTGTCAGCAGTGTCTCCGCTCTGCCAGGAAGGCTGTAACATTCCCAGGTCAGGAGATCTTTCCGGAAACACTCCACCAGTTGTAACTGGACACAGCGGCTTGGCTCGATCAAAAGGCCTCCTTCTTTCACTCCTCTCTTCATCCTTCTCCTCCCTCGCTCCATTGACTTTAATTCAGCCATTGTCCCAGACTCCCCCTTCTCCTCTCCTCTTCCTCTTCCCAGCTTCTTGCGGATAAAGCCAAACATCTTAGGCGTGGAAACCCCTTCAGTAGCCTATGATTCAGATGAAAGTACAAGTACATGGGGCGCTGGTGGTGCAGCGGTTAGTGCTCGCGCCCCATGTATGGAGGCTGTAGTCCTCCAAGTGGGCGGCCCAGGTTCCCCTCTCTCTCTCTCTCTCTGTCTCCCCCTGATTTCCGACTCTATCCACTGTCCTATCTGTCGAATAAAGGCACAAATGGCCGAAGACTAAATCTTTTAAAAAACAAAAAAATTACAAGTACAAATGTATTTGTTGTTATTGTCTTTCCTTTATTTATTCTAATTTATTCTTCACAGTTATTATTGCTTAAGTGTTTAATGTAACCATAAATGCACTTTGAATGTATTGTGTTGCAGAGAGATGGGCACAGAGGAGGTTTGAAAAGATAATACTTAGCCTACTGATTAGCAAAGCTCCTAAAGAATAACAACAAAACCCCTCAAAATCTAAAGTACTCGCTGGCGAAAAGAACAGATTTCATGACTGCATGGTCTGAATGTAACATCATGGTATTTTTCCAGCTGTAGAACAACTACTGGTGATCTAACCCCTACCGGAGCTCTTAATTTTATTGCTCATATTTTATGTATAAAGAAGAGTGATCCTTCACACATGCACACACCCTCTAATGGCCCCTGTGGCCCTTCTCTCTGTTTCTCTCTGCAGGTATGGAAACAGCACCAAGCAGTATAAAGTCAGAGTGGGCGACTACCACTCGCTTGTCCCCGAAGAGTACGAGGAGGAGTACGCCGTCGATCAGATCGTCCTTCACCCAAGCTACCACTCCCAGAGCAACGATTACGATCTGGCCTTGGTCCGTCTGTCACCAGGAGCAGTGGGCCACATGCCGGGAGAGTGCGTGTCATTCAGCAGACATGTTCTTCCTGCCTGCCTGCCCATGAGGAAAGAGAGAGTGCTCAAGCAAGCCAGCAACTGTCACATCACCGGCTGGGGTGACACAGGTGAGGGTGTGTTGTGTGTTTGTGTCACAGGGGAGATAATAGAGTGACCCTGGATGCTTCACACAATCACATTTAGATATTGGTTTCCATTTTATATACAATTGAAAACAATTCTCAATTCTCAAAAAAGCACTGAAACGCACCAGATTGAGTTGGCAGACATGTCCCTCTGACATCATGCTCAGGGCGAGCAGCTCACATTCTTCTTCAATGTTTTTCTGCTTTATATGAGGTTTCAAATCCTACAAATGTAGCAAATAAGACAAATGTATAGCCCTCCAGTACTTCTCAATTGATAACCATCAAAAACAACCAGTAGTGAAAACTAGGGCGACATTTGGCCTGATTTCAAGTAAAAACAACATAGTTTGAGAAGCAGTTAGCTAACGTTAGACATTAGCGTACAGTCAACTAAGCTAAGCTTTTCATATTGTCACAAGAAATTTCTAGCTAAAGGTCATGAAGACAAGCTAACAGTTATGTTACTGTAATAAATCTTACCCTTAAGCTAGTAGTTGGCTTATTGCCAACATTAGCATAATTAGCTGGGTTTTTTTTAGCTGTATTTTCAAAGCACTCGTTGTCTCTCCAGATTTTGACCACTCATTGTTTATTTATTTTTTTACTTGGGATCAATTGAGATGCTTTCAAATGATCAGAACTTGTTAGATTCCAGTTGATACATAGATGGGGTTTATTGGGTTTGTGTTTATGAACTATAAATACAGCTGTTTGATGTTGTGAGCCTCTCAATGGCCCTCTGTGTATAGAAGGGTTAATAAACACAAGAAAAGGAGAATGTTGTCAATAATTTGGCTTTATCTGGTCCCGTTGGAGTCTTCCTATATCAATTATTATCATTTATTTTTTAAAGTTTTTTTGGGGGGGCTTTTTGCCTTTATTGGATAGGATAGCTGAAGAGCAAAGGGAAATGTTGGGGAGGAAAGTGAGGGTGTTGAAATGCAGCAAGGTCGGATTTGAACCCACAGCCGCTGCAATGAGGACTACAGCCTCTATACACGGGGCACGCAACAAAACCGCTATCGGTGTCCTCCACACCAATTATTTTTCAGCTGAAATCTAGAGGAGAATCTTCCACCAGCTTTTGCACTTGTCTGACGTATGTGTCCGTACACTTGACTGAGTAAGCGACGCACATCTGTTAGCGATCTGTAAATTACATGCTGATGTCATTAATCATAACAACACAGTCACTAAGGGCTAGACAATGTCACAGTACATGCTTATGTCAAAAACATGTACTCCCTCTTGAGGGACCAGTGTATCATATTCCCTTTATAACTGCATGTGTATCGGAGAGAGTGCTTTCATTTGTTTCTGTAAGTGTTTTGACAACACAAGCTATTTACAGCGCCTGTGATGCAGGGAAAGGCTGTTTCATTAAGGGTGAGAAGTCTGGTTTGTACAGCTGTTTGTTTTTGGCTGTCTGCCACTCTGACATCACAAAAATACATGCAGGCTAATATTGCACAGAAAAACAGACTTAAGCTGCCATGCAAAGTAAATATGAATGTTTGCCCCTGAAGAGAGGCTGGAACTAAAGCCTCCCATAGATTTCTTTTGTCATCTTTTCCAAAGTAAAGAGAGAAAAAGATGTACGATAGGAACCTTCATTGAATGAAAAACAACAACAACAAATCTTAGATTTGACCAGAAATAAACAAAAGCAGGTGACTCAGTGGAGAAACATGGAGGCGTAACAGAGGCAAAATATTTTTACTGCCTAATTTAGTTTGTCAGAATGTTTTCATATAAAGACAAAAAGTAGCTAAAGGTTAAAGGTTGTCGTTATTTTTTGCAGATATTTTCTCCTAAACGGACGTCAATTAAAGGTTTGGTCCGATGATGGCGGTAGCTGAACTGTCAGAAAGTGATAAGGTTTAACAATGACTAAATCAATCCAGATATTTCTCTTTAAATCAAAGCTGGCAACAAGCATGGTCAAAACAAAACTACTCAATTATTCAAAGGCTGCAGACAATATGAGAGGCAGCTAATAAAAGAAGCATTGAGGCTCCGAAGTAAAATCTGTTTTTCAGCCTGCAGTTTCACAGGTTGTCAATCTACCAGTCTCTGACATTTGTCACATATAAACTTAGATGCTCAAACATACCACTCATTCTAACTCATCCCCCTCTTTCTCAGGTCGCTCATACTCCAAGACCCTGCAGCAGGCCCCCCTCTCCTTACTCCCCCGGCGTCACTGCCAGCAGCACTTCCAAGGAGCCTTCACAAGCCGCATGCTCTGCGCCGGCAGCATCCAGCCGGAGAGGCGGGTGGACAGTTGTCGTGGCGACAGTGGAGGTCCGTTGGTGTGCGAGCGCCCAGGAGGGGGTTGGGTGGTTTATGGGGTGACGTCCTGGGGCCATGCCTGCAGGACACAACAGTCCCCCGGCGTCTATACCAGAGTCTCTGCCTTCAGCTCCTGGATACACAAAGTCATCGGACATGGTGGCGAAAAGAGAGGGGGCATTGAAAGGTGAAACACTAATCACAGTTCACATGGGATCAGAGTGGATTACTCTCAAGACTGGCACGATAACTGACACAACAACATATTTCAGACATGAATACCTGATGCGTGTGACTCTGTTATTTCAGTCGTATAAACTGACTGTCAAAGCGAGAGGACAAGGAAACAAAACGTTTTCCCGTACAACCTTTTTTTTTTTTTTTTTTTTCTTTGTAGAGAGGAGTGCTATTCTGTTCACTCACCTGAGTCATTAGCACTTATTTGAACGATTTCATCTTGAAAGCTGCAAGATTATAAATGATGTTAACTCTCAAATTAAAAAAATGTCATTACTATCTTTTTGTTGCGACTGCACATGAAACTACAATGTCTTCCTTTCTGTTTTCAGTGCTTACTCTTGTTGTAAGGTTATATTATTATTTATGCTGTGAATCGTGGGATTACACTTGTTGAAAAAGGGGACCATAGTATCCAACATAAAGCATGCACTCCTGCATACACAATGAGTATTGATAGACATGAATTTGCAGATTTGCACTAAAACCCCTCTCTATGTACTTAATGCATGGTGTCCAGTGATTTTGTGTTTAATATTATCGTCATAGTAACATCTGCCAAAGTCAAATATATGCTCTTACACTTCATTTCATACTTGTTTATGGAATGTTTCTTCATTGTGACCTTTGTTTTACTGTGTTCAATGCAGATTTGATGTCTTAGGAATAACTCAGGCGTTGATGGTGTATTATCCAATCAGTATTAGTCCTTGTCTCGGCGCTGCTTGACATTTGCAGAGGAAAGAAGGGACTATAGTGTCTCTGAATCAAAGCACAAGACAGCATTTTTAGGTGTTGATTTGTCTTATAGACACTTTTGATTCATGTTGTGTGATGGTTTGTCCAGGGAGACAATCTGGTTCACTTGAAAAAAGAAAACAGCCACTACACTGCCTTTTTTTTATTTGGTCATGACTGACTGTGGTGTTTAAATGTACTGTAACATCTCTTCATAAACTTTGATTTTGTAAAAATGAAAGAGTTTTGTGTGTAATCATTACATTCTTCAAACCATTGCATCATAATGGGCGTATGCAGCTCTCTTAAAACCAGTTTGGTGCATATTTGTTGTTCTGAGTGTTTCTTTCATTGGAATTAGAGGATCTGTCATTCCCACACAGCAGCAGACCTGAAATACTTCCAGTGACAGCAGCTGGAACTGAAGTCTTTCAGGTTTGTTCCTGACCACAAACTGTCAAAGTGAGCACCGACATGTCAGACAATGTGTACACACACACACACACTCACACAGCAACAAACACTGTCTTCAGGAATGGCAGCCCTTTTCTCAGTCGTCCTCATCGAGTCTGTAAACACTTCCTGTTGACTCAACACTCATTTGAGAACAGGGACAACTGTTACAACGAGAAGCTGCAAGGAATCATTGCAAAGACCACTAAACTCTTTCATGTGTTTGTCTTATTTAAATATGTGTGATTTAAAAAGAAAAAGACGGCTCGTGCTGTTATCGACGTTTTGAAAATTCCAGATTATTTGTGCAGCACGTTTAAAACAGCCTCAGCTGACCAACGTGCTGCACAGAGAAAGTGTTACAACAAAAGCAAACAAAGAAAGACTTTTTTAAAAATCAAATATTGGATTTTTTAAAGCTTATTTCAAAGGCCAGGTTAAAAGGTTGGGTATTGAGTTGTGCTTTTGAATGAATTGAATGAGTTAGCGTCTCTGATGATGAGAGGCCTGCCACTGAGAAGGCACAGTCGCCTCTGAGTTTCCGTTGAGCTCGAGGAAGACGAGGAGAGACTGCTCAGAGGACCTTAAAAGGGATTCAAAGTTTTGATGAATAAAAGGAGTGACTTAAAAAACAAGTTATAGCATTTTAAAATGGATTCTAAAGGTAGTCAAGTGAAGGCAGGCGAGTACAGGAGTGATGTGCTCCCGTTTTACTTGTACCTGTTAAATATCTGGCAGCAGCGTTTTGTACATACTGCAGACGTGAGAGGGAGGACTGACTGACTCCCATATAGAGGGAGCTGCAGTAGTCCAGGCGAGACGTAATAAAAGCACGTTTCACTAGGTCTTAGGTTCGTAGTTAGAGGAAGCAGCCTTTGACCACAGAGTTTATTTGTTTGTGGAATTTGAAGGTTGAGTCACGCCAAGATTTATAGCAGAGGGTTTTACTTAAGATGACAGTGGGCCAAGTTTTTGGGGGCAAACAGAACTACCTCAGTTTTCTGTTCATGTAGTTTAAACAAGGTTTTGTGCCATCCATTTTTTAAATGTCTTTGAAGCAGTCGAGCAGTGTTTTGTAAGTTATAAAGTTGTAGTGGTTGTGTAGATGTTGTTTGTGTATGTACCAAAGACGTTAAGAGACTACAGATGTAAATAGGCTTAGAGCTACCTCTGGCTACAGCTACTGTCCCTGTCAAAATAAACAAATAAACACATAAATGAATAAAATAAGCTTGACAAATAAACTTGACTTGACTTTGTAGTTGAAGGTAATCAATTTTTCGGGATAGATGGAAATTCATTGGCAGAAAAATCTAAATCTCTAGTATCTAGTGATCTTTAATGATTTAAGTTTATTTTACTTACTGACTGTCACATCGTATGTGTGTGAAAGCATACAGTACAACGATAATCATGGTGCATTACCACCATTTACAGACCATCTCTAAACTTTAAGCGTTCATTCAGCTGATTGAAGTGACACAGCAGTTTGAAATGTATTCAACATGCCGTTGCTGTTTGTCGCACACATGAATACAGTGCTGATCCCAGAATTCAAAGCATGCTCAAAGGGGGTTTTTCTTGGGGTTAACCTGTGTCCTTCTCAACTGTCATACCTAAATTCCTGAGAACTGTTTTCAAACAAGAACGCAGTTGTCCATATTGTCTAATAGCACCCTCCTGTGGTCATTTTCACACACTACAGATCTTTGGAAGTCATTGAGCACCGTGACATGAACCAGGATATTATGTGTAAAACATGATCAAAACAGATTTCAGTGTAATCAAATGTAAACAGTAAAATGTTTATTGAATATATCTTGTCTTGTGTTTCCTTCTATGTATTCTGATTTTTATTCATTTAATGTTTCTATCAAATGATTCAACTCATGAAGATTATAAAGAAGACACTTTGCATGAACATACAGGATAAATAAAGACACCAGAGTCTATTGGCCTCAGTTGTCTTTTTTCAATTTTCTCTCCCAGCCGAACCTCTTACCTCTAACCAGTTTGGGATATCTGGTGTCACCAGAGGTGGAGCAGAACAGAAGGTCTCATTATACATGGATAATTTATTTCTGCTCGTATCTGTTTCCATCCCTTTAACTCTGGCAACACTTGGGAAAAGCAGTTGGGAAAGATCTGAGGAAGATGATTAAACCTGAATGAGAGTGATCTCATGCACATCAAATTGGCTGCTAGAAACCCCCTCCCCCGACCAGCTGCTTTTGAAGCTTTATAGATTTGGGATTTGTGTTTCTTTCAGACCAATTATGTCTAGATCAGCAACCCTTGAGTGATTGTTTGTCTTGAGCAAAAGCAGCCATTTTCCAAACAATAATATAAAAAGCTATAATCTTAACTGCTTTTCATAATACAGATATAGATAAGGCTTATTTTTGTCAACACTGAATATGTTTAATAACTAAATGTACTTACATTTCTCTTAAAAATGGCCCAACCACTACATATGATGTATTTTTATCTTATTAATCAAGAGTTTAGTCTATGCAGTATCAACCAAATAACATCACACCCATGATATCATGTCCAAAAATGTGCTTTTTCACAGATAGCAGAGCAGTTTTGGTTAAAATAATGCTTTGCAGCTAACACCCGCCCCCGTGGACTCTGCAGGAAAGATCGGAGCCTGATTTCAAAGAACATAACTTGAATACCTGAAATCACTCAGTTACTTCTGCCTCCTTTCAAAGACACCAGGCTGGTGCAGGGTTTAAGCTAATGCAGCTAAAGATAAATGAGTATATGTCAGATTTTATCTGTACCACCATACAGGTTTTTAAGTGTCTATCTTAGCTTAAAATATCAAATAACGTTTGTTTTAACATACTCATCCTGTGTGACATTCCTGCGCTGTGAACCTGTCCTGCATGCATTCCTGCCACACTGGTATTTGTCACTATTGATTTATTATTAAGCAGTGCAGTCCTCCGTTCTGGATGCTTCTGCTTAGACCACCAAGGCATAAATCTGATGACGAGATGTCATTGCTCATGTCGTGACCTGTTTCTCTGGTAATGTCAAAGCTCTCCATCACATTTATAGGGAAGTAACCGTCAATAGCTCGACAATCATTCTACCTGGCAGCCCTTACTGCATGTTATTCCAGCACTTTCAAACATCCTCTTACATTGCTCACAGACTACCACCCTACCTGTTCCCTCAGGTCATCAAGTGAAGGTGTGTTAGTCATACCAAGAACTAGATCAAAGTCCGGAGAGGGGGCCTTTAGTTACTGTGCTCCTTCTCTCTGGAACAAACTGCCTGTTGAGCTGAGGTCCATCGCAAACTGTCTCTACTTTTAAACTAAAAACCTATCTATTCTCCCAAGCATACGAATAGTTACTGTGTGTGTATGTAAATATTATCCCTTGTGTCATTGGTTGTATGTGCAGTTTGTCTTTTTTGTGTTTCATTGCTATGTGATGTCTCTGATGTGCATTGGATGTGCGCCTTAAAAAAAGGTGATTTCTGTATCTTATTAATGATTGTTTAAATAACAGTTTTTTTCTTCCATTCCTGTGTTTGAGTCATCGAAGTAAAGCACACCCAGAATCGCCCCTGCTATTCACACGGGCTATTCAAAGATGGCACGTGCTCTGTACATTTCTTCGTCACCCAGAATGGTGAAATGTCCTGGTTTTTAGGCTTGAACACGTTTGTATAGGAGGTAAGCTGATGGGGACTATTGCAATACGTGACAGACATGAATTCTTCACACATCTCACTGTCATGTGTGACAAAAAGCCCATTGTTACAAAGACTGTGGGACTCTATGCTCAGCTGAAGGTGTGTCCCTGCACAACATGTGTCGCTTGGCATGGAAGAACACAAAAAAAAAAAAAAAACAGCTCATGATGTCAGTCATCTCCATGTCTTTAATTTTGGTTTCTGTGTTTGACATTTTGGGGTTTTTTTTGCATTCAAATTGAAGCTCAACAACGTAGGCCACTGGTTTTTTACAAAGGAATAAAAAAAAAAAGGAGGTTAAGACTTGAAGAATGAGATAATGATAAAACAAAGAAAAATAATTGCCTGCAGTTACAGAAGCTACTTAAAGGGTCTTGGAATGAAGTGTCTTTTCCATTAGGCTTGTTTCGGTCCCTTTTCATCCCGCAGAGTCATGTTTCCTCGATCCTTAGCGCTGAAATCGCGAGCGCTCGTGCTCTGCCAGACCGACATGGTGTTCTTCTGCACGCCTCGCCGCAGGAAAAGAATGAGTGGGCAAATGCATCTTGCTTCACCAGTCTATACTTTCCAGTGAATGCCTCGAGTGACATCTGTAAAGGGTGATAAATCTACCAGAAATTATCTTCAATTTAAAAAAAATAAAATAAAACTAAAGAACGACAACTTATGATGGAAAGTAACAGCCTGTCACTCACCCTGAGTCTATGCACTTCTTCTCCCTATTGATTCACTCTCATTGTGACAAAAAAGAGAACAAAAAGAGGAAGTCAAAACAATTCTACACGGGGTGCATTATTCCCTTTTTGAAAATACATGGAATGGATTTTAGTGCAAAGTCATATCTCTGGAAACCACGCACAGCCGACCAGCGCTGCCCTGGCATCGTAACTCAAAGATGAAATAAAACAATAAGAAGAGAAGTCACCATCAGAGTCTCTGCTGGTCTGCGGTTAAAAAGCGTTCCACAGCTCAGAACAGGGTGGGAGTATTGAAGAGTTGCAAAGATGCTTCTCTTCTACCAAAATTCTCTTCATCAGGTCTCAGTTTCTGCTGAGGGTGACCCAAAACTTGCATTTCTTTAGTCCCTCAGATGGTTCATCCACGGTTCAATAGTTCAGTTTCAGCCCGTCTAAATGTCTTTGCGCTCTCCTGACCTCTGTTTTCTCCAGCAGGGTCACAGCTCCTAAGTGAGACAAGGCTCCCTGTCCTTGCCGTCACCTCAGGGTTCACTCAAAGGCCGCAGACAGTCGCATCTGAAGGTCAGGCGCTGCTCCTGGTTTCTTCCTGGTCGTTGACCCATTGACCTTTATCCCCTGTTCATGGATGCAAAGGTTATCTAACCTTCAGAAAGAGGTAAAGAGAGGGATGGGATTTGAGAGGGAAACACGGAGAGGAGAGGGGGGTGAGAGAGGGAAGAATGAGTCATTTAATTCCGTTCTGTTTATTTATTGATTTAAATGTCAGCCATGGAAAAAGAAAGATAACATGCTGTGATGGCTGTGAATGGGTTTGAAAAGCGAGCAGACTTGTCAAGTGGCTCCCTCTGATGCATAAATAGTGAGTAACACAAACAAATCCTCAGACAAAAGAGACAAACCGTGTTGAGCACTGAGAGAGAGCCCTGCAGAGATCAAGGTGAGGTGGCTGTCAGGAACAGCACTTTCACGATGAATGTGCTTTGAATGCTTTGAAAGAATTCTGAAGTAAGACAGTTTAAGAAATATCTCACTTGTCTTAGCAACATCATTAAAATGTTGCCTCTGTTTTGAGTATTACCCCTTAATAATTTGAGCAAAACTTAGTTTTGTTGGAACTCTGTTTGTCTTGTAAAACTTTATTATCATTCACATTGTCACTGTATGTGGAATCCAGCAGTAACACTTTTTATTTCTTCAATGCAAGACTTTAAATATAGTTGTATATTTTGAAAGACTTCTGTTTGTTGTACAAGACAGCCCCCTACTGCCATTTTAGCACATTTTGAAGCAATGCTTTAGTTTAAAGTTTGTCAGCCATCGTGTGTGTGTGTGCGTGTGTGTGTGTGTGCCTTGCCTATTGACAAGCAGCACCTCTGCATAATTGTGTGCACCAATCAAATATAAAGCAGAGTTTTAAAGTCTGATGTCTGATGGGTTGCTTGCTTTTGTTACTAGAACGGCTGATAAAATGGTTAATTTCACGAAGATAGATGGATTAGATCTCGACCATATTCATATCTCGTCTCTATTCGGCTGTCCTATCCAATAAAAGCAAAAATGTTCCAAAAAAAAAAAAAAAAAAGTAAAATTCATTCGGAGAATTTAAAGAGTGCAACAGTTAGAAAAAAAACTCTATTGGTATGAAATGTAGACCTTACACAGACTCTCAGGGTCACGTCAAAAAAACAATTTTCAAAGTAATAATAGTTAACACGAGATCTAAAATGTCTTTTTGACACCCCCTCCACCTTTTTATGATGATCTTTTGAGGGTTAAATACTTCACAAATACGTTTCTACATACTCTAATTGTGACCGACAAAAAGCCGTTCAAGACGTCCTTTACCACTTTTCAACCTTTTCAGGAGCTTCAAGAACTTTTCTTTCACTGTCCCCCTGTTGTAAATTGGTTTATCCAATTTATCTCCCACTGTCTTAAATTGTGTGATGAGTGTCCCAGAGTTTAATGCTGCTGACCTTCTGAAGCTCCTCTCTCAGCCAGGAGGGAAGAGGCTGTCCGAGACGATGCAGCAGCTTTGACAGCTCCACGTTGTGTTCCCTGTAGTACCTGGAGAGATATGCATGAGCCTGAAGAGAGAAGAGAGGGGCGAAAGAGAGGGTTAGATAAATAGTACAAGGGAGAGCAGATATAAATCGGGAAATACGTGCAATGAATTGAGGAAATAAAACAATTAGGGAAATAGTTCAAGTTGGTGCGTTAGATGGCAAAGACAGGAAGAGGAGACAAAGTGACGGAAAGATGGTGGCAGGAGGGATGTAAAAGCGTTGTTTAGAAGGGGTATTAAGTGAAGAAAATAAAGGAGACAGCATGGGAGTAGGGGACAAACAAGAAATTGAGAGAGATTAATGATGTGCCACCATCATTAGATTAGTTTATTTCTCCACAATAGGACTTTAGGGCCGCTAAACGCAGAGCTTCAAGAACACAGCTCCGAAAGTATAGAGGTCAGAGAGAGGGAGAAAATTACATGAAGGATGCATGAGATCCATTATTTCTCTCCCTCCTGTGTGCATCCCTCATCTCTGCCTTTTTCCCCCCGTCGCCACTCCCTGGTGTTCCCCTCCATCCCCTCCATCCCCCCCCCCCACACCTTGTCCTCTCTCCCCTCTCCTTTCTGTCCCTCTGGTGGAAACTCAAATACAGTTTAATTACAGGTGACACATTAGCCATGTGTGATCACGTGTGGAGACAAAGTGTATCCCTGCGTGTTTGTCTTCATGCGAGAGCAAACGTGTGATTCATTGTCCGCACGTCTGCTCTCTCCTCTGTGGAATCAGTGGCCGGGACAAAGATTTATGGATTGGATTTTCTCCTTCTACCTTCTCCTCCCTCCGTCCTAACACCCCCCCCCCCCCCCCTCCTCCTCCCCATCTTCTCTCTTGCGGGTGTTGTGTCACTATTGAGTCCTCATAATTAGGTTGTAACTTTCTGGCAGGATCTGATTGGCTGACAGTTTCCACCCCAACGCGGAGTCCTGTGGGAAATTTTGCCACAGCAATGGAAAGCACTGTGGGCTGTCACTGTCAGTCAGACTGCTGCTTTCTCTTTATTATTTGTCTTTTTCGCCAACATGCCGTATCATTTTTATTCCAACTGGGATGAAATCTGTTTTAATTAAAATGTAGACTTTTTTTTATTTTTTTTTTTACCTCTGGCTCCATAGGAGGGTACTTTCTCCCTTTGCTTTTCCCCAAACACTTGGTCTTTCCTCCCTCAAGGAGCTGGCACCAAAAGCCCTTCTGAGGGTCGAACCTGGGAGAAGAGAAAAGGATGTCACGTCTTTGTGAGAAATTCAAAACGAGAGGGATAGCTCAGTATAAAGCAGAGTTTTCTTCCTTGAAGGAATTAAAGTTGAAAAAGTATGGCGCACGTACATTCACTCACACTCACATAAATGTCAGTACACATTGGGCACACTCTCTGTCTATCTCCTACTCTTTGCTATCGGTGTCTCTGCAACTGACACACTGTCTCCTCTCATCTCTCTCCGCCTCTCTCGCCCCCCCCTCCGCATGCTTCTCCTCTCCGTCGAGAAGCCTTGCTCTTTCTGGCTCTCTATCTGTCTCTCCATCTCTTTCTCGGTTATTTATACCGATGCTCAATGCAGACACGCGATACTGAAGGAATAAGTTCCTCTGATCTTTCGGCCTGTTATACAGTTGTTTTTGTTTTATAGTAACCGAGGGACTCCTGTTTTACTGCAATTGTGACAATGCATTTGAAAAATATTATAAAATATACAGTATAGCACATCTTCCTCGTTTTATCAAAAGCTTTTTTTTCAGTAAGTTTCAATCCATCCATCATACATCCTTTAAAAAAAGGACCTATCATGCAATGAAGACTGCCGTCAGACACACAAGCAGAAAAAGCCGACGATTATCTGACTGCTGCGGTTTCCAGGTAGATGAGCAGATTGAAAATATTGGTCACAAAACAATGAATAATGTTTCTTAAGGCTGTATGGGTTGTGTGTGGGGTGTTCTCCTCTCTCCCTTATTGATGCTGTGTTTTTTAATGAGGATCTTGTGCATAAGGGTAATGTGCATACTGTACATGTTGTTTGTGGTTTTCATTGGTGTGTGCTTCTCTGTTAACATGTTTTGTTTGACAAGTCTCTCCAATGGGAGTTTGAATGTAATTTTATCGAATGGTATCGTATTGTATAGTTACTTATCACATTTTATCGTATCATATTACATCACACTGCAGCGCCAACCGCACCGCAACGCATCCTTATTATAAAAAACATGGCTACCAAAGACATAAAATAGCAATGAGATGAAATCTAATCACTCGGGGATGTACCTATGTGCATGGTTGGGTTGTGTGTGGGGGTATTTCTCATCTTTCCCTTATTTATGGTGTGTTTTTTTTTTAATGAGGATCTTGTTCATAAGGGTAATGTGTACAGGTTGTTTGTGGTTTTTCATTGGTGTGCTTCTCTGTTCACATTTGTTTTTAGTTTTGTTCGCATTGTAACGTAGCATATCGTATGGCACCTCAATGCACCGCACCGCATCCTTATGATTGGAAACATGGACCAAAGACAGAAAATAGCAATGAGATGAAATCTAATCACTTTGGTTGGGAGCTTTTTTTGTGACTATATGTGAAAAACACAAAGTTAATCGTTAAGTAAATCTGCTGCCTCGATAACATTCCATATTGGCCAATGCAAAGCAGCTTAGTAAATATGTGCATTTGTTCTTGTGTTCATGTAGAATAAATGCATATACTTTGATTTATGCAGGGACATAAAGTAAATAGGCTTTATTTAAATGTATATGTGCATGTTTATACAACATGCATTAGCGTATCTGCTAATGCATAAAGAGCTGTTTATTTGTACAGCAATTTATCATTTTTACATTCTGTAATTTTCTATTTAATTATACAGTTCTGCACCTTGATCATGCAGCACAGTTATACAGCTAAATAAGAGGTGAAAAGATATATTACTGTTTCCATCTATTTGGCAGTCAGAGTACAGTTTCTGATGTGAATGTGACTGAAGGACGCAAATATTGTTATTTATCTGCACGCATCACCGGCGGATGAAAGAGAAGAATCAGTTAAGTGGTTCTCCTTCACTTTTCCTCCGACAGGACAGGAGGGAGAAAGGAGAGAGGGGGGATTAAATAAATAGGCTCCAGTGTTGAGGATCTGTCAGACGGCTGCCATGTCAAAAGACTGAGAGGGAGAAAAGA
Source organism: Labrus mixtus (assembly GCF_963584025.1). Taxonomy (NCBI): domain Eukaryota; kingdom Metazoa; phylum Chordata; class Actinopteri; order Labriformes; family Labridae; genus Labrus; species Labrus mixtus. The sequence continues at coordinate 27,677,779 of NC_083613.1, read as the reverse complement.
AAGATTAGGCTTTTGTGTGACTCTGTCTTCGCCCCAAAACACACGCACACACAAACCCACGCGCGCACACCTACACACCAACACAAACACGGCTTCGTTATTATTCTGTCAAAAGCATCTCTTTACGAATTATTTGTATGCATGTGAGCCCTGCGATTCAAGACAGAGGCACTCTCTGTCCCAATCGAAGCTATAAGTTCTCGTTGTCCGTGTCTGGAGATTTGAGGGCCTGCGAGCAGATTGCATTTTGATGAGTGGTGCTTGAAAAATAAACTCACTTGCAAAATATTTAATGGGGGACGAGTTGAAACAGAGGCGTATGCTAATTATCGTGACTTGTATTAATGCCCTTCTTATAAACTGAATATTCTGATGCTATATATTATCTGTATTAAAGAGTATGTTGTTGTTTTTCTAAATAATACCTCAAATGTGCCGAACACAAAACTTCTTAATGTCATTTTCTGACTGAAAGTAATACGCTGAGTTCACACAAATTGCATTACTTATTTGTCTTTGCAGCTGACAGCTGTGTCTTCAGGCTTCTTTTGTGATTGACATTGTGCAGGAAACTAACCTTTTCCTGCTATTATTTATTCAGACAGCAGTAACACAGACAGGAAGGCAGTGTATGAGAGGCAGTGAAAGCTCTGTTAGGGTTTGATCCCAGGCAGGCAGTTTAGGGGGCTTGCACTTCGACACTTGGCGGGGTTATTGTTGTCATGACTGGCTCAAAGGCCTTGGCAAATAAAGGAGGAGACGCCAAAAATAACACTTAATTAAGCATATTTTTTTTTTATGTCATTAGAGTCACTAGTGTAAGTGAGTAGGCGTGTGAAAAGTGTATTGTGCATGTGTTGGATGGAGAAGAGAGAGAGACAAAGAAACCAAAAAAGGCGCAGGAAGAAAGTTTCTCTGAGCAGACTAAGGTGGCAGGTTATAAAGTGACTGGACGACCATGCCCACCAATTACATGGACATGCAACACAAAAGAGAAGGCACGACCAATCAGGCCATCACATTGCTGTTTTTTTTTTTTTTTTCAAAAATGAGAATTCAGTTGTTATTTCAAAAAAAGATAACAAAAAAAAAAAAGAACTAACATTGCATATTATAACATGAAGTATTAATGTGTCCAGATGTGAATATCCCTTATGTTGGGAAGTAATACCTTAATAATCAGAATCAGAATAAATCTGAATCAATATGGCTAACCGTGCCATTTATTTATGCATCTCTCGACACTCATCTCCTTTAATGCTGTTTTAAGTCCTTCCAATTTACTTTGCTCTTATATCTACCGATGTCTGCCGTGTCTTCTATACTTCATTGTGTAATATTTCATGTAAAATCAGTGCCAACACCCATCAAGTCTCCAGTCCTTTTTTTCCTCTAATCGTGTCTTGTTTGTCTTATATCTATATCCTCTTTGCTCTCTCTGGAGTGATCACGCTGTTTTTGTAAAGCTGCTGCTGTTAGTATGGATGGTTCAAAGAAAGCTCTGAACTGACCATCTGCTTTTGTCTGATCTTTGGTGCCAGGTGATGTCACTGCCTGTTTCAGAGGATGACGCCACCTGGCACCACAGACGAAGAGGAGATGACCACTTTAGTTCCCAGCTGTTCACCAGTAGATGTCAGGCTTCACATAGATTTAAGTTTGGTGACATGTTACAGCTGGAGTATTAAAACACATTTTCTATTACAGCACATGCAAATGGGTGAACGGTGCCCTTACACTGCAGGACGCCAAAGACTGGAGAGAATAAAGAGGAGAGGACGGAGAGACTTACGTGAGGGCCTGGGAGTAGTTAAAGTGAGGAGTGACTCCCAGGAACTTCTGGACTTCATCCATCACTGCAGCAGGATCCGTTCTCAGCTGATGGCCGTCTATAATCATCACCTACACACAGACACAAAATAGTTACACAAGGTAGGTACCAATAACTACTTAGATAATGAGCTAGCCATTCACTCACAGCGGCCATTTTTCTCTTACACTGTGCTAAAGGTGGAAAGCTCAAATGCTCCTACATGTGGTTGTGCAGTAACCCATGTTAACAGATCCCATAGCTGAGCATACCTGACAAATCGCTCTTACTTAATCACTTCTGATATGATTGGCAACTGAAACTGAAAAATGTGTGCTTGAATAACAGGAAAATGGGACATTTTGATACCTCATTCACGAAGGTAACAGCTAAATTACAACATTTTACGCTACATTAGCAATCAGCCAATTCCTGTTCTAACTGTCAGCTAACATTTCAGTTCGCATTTCAGTTCGCAAACTCAACTAGGAATTTACACACCTTATCGTTGTGACACTTTTTATTTGCTAACGTCAGCTGTTGTCTAACAGTATCTTTTGGGACATGAAATACGTTGTTAACCATGAAATATGGCCTGATGTCTGTCTGGATTTTAAAATAAAACGGACTAAGAAATATTTTTTTTTATAATTTAACACATTTATACAATTCAGAAACCTGGAACGCAGCAGCTTGAAATTAGAACAGAGCAACTTTCTATGGCCGTTGAGGAAGCAGATATTGGGCAAAAGAATTGGGGCCTTCTTCTATCATTTGAACCTCTTTTTTTTGTTGTTGTTGGGGGGGGGGATAACATGCAGGAAAACAGCAACAGGTCAGATTTGATCCCGGGCCACCAGCTTGGAGAATCACACCCTCTGTAGATTGGGCGTGTGCACTAACCACTGCACTACCAGCACGCCCCATTTGATCCTCTTAAATCAACGCTCGAATTCTGAAGTTCTTAAACATCAGACTCTGACAGAAGATAGTATTTATCATTCCACCTTTATTGTGTATTGATACTTATTCCTACCTAACGTGTACAAAGTGTGAACACTACATTTAGATCAGTGAAAAACATTTTGTTACCACTCCAACAATAAACTCACTGACCAATATTTACTTTAGAAGAGGAAGTTAAAGAACAAGTATCATCTTCCAAACCAGTGTAAGGCTTTACCGTTACATACTGTATGAGGTGTGCATGTGTTTTGTCTAGCAGTGGAATATCCTGTGCTTGTGCATGTGCATACCTGGTTGGCGGGATAGTAAGTTAGCCACCTCTCCAGGTGTGTGGAGTAAAGACCCGGGATGAGGCAACGGTTCTGGAGGGAGCGGAGCTCAGCCGGTGCGCCTGGTCTCGCGCTGATGACATCATAGAAGGTGAACTGTAGGGCTGCACGGTCCTCATGAGCTCTTTGATGCTGGAGAGGTAATCAGAAATAGAGCTCACTTTTAACGCAGTCTCTCATCCCATAACTTTTCATGAGAGGGTGTTTTCTTTGTAAATGAGACATGAGGCCCACACACATATCTCCGTAACATTTAAGCCGGCACGTTGTTGACATTGATGTCTAATTAATGATCGAAAAATAAAGCACGTTATTCAAGACCTTGTGACATTTCCAGCATTAAAGCGTATGGATGAATCAGGCTAATTAATTTCACTGCAGACCGAAATCTGAGTGCAAAGACAATGTTCAGCATGTTGAGATAAAGCAAGCAGCTGCAGAGACTTTAAAACATTGCATGTACAGTCAGAGGCATCTAATATATTGTGTGTGTTTTTTTTGTGTGTATGCACCTGATACCAGCTGTAGGCCCTGTCAGAGGGGTTGATGAGCAGGGTGATGATCTTGGCCTTTGGCAGCAGGGCAGCAGCCCGCCGCGGGGAGTCCTCCGACGGAAAGTAGTTAGCGCTTTTCTCGAACAGGAAGTCAGTGCTAACATTAGAAGGCACGGGGAAAAACTCCATGTACCTGAGGCAACAGACAGGCAGAAAATCGAGAATATAAATACACATGCATACACGCAAAGATACACGGCTTACTGCAAACCCTCAAGTGAAGTGTTTGCAGATTTTTTTCAGACACGAGTGACAAAGTCACCAAAGTTATTGTCAGTTAATCCGAGCAAAGGCAATGAGTTTGAAACAAAGTTGACAATGTATTTTTAAACAGTGTCTAATGAAGAATTTTCAGAGTTGAGTCTTTTTCCGATGACTTCAGAGATTGCACCAGCTGTGTTTCTGTCATCTACGTAACCCATTATGGGTCAATTTAGGCAGCCATATGTCTGTTGGCTCATGTTTGCAGTCGTAAAAGATCATTTTGACGACATTTTTTTTTGTAGTTTTAAACTGCTTAATGTAGCATTTAAGTCTACACAAAGACATTACAGTCTGTTGAAATGAAAAAGGGTTGTTTGCAGTCTTTCATTTCACCTTAGCTTCTAGCTCATAAAAAAGGCAGAGGGGGAAATCAAGATGGCTGTGAGTGTGGGTCGGGTGTGTGTGCTCGCACCAGTCGATTCCTTTGTGGTAGTTATTGGTGTTGAAGAACTGGACCTCCTCGTAAGTCTTGGGACTGGGGAAGTTACTGGAGATGGAGGAATGCATGAGCAGGAAGAGATAAAGTGCTGTCGTTCCTGGAAGAAAGGGCATAATTCATAACTGGCTCATTAATTCAACCCAACAGAGATTTCTGTGTGTGTGTGTGTGTGTGTGTGTGTGTGTGTGTGTGTGTGTGTGTGTGTGTGTGTGTGCATGTGTGTGTGTGTGTACTTGATCAGTATGTGCAAGAGCTGTCATCCACTGATCCATACTGGATGATTTTTCCCTCTATGAGATTTATATCTTGCTGAGTTCACACTATATGTGTGTGTGTGTCTGCAGAGATCACAGGCCTCACCATCAAGTGATTCAAGACCATTTGACACCAATCAGCAGAGGGGCTCCGGTTGTGCCCTCTGTCTCACCCTCAGCGGCTCTTTCGTGCCCCATTCCCCTCGCACTGACTCCCACACATCATGTTACAACCTCTTCGACTCCCTTTTTCCTAACATCTCAGACGTGAGAAATTTCGGACATGTTAAAATTACATTTTAATGAACTGATGTTGTTGTTGGTCTGCTAAAGCTGCTATAGTGATCCCTCCTCCCATTTCAGAAACAGTCACCTGGTTAATTAGCATCATTTCAGAACCTCTTCACCTCTCATACTAAACAACAGCAATTAGAATTTCGGCAAAAAATAAAAAATGGAACCAAAAAGCATTTATATCGATTTTTAATAATGTCCTCCTCTTTTTGCCTCTTTGACGGAGACAAAGTAGAGTAAAAAAGGGAGAGGGTAGTGGCCCAGTACTGTATCTCTATGCATCTAAAGCAGAGATATGTGGGTGGAAGAAAGGAGGTAAGAACCTCTGCTTTGTCTTCCTCTGACAGGACCAAAGGAGCAGGGGGGATTAAATGAATGGGGCTGTGATGCTGTGGATTCAAACAACCGGGCACACAGACGGAGGCTCTTTTGTTGCATGTGTAAGTCTGAATGTGTGTTTGTGTGTGGCTCACCTGTTTTCTGTGGGCCTATGACCATAAACTTGGGTAGCCTGTCACATGTTTTCTCTTTAGACCAGATGTCTTTGTGCCGTTTGTCATCACAGGGGTTCTGCAGAGGCAAAGAAAAAAGGATTAGCTGGTTAAAGGGATTGCGTACGGATAATACAAGCAGGAACATACACGCCCATACATCCAGGGGGATTTACCAAGACGTAATGAAGATTATCTTATTGTTTCATGCGTAACACTATGACAATCGCACATGAGAAGACAAGACACCACAAAAAAGATAATCTAACGGTGCATATTTATTTCAATAAAGACAATTAAAAGGATATAGGTTATGACCCCTTTTTTGACAACAAATTTCAGAAATCCCTTAGAAAAAAATTGCAAATATAAATGATATAATGGGGGGACGAAGCCTCTTGGTTTACAAGTGAAGCAAATACAAAACATCTGGGTTTTTTTTCTAAAGGCCTACAGGGGGCAAACACACAGGATGTACATATAGGGGTTTGGATTGCATAGAACAAGTTGAGAAAATGACCCTACTTCTCAATTTGTTGTCTATCTCTGGACATTTTCCTAAATGATTAAATTGTCTCCGTTGCTTTGCGTTTTCAAATCTTGTTTCATACAGATGATATTAATTTAATAAATGATGATCTCATTGAGGGGAAAATAGGAAATAAAGCAAGTTATTCTTTAGAGTGGGGCTTAAACCAGGAGAGAGACATCCTGTCATCCAAGTGTGGTCACTTCTGGCTCCAAAAAGGAAAAGTTGTCAAATGTAAAAAAACTGATGAACTCGAAGCTCCAGTACATTCCTTTTCTAAAACAATGGGTGACGTCAAGAGGGCTGCATTCTTTCTTTTTATAATGCATCTCGTAAATACTTCTTCAGCAGACTAGCTCTTCTTCTTTTCCCGACATTTGAGACAAAGTCAGCAATGCGCAAAATGAACTCATTAAATTATCCCACTTTGTACAGTACAAAAGACAATGGGACCCACTTAGCTCATACAATCTGTTTTTTCTGCTGGATAGTTTTCAATCTACATAATAAGACTATTTTAATGCGCAGAAACGCAGCTGCAGATGCACAGACAGACAAGTGAAGAAACACACAAGCCAACACAGGTGGGCAAACGCCTATGCATACACACCTGCCAGAGTGGGTTCCTTTGTTCGGGAAACAGCTGGAAGTACTTGTGTGCGAGCTGCAGGGGCGGGAGCGTGTGGAGTCTCAGGTTTGTCCACGAGCGGAGAAAGGAGGCCAGGTTTACGAACGTGTACAGACCCAGCCGATCATTGCCGTAGTTAGACAGGTGGGTCATGAAAATACTGATCTAGAGTGGAGAAAACGGAGACAGAGCAGAAAATGGAGAGGGGAAAATAAACTTCTTTTTTATTTTTGTTTTGTGCACAATTGAGATGAAGTCAAAATCTAATTTCCCAAGTTCCAATGTGTGTGTGTGTGTGGGAAAAAAAAAAACGGAGGTAGAGCAGAAAATCTAATTACTCGAGTTGTAGCTGCAGTTGGAAAAGCACACAGATCATTTTTCAGTGTGTGATGGTTTTTAAGTCACTTACGGAGCAGCCGTCCACCGAGTATCAATATTTGCTATCGCTTTGCAAAGTGACACACTCACTTTTGTTACGTAAGAATATGAATTAACTTTCAGCGCCCAAAAAAAAAAAAAACAGTTTCAAGTACAGAGAGGAGGACAGATAAACTGGAGGGGACGCATTCAGCAACTCCTGATAGATAAAGAAGCTGTGGAGGCAGCACAATACTCCTCACACATAGCCACCGAATGATGGGCGAGATGCAGCTAAACACAAGGGAGAGTGTTTTGGGAGTGTGTCGGGTGTTTGTTCATGATGGTTAATGTGTGAGAGGGAAAAGGAAAGACTCAGGGGGGGGGGGGGGAGTGAAGGAGCGATAGTGTGTTGGTCCGGCCTATCTGTCCACGCCTCGGTGCTTTTATAGGCTGATCAAAGAGACAAGCTAAGATAGCTGCTACACACACACACACACACACATACACACACACACACACACACACACACACACGTACACACACACACACACACACACACACACACACACTCGTCTTTTGTGATTTGGAAGGGAAGTTGGGAATGGGAAGAGGATAAAACGGTAACATCAGCCATTAAGATATGAATTATTTGGTGAATGTGAGCATATGTGTGTGTGTGTGTGTGTGTGCATGGATGATTACTGTGTGTCAGTAAACTTGGCCTATGAGAGTGAACACACACACACACACACACACACACGCACACAAGCATGCACAGTGAGTTTCCTGGTGACAGAGGGCTGTCGGTGCTCCGCTCTAATGCTGAAGGTTCCCGTAGATACAAAGCGACACAATGTCGGGGCTTGATGGATCAGCGTCCGGTCGACCTGGAAAGCTGTTCAGAATATTGATGTGAGGATCATGCGTGCGTGTGTGTGTGTGTGTGTGTGTGTGTGTGTGTGTGTGTGTGTGTGAGTATGAGAGAGAGAGACACCGTGGGAGGGAGAACGAGGAAGCAGACGTGTGTGGCTCCTTGTGTGTGCCTGTGTGACAAAGAGCACGACACGGAAAGAAAAGAGAGCAGCAAGGGTATGCATGTCAGAGTCATTTTTTATGTGCCTGTGTGCGTCTGCGTAATTGTTTGTGCCAGTGCAATTGTGTGCATCTGCCACCGCCTTCTTATCACGCGCTCACTCTAAGTAAACCAGCAGTGTGCCCTCCAGCCTCGCCTGCTTCATATCAATCTGGCTGATGTCAGAGCAGCAATGTGGAACCACTGTCAAGGCTTCACCAAGCGCTCAAAGCAGGGGGAAACAACAGCAGCGAGAGCCAGGAAGAAATGTATGTGTCCTCTAAATTGTAATGTCAAAAAACCCAAAACATCCCTCTTTGAAGCATGAATGCAGAGCTTACTCTTGGAGGACGTGTAAAATTAATTTGACAGTGTTTCACTGGAAACATCTTTTCACATTCGAGACTGAGGGGGAACGCTTCCCAAAGCATGCTGCAGCAGTTTAGTGGAGGGAAAGTGAGGGCAGGATAGGCTTATTATAAAATGAAAAGGTTTAGGACTCACGTATAGTGAATTCAGACAAATCTTACCTGCGTAAATAAAGCGTTTAGAAGTCTCCCACCACCCTCATTCTGTGTTGTTTCACGCTTTTTTGAAAGCAGGCAAGGTGATCAAAAAGTGATTTATGTTCCCTTCAAACCTCTCAATAGCCTATGATGTGTGACTCAGGCTGTGAGGGGATGTGGTGTACTATATATACTCATGTGTGACTGTGTGTATGTGTGGTGTATGTGCATGACAGACAAGAGGGGGGGTGGAGGAAGGGAGAGAGTGAAAGAGAGAATATGAGTGTTATTGAACATGGAAACATTCATTATGGAGCTTAAGCACTTGCTGCCAGATTAAACAAAGGGGGGGGGGGGTGAGAGAAGATGATTTGTGTTTGTAATTGGAGGACTGCAGAAAAAGAGCGAGAGAGAGAGAGAAAAAAAAAGAACAGAGAGCGGGGTAACGAAGGGAAAGACAATGAGAGTAACCTTGGCAGGTGAGTCTGAATAAAAAAACAAAAACAAAAACAAAAAAAGGCACTTGAGAGAGTGTTAATCTCCAGATGCAGCGCTAGTCCTTAACTCCTTTTCAGTGGAGGAACTCACCGTGGCTAAGAATTCAATTAACTGAACCTTTTCTCTGCATCTAGTGCCACGTCTCATTTCCTGAATTTTGAATTGCTTCGAGTCCCCCCTTTGTGGCTTTAATAAAAAATACCGCGCTAATAATTTAACACCAGAATTGGGCTTAAATCATACTCAGTACTCGGCTGGGAGAGAGAAGTGCAAAAGAGAAATAAAAGACCCCAACCCTGCAGCGTCCCTCTTTTAATCTTTGTCCCTTGTCTTCTCTCCTCATTGCTCCTACACAGCTTAATTTTCCTCCCTCTTCTCTCATCCTTTTAACATTTTGCTCTCACTCTTTCGTGTGCTCCAAAAAGTCACTTTTTTTTTTTTCTCTCATGCTGACCTAGATGCTCTGATGAAGCTCATGATGTGATGTTCTTCAAAACCCCACGCACACATGAATACGTAGGGGCACAAAAAAATAAAAAATGTAAAAAAACATGCACAAATGCCATGTCTCGGAGGATTAAGAGAGCCACCGGTCATGTATTTGAGTTTGTGACATGGTCCAATCCTCTCTGACATGATTGCAATTTTGGAGAAAATAACTTGTTTCACCGGCCTTTCTGTCTATCTGTATCTATGTAGCCTTTAGCCTCCCGCTGTCCGTTCTCTCACTGCCTGTCCGTCTCTGCCGCTCTCTCTCCTTCCCATTACAGACCACTTAGTTCCACATACATTTCTCCTTGATTGAACTGTTATTGCTACTGAAAAGAGGACTGCACATTCCTCCTCCTCCCTCGCCTCCCTCTCCTTTCTCCCCTTCTCCTTCACCATCATCGTCGTCGTCGTCCTCTTTCCTCTTCATTCTCCTGCACTGTCTCTGCCCCTTTCTTTCTCATCAGGGGATAATTGAAAGTTGAACGTCAATACAGCAAATGATTTTCAATTCAATTTATTCTGCCTGCTCCAGTCAACATCGTCTGGCCCTTTCCATTCTGCCAGTCTTTCAGTGCTTTACTCTCATCTTTGTAATTTCTCCTTCTGTTTGGATTGCAGCTTATTGTGTGTGTGTGTGTGTCTGTGTGTGTGTGTGTGTGTGTGTGTGTGTGTGTGTGTGTGTGTGTGTCTGTGTGTGTGTGTGTGTGTGTGTCTGTGTGTCTGTGTGTGTGTGTGTGTGTGTGTGTGTGTGTGAAAGAGAGAGAGAGAGAGAGAGAGAGAGAGCCTGTGTGTGTTGATGAGCTGTCAAAGCCTTCAGTAGCAATCAGCACGACTCCAGAGAAAGAAAAGAAAGGAGTGGAAATGAGAAACAAAAAAGAAGCGTGGAGCGGTTCACGTGCGTGGGCAAAGTCAACATTAACAGGTTGAATATAAGAAATAGAAAGAGGTACAAAAAAAAAAAGAAAGAAGAAAAGAGGGAGGGAAGCAAGAGAGAAGGCCACCAGAGCTCTAGACAGGAGGGGAAAGGTGGGGGTTGTGGAGGAGAAGGGGGGAGCAGTGGGTGAAGAAAAAAAAAAAGGGCTGGAGAGGGGAGGAAGATTGTGCTGATATTTGGTGTTTGGCTAATAAGCTTAGTGGCAGAGCTAAGCGCTAAATGTCAGGCCTGATATATGTCTACAGCTCTGCTTATGTCAGCTCGACACACACTTAAACAAAACGTACACATGCGCACAGGACGCAGATGCTGGGGTGCTGACACACGAACACATGCACTGGTGTGTGTGTGTGTGTGTGTGTGTGTGTGTGTGTGTGTGTGTGTGTGTGTGTGTGTGTGTGTGTGTGCACACGCGCCTGTATGTGCATCGCTTCCTCTCTGTATGTGTCTGGATTCTCAAGTGACACAAGATGCCGTGACCTGAAAATTAAATCTCAATCTGTCTGCCACCTTCTCACCCCGCTCCTCCTGTTTGTCCCCCTCCCCCTCCCCCCCCCCCCTCTCTCTCTCTCTCTCTTCTCCTTTTTCTATCTCCCCCCGCTTTTTTTCTCTCTCACCACCTCCTTGGCCATTTATTGGGGAATGACTTGTGCCCTATTGGCTGTTTGCAGAGTCGAGGTCGTCAAATCGATTGCAGAGCTTATGCGAGACGGGGAGTTCGATGATCGCTGACGCAGGCCAGAATGATGCAAAAGTATCCAAACGCACGTAGACACATGCACACACAGACAGTACATGTATATCTGCACACACACACACGCAATGATTTGGTCAGTGGTTAACTGTCACCACGGGCCAAATGTGATTAAAAGTCATTGAATGGGAAGTTACAATGTTACCGATGTGCAGATGATCAAACAATAGGAAACTCCCGCGGGACCAAAGCAGTGAGCTACAAAACAGTATTGATTACGCACACAGAGTGCACACTCTAATGAAGGCGTTTGCAATCTGCAAATAGAAACATATCAGAGAGAAGTTAAAATAAAGCATCAGCCTACATGTGAGTGTGTGGATGTACAGTGCATCGCGGTGGATAGCTCTCATTTCATGCTTTCATGTTTAATGGGTCTCTTCATTAAGAGATAAAACAAGAGGAGGGTTTCATCTCTTGTTCAGCTGATGACGAAAGGGAGGCGTCGAGAGAGAAGGACAAAAGCGTGTGAAAACAGGGGAGAAAATGTCATTAGCCAGAGAAACTGTGTGTGTGTGTGTGTGTGTGTGTAAGAGAGACACAGAGAGGGACAGTAAGTGTGCAGCGGTATCCCTCGTGGTTTATGAGCTCATGCTGAGATGACATCACTGAAGATGAGAGCAAAACTCTTGTAAGGTCCTTTGTCATATGAGCTAAACTCACATTCACACACATGCAGGCCACAAAACATGCTCCTGGCTCTAATAGTCCCCATGGAAACACACAACTTTGACACAGTCAATATACTAATGACATTAGCCCTTTTCAGGCTCTTCTTTTTTTCTCACAAAAGGGCCGTCTTCATATTGATTCCGCGAATCGTAATATTGGTGTCAATTCACATAGGGTTTCGGTGTTGCGGAAGCACGGCACAGCGTGGCGCACCGTCTCTGCAATTCTACAATTCACTTAGCAGACGCTTTTAACTAAAGCGACGTCCATCGAAGAGAGTAAGTACAACACAAGCAAGGATCTAGAAAAGAGGAAACAATGTCATTAAGAGCAAACGATCAGCTTTGAGTCCGATTGGACACACAGGTGCTGACGGGCATTGCACAGAGGCAAAGCACAACATTGACGGCAGTTCTTGAGAGCTCTAATCAGTATAGAAATTATCTTAAAAGTCGCCGTTATCAACAAAACCATCTTCATTACCATCATCATCATCAATAATATCGAGACCGTCGTCGTCATCATCATCATTAAGGTCGTAGGTATTCATGAAAGAGCTGGGTCTTTAGCTTTTTCTTAAAGGTGCCGAGGGACTCTGCAGATCGAATGGAGTTTGGTAGTTTGTTCTCTCCTCTGGTACTACCTCCAAAGACGCTACAGAGGGGGGATCACTTCGTCCCCTCATTAAGCCGCAGTGACATTCCCGATTGAAGGCAAAACGTCACAGGGGCGCAAAAAAAAAACCCACAGCTTGAAACAGCAGTCTGATTAGAGCTGATGTTATAGGCTGAAATTGGTTGACATTATTTTTGATGGCGAATGGGAGAGACGCTACCTTCTCTTTTGAATTGTTGTGGGAGTTTCTGAAATGAAAACAGATTGCGTTGACTCAGTCTCAACAAAGTCTAGAAACTGTGGTATTAGGTTATGTATTTAGAATATGATTCAATTCTAAAGAACTCTTTGAAATTAATCAACAAGCTGTTTTGTTTGCTTATCTTCCTTTAACTCTTTATCTTATCTCATCAAGGAAACTTTATTATCACATATCATTTTTTTTATTGAAGTTATATATTATATATTTCACTGTATGATTAAAAGCAACATCAAATCATAATCATAATAGCGTCATTCTCAGATTCATTATTAGATCATCATCAACCATGTGTTTCTGCACCTCCGAGGGATTCTCAGAGACTGTGTCATGATGACTGAAAGGTGTCAGAATTCCTTCATAAATTAATAGACATTTTCAACAGCAGTCAAACTCACAGATTGAGCTTGATTAATGAATTCATGCTCATGTTCACATACAGTCAGAGTGTGTGTTCATATAATTACAAACAGTCCTGAAGGACATGTAGCAGAGGGAGAACAAAAGAGTCAGGGTTCCCTCTGGAGAATTTAAGGAGTATTATGACTGTTTAGTAAATGAAGCCTTTGGACAATCCTCTGTTGGACCATAGGTTTCTTGAGATTATGGCGCAGGTAGCACCTAGTCTATGAAGGCACTCCTGGCTTCTTATCAGGTGGTCTTAGGTCGGGAAAGACCTCCTGCGACCACCTCGTGCTTCTTTTGGACCGGTTTAAAGGGGCCGTGTCAATAATAGTTAATGGACTGCCATGAAGACTTGATGTCTTTTTTAATCTTCATCTCTCTAAATCCCCTTTACAAATATAATAAAATGGTTAACGTCACAGCTATAGTGCCCTATTGGAATTGAAAACCTTGGCATTTCCTTTTTACAGGGCACTCGAGGAAGTCTTCACCTCAGTTATCTCCGACCTTGAGCTCGAGTTTAGTACTACTGCCATTCTGCCACATTGCGTGTGTTTGTTCAGCCATGTTGACTTGTGCTGCCTGCTTACAATGTTCACGAAAGGTCACATAAGCATTAGCTGTTATCAGAATTCATCCAGTGGAGCATGTTCAAGCAGCTATGTGGAGGAACTTTATGGGCACAGGTAACAATTTGACAGGGACAATTTCCCCACTGATTCCTTGTACTCATACAAATCTGTGCCACTTATTGGAAGATCACCTTACAGGAAATGACCCGCATTCGACCACAGTCGTATTCTCTCTGTTTACCTCATTACTCCCATGCAAACCACAAATCTATCTTTTCTTAGAAAACAGTTGTACCATCGACATCTGAGAGAATTTGGGATTTCTCTTCTTTTTAACTGATATAAATGAGTTATTAATTCAGTTGAGAAACATGTTTCCTAGTACATCTATGCATATTACATGCGTTACTATAATTTAAAAGCAGTCAAAACAGTGTGTTACATGGAAGACACAGGGCTTCGCAGAGACAGAATAAAGGGGGGAAAAAATCTGAATAAATGAAACAATAAGAATGAGAGACAAGAAAGAAAGAATGAAAGAAAAAAAAAGAGAGGGACATGTCAGGGGAAACAGAACAATTCAATAAAAAATAGAAGAATAAGAAAGACTAACAAAAAGAGAGAGACAGAGACAAAGTGGTGCAGGGAGAAGAAAGGGCTAGATTGCGTTGTGCGAAGCTGTGCTCCACTCTATGATGTTCCCTGAGTTCTGACAGCTCCTCTAGTTCTGCACTCCTCCACCTGACACTTCAATACAGCCGACTGCTGGTCTGTGAGCATTTTGGTGCGAGTCTATGCATGTTCACGTGTGTGTTTTTTTGGCTACGAAAGACATCGGTTGGGAATATTTCCTTGGAATTTTTTTTGTTGTGCCTATACCTCTGAAAGCGTGTGTGCACGTGCTCACTTGGATGTGCATCTGAACTGCCACCAAAACCTAATTCTGTTAATTCAAAGCAGAATCGAGTTGAGGTGACACACACACAGCAGGGGTAAGCGAAAGAGGGAGGAGGGTAGTTTGAGTGTGTGTGTGTGCGTGCATGTGTGTGTGTTTGTGTGTGACAGCAAACCCCCTGTGGTGAGACCTAATTTAAAGTGGGGAGATGAACACAGCTACACGGTGAGAAGCAGCCCCAGACAGGAAAAGAGACAAACACACGGGCACTTGCACATACACACACACACACACACACACACACACACACACACACACACACACAAAGCAAAGAAAATAAAAAAGAATGAACCAGACGTGAAGGAAGTTACCTTTACACAGAGAGAAGGAAACCAAGTTGGTGCCTCTTTAGGCACAAAAATCAAAAGAGAAAGTAACAGTTATCCGGATTTCTTCTTCTACTTTACATATGAGCCTGTGTAGGTGTGTGTAGGTGTGTGTGTGTGTGTGTGTGTGTGTGTGTGTGTGCTTCTCTGACTCACTGGGTTGAGTAGCACAGTGAGAAACAGCTCTCCCCCACGGATGCTTTTGTCCAGCTCTTTAGGTCCACCGGGGTATTCCTTATAGTAGATGGTGTGAGTAAACAAGCCACACGTCTGGCGAGGCAGCACCTACACAAACACACACACACACACACACACACACACACACACACACACACACACACACACACACACACACAAAAACAGGAGTAGTTAATTGCCTTCAGATCTTTAGTTTACACAGTAGGTGAACATTCAAACATAGTGTATGGATACAGCCAGGCTCGAAAAAGTAGGCAACAAAAGTTTGACCAGCTGGTTCACATTTTTACAACACTGGGTTTAGTCAAGCAGCAACCTCTTGTGTTGAAAACTTAAGACAATGCAGAAAGGCATACATCTGCAGTTCCTTGACAGTCCAATATGCCAGCTGCAATAACCAAGGAATTCCTATTAGGTACCATGTTAATATGTTAAACATTCCCAAAGACCGTCTAATACACTTTGATGTGTAAAAACTTGAACTTGTGTAAGTCACAGTGATACAATGAGTTGGGATTAAACAGGAAACCAGAACAGTCAGTGCTAGTCACCTGCCTACTTCAAGGCCAAAGAAGAAAAACCCCAAGTACAAAGATAACTCAAATAACAAAAAAAAAATGATTAAGGATGAAGCTGGCAGCATTCAAAATGAAGACTGTCAGCTGAAATGTACTGCCACACTGCAGGTTTTAAATATTAGAAGCAGACAGCAGAGCGGGTCAGAGATACTCTGATGTATTGTGTCATCCAGCATATGGTACAGGTATCTGTTGCAGATGTTTTCAGTCATAATCTCACAGAGTGTTATAGGTTTTTAATTTTCCAACTGGCTGCGCGGTGGTGCAGTGGTTAGCGGTTGTGGAATCCCAGCTTTGGAATCGGCTCCAGCCCCAAGCGACCCCAGATGGGAAAGGCGGTATAGATAATAGATGGATGACTTGGCATAAAGAGCAAAGTCAAGCAATGATTGACATAATGGTGGAATCATTCTATTTCAGTCCTGGATAAACATAAACAAAATATTTGAAAAGTCCCTTTCCCAAATGCACTTCAATAATATTTCAGGACAACCTGCCCCTGACATTTTCCAGAGTTGCCCTTTTACACATGTTCCTCACAATGGGAGTTTTTTTTTTGCGAGGGTGTTTGTAACATATTCAAGATGGCTTAGTGAGCAACAGAAATATTACCGGAAGGGAAAAGTTTCGATAAAGTTGCGGTGAAACGTGTCCTTTTTTTACGTTCATGCAGCCCACCAGAAAGAAAAAAAATGTGGGACATTTTCAGGAATGAAGTGCATATGTGAAAAGGGCTTTGGAGTGAAATTTGGAGATTTCAAAGAATACTGCATTAACAGCTCTCCCGGCGTGATAACTCCTCCACAAGCTGCTGAGACCTTATTTTCATTCAGGTGCATAACATCAGACATCGATTTACACTAGTGAAGTTAAGTCTTTCTAGGGCAGTGTTTGATTTTTTTTACCCCTCACCTACACCTGTTTGGTATTTCGGTGACTTGCTGTTTACCGGAGCGGGAGGAGATGAAAATGGATTACTTTTAATCCCGCCTCGAGCAGTTGGGCCTAGCACCTTTGGCCATGAAGATACCAAAAGAACACCACCATCCACGCCCTGTGTGGGATACACACTATGTGCATGCACTGATGAAAGCAAGGTCAATTTCACAGATACTCTGTGTGGCCTCTACTGAGTCTAACAATGTTAAGGTTGGAGTAACTCATTTGTGTTATTTATCAAAGAGACTAAGCTTAAGAGTCAAACAGTCTTTTGGATGATGTAATATAAAAATGAATGCATGCTGTAAAGAACCAAAAGCAATAACAAGCATTAAAGACTAAGACAGCATTGGGTCTATTGTTGAACAGCTGATGAATTAATCGCCTTTTTATGAGGTCATTAAATGAATTAAATGAGGAAAGGACGAGCGGAGAAGAAGATGGTCTTTATTGGGAACTCCTTGTGGAGCACTTCTCAGTGTGAAATAGAGAGTAAAGGCTGGAAGCGCGGATATTGGTTTATCTATAAAACACTGCAGACTCGTTCACACTCACACACACAAACAAACACACACACACACCCACAGAGAGAGAGGGAAGGCCACCGAAGCCACAGACACTCAGCACTATTTCACCAAACCAATTATCCACAGAGCTATAGCTCAAACTGATATAGTACATTTTAAAAAGAAGTACACACACACACACACAAACAGAGACACACACACACACAAACAGAGACACACACACACACACAAACAGAGACACACACACACACAAACAGAGACACACACACACACACACACACACACACACACACACACACACACACACACACACAAACACACACACACGTGTCTCACACCCTAACACACACACATACAGCACAGTCCCATATCTCAGTCTGATTTGTTTTGATACTGTGGGTTCAGTGGGTGGCTCTCAATCTGCTGACAGAGACACACAAACACCAATTTTAGAGCCTTAAGACAACTTCCTGTCCTCCTGAGAACAAACAAAGATGAAGAAGGAAAAGAAGAGGAGAGAGAGATTAAAAGACAGACATCGCAAGAAGGAAAGCAAAAGGTAAAGGAAAATGGGACGGTTGCAAAGAAAGTCATAGAGAAACTCGAGGAGATCAGGGAGTCAGGAGGTGAGAGATAACTTATCAGAATGTGAAAGCTCACCAGCTTCAATGTGTCATTCATCCTGCTCATATATTTATACACAGCCGCACACAAACCACTGATAAAAAAACATCATCCGTCTTTATTTCATGAGTTATGTTCTGATGATGGCATCATTGTTTGTATAACTCTCCAACTAACCACCAACCGAAAACTCCTTATAGGAGCTTTAATATAATAAGTGATGGCTACTGATAAATGTTTGAGGATATTTTTCAGTTTTTTTTAAGGGAATTGGGCAAAGCAATGACACCTCAAAGTCACTGTTAAGCTTTCTATCACTTCATAGGGCTTTCATCGGCAGCTGGTGCTGATTTCAGATGTTCAAATTCTGCGTTTTTAACTGAGTACTTTAAAGACTTTTAAGTCTTTAGGTTAGGAAGTTACGTTTTAAAGTTAAAAAAATCATGTCAATCCAAGATCGATTAAGTAGGTATTGTGAAACTGATCATATCGCATAATGCCTTTATTTTGATGACATTGAGGATAGAGTCAGAAATGGGGTTAGAGAGAGTGGGGGACAACCTGTGGGAAAGGAGCCACAGGTTGGATCTTCAAGGTTGATAGCCTCCATACAAGATGCCTGCGCACTAACCGCTAGGCTACCAGAGCCCCGATATTGCATTTTTTTTTTAAATCTGCTGTCATCTGTTTATGAGGGGGAGGAAAACAACTTTGAACTTGAAAATAAGTGCTCAGAAGAAGAAAAAAATGTGGACACGCAGTACTTCATGAAAACTCAACATCCTCCATGTGCACATCAGGTTCTTGTTCAGGAATAGTTCATAAGTGAGACCGTTGTTTCTAAAATTTAAGAATGAAAATTGATCAGCAGGGTGTGTCGTCAACATTCATGATTTTTGAGATTGGTGTGAGCTAAACGTAGGATTTACTGCATAGCTCTGAGATATTTCTAATTCATACAAATGAGATCCGACCATTCTTTTCATTACAAGATTTCTCAGTGTTATCAGTGTCAACTCTTCCATCAACTTGAAGTGATAAGAATGATTATCAAGGCCTTGGAAAGCCTTGTTTTTCTTGACAAAGTAGAGGGACAAGAGGCCCCGTCATACAATCTGTACACTGTACTCCTGAACGTACACACACACACACACACCACATGGGGTGAATGTGAGAATGCAAACGTGCAAAACCATTGACCAGGACAAAACTTATAAAAAAAAAAAAAAACTTCAATGAAAGTCTCAAGTTCTTTCTGTCAAACAAATGTAACTTTCAACAGCTACTGTAGCACAAAACTAAAAGTTTCTGCGAGCCAATAACAAATATTTATTAGAGGAAGTTTACGCCTATTTGAAGGACAGTGATGACAAAGTTAGACAAACAATGTTCAGCAAACATCTGCAACCCTCACTGCTGTCAATAGGAAGATGGAGAGTTTTATTTGTGGGGATTTAATTATATTACAGCCTCCACTCCCTCTCCATCTTTTGTTCCAAAAATCTTTTCTTCTAAGACAAAGAGGAAAACTTTTTTTTGTGTGTTATTTCTGCCAATTGTTCTTTGTTGTTTCTTCTGTTCTCGGCCTTTCTTTATGATGTATCCAGTCTTTCATGTGTGTTTTTTTGTTCAGTGGCTTGTTATTTACTTTAGTGATTCACTCGTGACTTCAATACCTCACTATTGATAATGTATAATAACACATTATAACCTGTCAAGCTGTCAGCGTGTTATTGTACTGCATGGAAGCGGAATTAAGTGGCTGTCTTTTATGACGCTGTGACAAAATGTCAAGAAATAAAAGCAGACTCGTGGGACTGATTAGGAAATTGACAGAGCTGTCTGCTCAAATTGTTTGCTCAGGATCCAAATAGGGCAGAACAACATGGACTGGTAATTTCGGTGTCAGATGTGATTGGTTCTTTTGTCAATACGGGAGCAGTTGTGGGACACTGACAAAGAGCATGACTGACACGTGAATGAAGAGGAGGAGGAGGAGACGGAGGAGGAGATGGAGGAGGGACGGGGGGGGGGGGGGGGGGGGCGGGGGGACAACTTACTTATAGGTGAAATGGGGGACAACAAGAGTTTTATTGTATTGCTGTCTTAAACAGTTCAGTGACTGATGATTATTGTACAATAACACACACCCTGCAAATACACAGATGCACACACACATGAATACACATAGCACAGCTCACCCCTTTGGCCGCATTAGGAAGCCATTAAATATTTAATCAACATGGAGCCGTGCTTGCTATGGTGAGACATGGGTCAAAGGAATTCATATGCCACAGACATATAGGTACGCACACACACACACACGCACGCACGCACGCACACACACACACACACACACACACACACACACACACACACACACCGGTCACACACTATGCAGAGAATCATTGATTTTCTGTTTAGGACCGCAAGAAACAATCAGCACACAGTTTACTATTCAGCAAACACTTATTTGAACAAAGAGACAGTAGATTAAAAAAAAAACAGCTTTTCAAAGTGAGATAAAAGGACACAGCAGATACAAACAGACTCTTTTGACTTAATGAATCTGCATTTTAAAGCTCCCTTTGATTTAGCCGCTCGAAGAATTTACATTTCATGGTTTTAATTTCAGTCAGACGAATTAAGCAAATCATTTCCCCTCCCTGCAGCAAAGACACAGCTCAACGTGCTTAAAATGTTAGGTTTGATTCAGGACCTATTCTTGATGAATGTTTCTTTTTGTTGCAGGTTACAGAAAAATAAAAAATCCTCAAAAATGCACCTCGTCATGATATTTTTATCATGGCTAGCTGACGAACCTGTCTCGCTTCCTTTTGTGAGACATACAAAACACATCTATGCTTTTATGCTTTGTCTGTCGGGGCCAACATATTACTCTAAGTGCATTCACACACAGCAGCAACAGTGACTTGTGTCTTGGGAAAACCTCAACCACCAGCTGTGAAAAAACATTCACTAAATTATTACTATCCCAAGCCCTACTGAGATAAAAAAAAAAAAAAAAAGCAGGGACAGGAATCAAAACAACGAAAAGTCAAGAAATATATGAAATAATCATGGAGATGTTTCCCTTGAAAAACATTTAAAAATGGAGACTTGCAGAACTTTTTTGCTACACAGACGTACAAAAAAACAAGATGTTCAATACTGAATATCCTGCAGTGAGTTGTAGAGGTGCTAATCAATTTCCATGTATGTGCAGAGAAATGTCGATAGATCAAAGAGCATTTATGGATGAGCACATTTGCATCTGTGTACGCTTGCAGCAATGCTTTGCATGGACGTGCGATTACAACAGTGTTGTCATCTCACCATGATGTTGTTGTGGATGAAGCCCTTGCGGTAGCGGGCAGGTTTGAGGTGGGGGTACTCTTCAGTGCTGGTGACCTGGATGTTCCACACACGCCTCCATGCCTTGTAGAGCTGCAGGTGAACCGGATAGACGCCCGAGTGGTGGGGTGCCACGGCGTAGCCCATGTCCACCGGGATGTTGTGCTCCTGGAGGCGGAGGTCACAGACACACATGTGAGGGTTGTGTACATAAAACGCTCAAGTTATAGCATACACACGACTCCGAAAAGGCAGAAGACATGTAGGTACATAAACACACACACGGTCCGACCTTGTAGGAGAAGCACATGCTCTGTGTTGTTTGTTATGATGCCGGCCTTCAGGGGTGGAAATTAAAAAAAAATAGATATATTTTGTGTGCGCATGTGTTTGTGGTGGATTGTGAGGGTGGATGGTTGCCGGGTGCATCTTGCAGACTGATGGTGTTGTCCTTCGTTCTGACACACACCTACACACACTGTCAAAGCGAAGCATCAGCGGTCAGGGGATGAGCGAGTGGAGACTAGATGTGTGTGTGTGTGTGTAAACTAGAGGTTAGGGATCGCACTTTATGATCACACTCACCTTCAACAACATGACCCCCCCCCCCACAAACCCCCCCCCCCCCCCCCCCCCCCCACTGAATCATGTTTGTGCGGTCATACAAATCATCTCCAACCACTCATACACACGCACACGCAAACACGCACACACACACTTATTGACAAATCACAGGAAAAACAAGGCAGAGCAGAGGAACAAAGGCACTCGACCTTGCGGACTTCCGATTAAACGCGAGGCGTTAAACAGGGCTCAGGTGTGCCCATTAAAATAGCAGCATAACTGCCCGATAGGGACGTAACACTTTGCTTGTTTTGTTTGTATAAAATTAGTAAAGCAAAAAAGTAGACTCAATAAAAGTATTCTTATAGCTCGTGCTTACAGAAGTGCAACCCATTTGCTGGATGTTAGTGATGTTCATATGCAGCGAATTTGAATTCATAAATATTTTATGAAAAATATAAATCCACCCTGATTCTGTTTTTTTTAATCAATATACAAACGGCATATTTTGTCAATACATTTATATGACTTACCTAGAGTGCTAGCATGTGGAATCTAAAGCTCTCCTCACACATGAAATGAACTCCTAAAACTGTCCTGTAATTGTCAGGGTGAGCTGCATGTGTGAACTCAAATGTCCAACATTTTCACCCCGACTTCATCTGGAATTTTTCCTGCCGGCCCCTTTAGTCAAATGTGTAAAGGAGT
Organism: Labrus mixtus; assembly: GCF_963584025.1. NCBI lineage: Eukaryota > Metazoa > Chordata > Actinopteri > Labriformes > Labridae > Labrus > Labrus mixtus. The sequence goes on along the minus strand of NC_083613.1, from coordinate 27,655,309 downwards.
TGGAGTGAGCCGACGTGTCAACGCAGCAGGAAATATTCTGGAAAATTCATCACTTGTGATTGGGCGAGAAGGACGATGACGTTTATGGTACCGGTGTGATCGTCATGCACGTAATAAAGCCGTTTCATAATCTTTTCTGCGGTCAGTATGTTCTTTTCCACTCTTTTGTTTATACCATAAATAAATGTGATTACTATAAGCATTGATATCAAGGCTCATAGCATCAGACTCTGTTGTTATATCATGATCTTAGTTATGGTCAACTCAGCAGCCTTCTTTTTCCTTCATGTCTTGCCTCCTAGGACCCCTTCCACCCCGTCCGACAGGGAAAATGTCCTGCTTTGATTGATATGTGTGATAGAGCAATTTAGGAAAACAGTCCTGAAATGTTCCAGAAATGTGCATATGTGAAAAGGAGTTGAAACCACGATCCAAGAAAAAAACTACCTGAAGGTGACCTGTTGAATAATGATGTCAATCTTCCAGAAGTGGAGACAAAAAGTGAATGTTATCCAGCCTTTAAAACATGTAGAGAATGTGCAATAATGTGTTTACAGCCTCTTATTACTATTAAACCACTCAGAACAGTTCCAGCTACGTGCCCTGCAAAACATCATGTCTCTAATTTGCTGCAGCGAGAAAATAACAATAACTAACAAACGACAGACGTCCTTGAAGGAAATGCAATCATGGGAAGCGAGCATGATTAAAAGGACACACGAAAAAAAGAAAGCAAGAACAAAATTGACAGCTGCAGGAAATGTGTGTGACTGATTTGGCGTGTGAATGTGTGTGTGTGAATGTGTGTGTGCGTGCGCGTGCGTGTTTGTGTGCCTCTCACCAGAGCAAACTCCTTGTTGAGGACCATCTGCTCCAGCAGTGAGGACTCGTTGTGGAAGAGGTGAGGCTGCATGTGGCTCCACATGTGGGGGAACCACCAGAACTCATCCACGTACTTCAGCAGCAGATCGTCTCCTTCATCCTCCTCAACTGTGCCTGCACACACACACGTACACACACACACACACACGCACGCACAAGGACAAAAGGACGAGTAATTGAATGTATATAAATATATGACTCCACACATACACACACACACACACACATGCAGCTTTGAAGCACATTCAAAACTGTCTACTTCTCCGAGGGTGCAATAAAGCATCACCAAGCAACTGAGTTGTTTTAAGGTCCTGTTGCTTAAATAGGTAGCGGCGAATACCATGGTGATGGAAATGTGATGCCATAGCAATGACAGATGCTAAGGCAATATGTTCTGTTCTCTATTTGATTCTAATTCTAATTATGTCTCACCTTCTTCTGGGTTACCCGATGCTTTGTTCTCCTGGTGCACTTTAACTAGACAATCAATAATATGTGTCCTTGCTGTCACAACATAGTGTAGTGTTGTAATGCAGAGCAGTATGTCAACACCTCACAAATATGCCTGTATAATCATTACTTTGTACCATAACGATCCGGAGGCAGAGTGACATTGAAAGGGAGTCGTTTCATTAGTGCTGCCTTCAGGTGCTACGGTCTTTCTTTGGTTTATTCAAACACATTTTTCGTTCCCTGTGAATTAAACGTCAATGTGCATACCTAAATACCTTTGTCTCACAGTAACACACCCATTCATTGTACACCATTAAAGACCACTAATACTACTATCACTACAAAGTAACTGGTATTTTCTTATGTTGTGTCGCATGTGAAGATTCACAACAGGAATGTATATCCTGTAATAAAAACAAATGGTCTGTATTTAAACTGTGAAACATTTTGTTTACATGTTGTGGCAATGACAGCTAATGCAACCAGTTATTAGTTATTCTAAATGGCCAACAGGGTACCCCGTGCACTGCCTATACAATCTCAGCTGCACACGTTGCAGGAACATACAATGAAAAATAAATCAAAAAATCTGTGGCGCACTGAAAATAACTTTATTGTATTTTACTGTGAGAGAACAACGCCTTTCGCCTGTATCATTGTCAGTGCGCCACAGATTTTTTGATTTATTTTTTCTTTATTTTTCACAGTTATTACTTTTGTTAATGTGGCACAGATTTGCCAACACAACTACCCCTCGGGATTAAAAGGAAAAGGACTTTTTTTCCTTGCTACTGTATCTTTGCTATGATGGATTAATGTCAGGTCTTTGTAGATAATACAATGAAGAGTGAGGTCTTGAACCTGCTCTTTTGTGAAGTTTCTTGAGTTAACATTTGCTACGAATTGGGGCGATATATAAAGATAAAAATATATCAAATATTGCTGAATACACTTCTACATAATGATAAGCTATATTCCTAAACGGAGTCACATCTCAATACAACGGATGAAGCTCCCTTTATATGATGTTCATGGTAGGTATGATGAACATTTTCCTTTCAATAGATGGATTGTGGGAGGTTCGTAATAGAAACGTTACCTTAATTTTATCATTACACTTAAACACAACACTAATATCATGTTGTGTTAAAATTGTAGTTTTTAATGCCAAAGGGAAAGTCAATATACCATAAAACATACTGTAATCATATGTTAAAATAAATGTCTAATGCATGGGCAGCTCTGGTTTAACAAAGGCAACGCATTTCATCCAAAGATCGAAAGCTTTCCCGTTTTCACCCAATCAATCAATTCGATTTTGATTTGTATAGCGCCAATTCATTACTAATCTTATCTCAGGACACTTGAAAAAGAAGCCAGTCGAGACATTATTCTTTTGTTTTTTTTGTTCTTTGTCATATTACAGTGTTTAGAGAAACCCAGCATGAATCCACCATAAGAAAAACACTTAATAATATATTATTTTAAGCAATATTTATCAAGTAACAGTAGACACAAAAAGTCATTTTTTTCACAGGCAGACAGAATTATTTAATTATATTTCACAAAAAAATAAACATCTGTGTATTGGCAGGGTTAGTATTTTGTATATTTGGGTTTAATAATTGTTTATTTTGGTTTTAGCATTTGTACATTTCTTCATGTAACTGATATTAAGCATCTACAGGTTTGCTCCAACAGTGGTTCGTTGTACTGTACAGTGACAATAAAGATATCCGATCTGATGTTAAAGTATGTTTAGTCGCAGGAACAGCAACACTATGACAGACTGATCTCAGTAATTATAAATCAACAGGTCTAATATGAGCCATTACTGCTACAAAGATGATAATATGGGGAGGATAGATATATTCCCCCTGAATATCCAGTTGGAGTTACGCATCTCTAAGATTAACATTAGCATTATAACAGTGATTATAAAAGCTTGACTGTTATTAACGGTAGTAGCAGTGAAAGAGAGCGGAAGAAACTGTTGACTTCACTTGAGGAAGATCAATTAGTGGAAAAAACAGTCTCAGGTTTAGGAGCAGTTTCTATGGTTTCAATGTTTGAAGAGAGATCCCCACCAGTCGAGGGCAGGAGGTTACTAATTTTGTCTCTAATCTTTATCACTTTATCATCAAAGACGACTCATGAAATCATTACTGCTGAGATTTAATGGAATACGTGTCAATGGAGATGTGACGCTCGGTCAGCCGGGCTACAGTGCTGAACAGAAACCAAGGATAGTTTTTTTTTCATTTTCCTCTATGGGGAGCAGGCAGCTCCAGCCTCCATGTATTTATTAAGGTTATCTTGCCAGAGTTAACAAGTGTTTTTTTTTTCCATTTTGGTGGGGTGCCATGTTCTTTCAAATTTTCATGATGTTTGCTTCAGTTCAATTGCCACATGTAAAATAGAAAAACAAGGAAACAAGGAAAAAATGTGAACATTTTTTTATACTTTTTTACACTCATTCCATGGCATCCTAAAGCTAGTGCTTTGTGTTGAAGTGGTGTAAAATCAGATAAACAGAACAAACCTGTGTGGTAAAACTTTCCAGAGAAGCCCAGGTTGAAGGTGAAGTTGGAGATCTGAGAACGCAGCTGTTTCTGAGTGTCGAGGAGAGCCTGCAGACGGACAGAGAGACACAGACGGATAAATAAAATATTCCAGTGTTTTTTTTTTCTCTCTGTTCTTTCTCTACATTGTTCCCGTTGATGTCACTGTCCTTAAAGTTACCTCAGTCTCTGGTTTCAATACTTGAATCAGGATTTCCTGCACTTATTTAATGACTTCATTAGTTTACTGGCCTTTAAACAAAGACACTGTAATGAGTGTTAACTAAAGAGAGTTGCACTCTTGCGCACACAGTCACACACACCGACAGTAATGCGAGTTAATGAAGGTCAGTGCATTAGTAGCCTCTGGAGGCCGGACTAATAACCCCCGCACACACTCCTCCCTCCTCATCGCTCTCTCCATCAGTCCCTAACATTACCAAATGAAACCCTTCATCCCCACCACCCCCTCTCCTCCTCCTTCCCCTCTCCTCCTCCTCCTCCTCCTCCTCTGCTACTGTCTACTTTCTCTCTCAACCTCCCTCTATTCTTCCATCTTCCCGCTTCTGAGAAACCTGCAGCCGCCTCTGTGCCCCCCCCCCCCCCCCTTCCCCCAGTCGTTTCCCGCCCCACCCTTCTCTGAACCTCCATCTCTCCCTCCCTCCCTCCCTCCCTCGCCTTACTCCGTGAAAATGTCACACTCTCAGGAGACGGGGCTGTTTTAATTTGAAAGGAAGGCTGAAGCAGCATGGAGGAAATATCGCTCTCTCTCTCTCTCTCTCTTTCTATAACTCTCTCACTCTTGCTTTTTTTCCCCGTGCACTCTCTCGCCCTTGTCTTCCTGCTACCGTTGCACTCCTTCGCCATTTGTTTCCAACACAAATATTTTGTTTATTTATGGAACTTTTAAAATCCTCTTCATCTTTTTCGATTTGGGGCAATGTGCCACGACTCTATTAACAATCTTTGTCATGCTGCTCTTAATCGATCCCAAGGAGCCCCACCTGATTTACAAGACCTGAGCAGCCGATGTCAGAGCGAAGACTTACTTCCAGGCAGAATGTCTTGTCCTGCATGAGTGTGTGTGTGTGTGTGTGTTTGTGTGTCACAAACTAACAAATATACAGACACATGCACAGAGTGTCTTCATTAGCTCTAATCTAATGGTGTTGAAGATGGCTGCATGCTGACAGATGTGCACAGCTCCCTAATCTGATCTCCTGTCTCCTCTGTTCTGACATCCTCTACATCTTACACACACACACAGACACATTCAAACATGTGGATGCAAAGGCTTAAGCATTAAATTAAGTTTGTAGCTGAGTGCTTTGCATTGTAACTCAATATTCACTCCCCGATGCACTTGGTTGAAATGCATTATTAACGTGTGTGTTTGTTTCTGTGTGAGTCTGTGTAGGTATGTGTCCTGGTGCGCCGTATATTAGTTTAAACAGCTCATCTGTATTCTGGGATCTAATATCCAAAGCAGGAAATAGAAGAGCTCTGCAGACAATGTTAGTAATCTTTCCAAGGAGGTGGTCTCACATCCTTTGGCCCCCTTAACTTCATTTTGTCCGTCTTCAGGAGGTAATCTTTTATTAGGGAGCAATCCCGGTTTAAAAGTCTATTTTGGTGCTGCATTTATGGACGCTATGTCACCCAAGTCCAAATAAAAACAAGTGCAGAGCAAATGAGCTTGGTGACTTCTGGCATTAGAAGAGGTGTTAGTGTGCAGCTACATCTTAACAAGAGGAGGTGTTCAAGACTGATTATGAAACTTTCCCAGGCTACAAATTAGTCACCGAGATGGATCAACTATGTCAAGCAGGCTTCAAGCCTCTGCAAAGTGGTTTTCAGACCATTCAAAAGAAGCATTTGGTTTAACAGACAACATTTAATAGATACACCGTACAGTTTAGCCTCTCTTTCATTTCACTTTATAAAGCTGGAGAAGATTAAAGTGGCACACTACAGAGGAATTATTTACTGCTTAAAAAGATAATAATGTCTTTACACTTCGCTGGATTTTACTATTTTAACCTGCTTGATATTTGTTCAATGATCTTCAGGGGTTTAGTAGAGTGTGTGGTAACTTTGATTAACCCAAACTTTTACATGTGATGAATGTATCTGAAGATATTCTAATCTAAGCGTGATGTTTTTATATCAACTTCAAATTTCAGGTGACTTTTCAAAATTTTATTCATGGTTTCTTCATCATATGAAATCTTAACGTACTCAGACTTCGTCAACATCCTTTCTGTATTAGTCATAGCAGGAGGGTTATGGGTATATTCTTCTTCTGTATCTTCTTGACCCTTGGTGTAGGACAAGGAGATGTTTAGGCCGACCACACATACATGAAGGCTCACAGTCAAAGTTAAATCTCCTATAGAGAGGGAAAACACTATATAACATGGATACTAGGGCTGGGAATCTTTGGGTGTCTCACGATTCGATTTTGATTCTTGGTGTCACGATTTGATTCAGAATCTATTTTCGATTCAAAACGATTCTGGATCCATGGATGCAAAGTCTATTTTTGATTTAATATATACTTCAGGATCTACTCCAGTCTTTTTTTTGAGACTGGCTGAATTTATTGCTGCTCCATTTGGCATTCTACTGCATTAAAGAGCTAGCCTTAGCACTTAGCAGGGAGTGACTTAAGAGCCTAATTTTTTTTTTATGAATCTATTTAAAATCTCAGAAGATAATAATCTTGATTTTTACATAAATCGATTTTTTTCCCACCCCTAATGGACACATGGGAATATATTTTTAAAGAGAGAAGATAAAAGAGAGACAAAGGGTTGGTAATTGGGATCATTTCAAAGCAGGGCTCTTCACTGCCTCCTGCACAGCTGGCTAATGGCATCATAAATTGCATGTGAATGTCAGATTGTTGGTTTTGGAAAGTTACAGAAGTTTTTCGGACACAGCTCCTCCAATAGGATGATAGAAAGGCGGGATCCACTCATGGGTGGGTGGGTTTAAAGAGCTATACAACCATCAGACAATTAGCTCTGAAGAAATACACTGTAAGTTTAACAGCCTTCGACAGGTGGATACTATCCTAACGGTTACCTCCCGGCTTTTACAAGCATCCACAGAGAGTCACTATGTGAGAGCCCGATTTAGAAATTCCTCAGACAACTGAGATAAGGTTTGTTTGCCAGGTGTGTCACAAACCCGAACAAGAATGATTGATTCATTGAACTTTTAGTCATCAAGTCTTTCTTGCATCACAGTTTGCTCCAATTTGCAACATAAAAATGAAGACACGATATAAAGATACAGAAACATTAGAGACAACATTTAAACACTAAACAAATATTCAGAGGCCTTCAACGCACGTTGATCTGGGATTCAGCCACATATAAAATGTTAGGATTGACTGTTGTACTGTGGAGTGTTTCAGTCTGACCTCATTAAAACACGGGACCCTGCGTCTCAGGTTTGATGGTAGTAGTTTAAATGATCTGCTCAGAGCATGGTTACGGTCAGGGACAGCGACGTTAGCAGGTTTTTATAGCGGGCTGACTCATCGAGTCTCTGGAGTGGTCGGCCTACAATCTTTGAGCAGATGTTTAAGAGAAGTAAAACCTGCACATTATACACAACCACACCAGGATACCACATCCAGCAATAATGACAGGATGTTTGTTAACACCTGAGTGAACCACAACCGTAGGCGGTTAACTCCCCTCAAAGTCACGCCGTGAGAAAATCTTACTCTTCTCATGGCTATGGGAGATCCATACATTGTCAGGAGGAGACAGAACTGTAGGTGAAAACTTTGAGAGTACATTTCTTTGGCAGGGACACTCACTATGCAAATTACAAAAAAAAAAAAAACTTAAACTGACTCTGACGGGCGATGAGGTCCCTTCCTGCTGTTTGTCTGAGTGTGACGGCAGCAGATCTGGGAGAATGGAGGGCTTTAAACAATATGGAGCCAATCTGTCCACTGTTACTAAGCTCAAAGCTGGATCTGGTTTTTAAATGGGCCATAAGAGATACTTTAAAGAAAGAAGGGGGGGATTTGGATTAGCAGGAGGAGGGACTATGTAGCATGCGGGAGATCTTGACAATCCTGGCGATGAAGGTAAACACACACTGTGATTAGCGGTTAGCGATAGCTCTCGTTCCTGTGCCCAATCCCACAGCTGCCTAACATTGCTGGTGTCAGAAGTAATGCCAGTTTGTTTTCTGTGTACTTGAGAGCCACAGTGTGTGTATACATGTGTGTGTGTCTGTGTGTGTGTGTGTGTGTTCTTGCACGTGTGCGTGGTAAGCACTGGGTGAGGTGCCAACTAGATGTTGGGGTTCAAACAGATGGGAGACAGGCATCTGGACAGCTGGCATTCAGTGCTTTTCACAAACCCTTTACACCAACCACCTCTCCAATCTATCCCCATTCTGTCATCCTCGCCTTTGCACTGTTTCTGTTCTTTTCTTCTCCTCACTTAAGCCATGCTGGGCCATCTTCAATAACTGAAGTCATTATTAAATAATTTTGCGAGTGGGTTTCATGTGCAGACAGATTAGCAACAGGATTAGCAAGAGCAAGAAAAATAAAGACGCCGAGTTCAATTTTTGGTGCAAAAGAAGGTCAAGGGTCTTGATTCATCTACACGAGTGCACGTGAAGTCTCTGTGCACTTGCGCATGTAATGTGAAAACCAGACCAGCAAATTTAACTGGGTCAGGCATCTCTATTTGATGAGCAGGAGCACTTCAACAGTAAACGCCAGTCTTCTTCTTTTGCTTACTCTTCCCTGCTCTGTCTCACTTTCAGTCTCGCTTGTCAGATTCAAGTCACTGTAGCTTTTATTTTTTTAAATATTGGAGCGTTTCACAAAAATCATCTATTCACTTTGCATTTACAGATCCAAGGTACTTGTGATTGCTTTGGCATCGCTTTACTTACGCTAAATTCTACTTGGCAGCACCTCAAGGATTTTGAGTTTCAGTGATTGCTGTGACCGCAAAAAACCTGCCTCATTTTTTTGTGGAGGAAAATGCATGGCACGCAGCCACGCTCTCAGAGTGAGTCTGGAGTAAAATCAAGAGCGCTGACAAAAAAAAAAAAAATATTGTTAATTAAACCGAAAAGTTATTAAGATAATTTCCTTCTCCACAGATGCTTTCTTTAGAGTATTCATGATGATGACACCGTTCTTGTATTTATGTCAGAAAGAAAGAAAAAAACATTACAATTAAATCTGACACACAACATTTATCAGCCCTTTTTCTCTCTCTAATATCCAAACTGTAAAACATCTCCTTCCCTGCAGGGCTGCCTGTGATAATTTTCCCCTGTCCAGATCAGGAAAGATGAATGAGAGCAGATGTCAGTAAGCATCATGCTGGAAGCGATACACAAGCCTCTCTGTCGTTTTATATGCCATCTCTTGTTCTCTCTTTTCTACCTGCAACTTTCGCGTTTAAAGAGAGAGAAAAAAAAAGACATCTAAGACTCTCGCTTTCAAGCGTGCCAGCCCTGCCATGTATTAAATAAATCATGTGGTCTGACAAGAAATCTGTGTGCCTCTTGTAAACGAAAATGAGCCTCCTATTCTCCTCTCTCCTCATCTCTCTGCTCTGGTTTTCAGATGTTTTCTCTACACTTCATGTATACTTCATTACTGGTGTAATACAATTTGGCAAAGTCATAAAAAGATAAGAAGCTCAATGCCATTGACTTTAGCTGCGGAAATGCACCACACTTAATTAGGCCTAAAGATTAACTGTAAGTAGGACTGCACAATAAACTCCACACTGCTAAGCCAGAAGTCTGAAAAGAACTTTAAGTATTACCAATTTTGTTTAAATCCTTTTTTTTGTTTTCAGCTTTAGGTCGCAGCCAGACCAATCTTGATCTTTAGGACATGAAAACACACTTTAGAATTTCTCATAGCAACTGAGTGAGGTGACAGAAAAGGCTATTCGTATTGTTATAAGGTTAATATAGCACTTTTATATCATATTAGGCGATGTAGAAGTAATGATTGTCTTCTAAAAGTACAGAAAACAGGGTATTGATGTGAAATCAACGGCTTCATTGTGTTAGGAAAACACAGGTTTCAGTCTCATTCAGGTCATTCAAGGGACACCTAAGAGTGACTGCCACATTATAAAATGAGCAAAGTGCAGGTGATTTCCCCTGAAGAGACCACAAGTGCGTCATTGGACAATTAAACTAGCAGAAACAAATAAAGGTTCAGCAAATACTCATACTTTCCTAAACATAATTTGTCTCATTTCTAGTCAAAAACATCTCATTACACTAAATAAACTTTACATGACATGTCCAGGTACGCAGCTTCATTTAATGCCAGCAAAAAAAAATAGGGCCCGAATTGTTTGTAATGTAAAAGTGACTGCCAGTGCAGCAAGAAAAAATGTACTTAAAAAGACATAACATCTAATTTTAAAGACTTCACCAGACAATTGTCCATGCTGTGTTGGCAGCTAGTTTAACTCAATACAAGCAATGCAGGCCTTTTTTTTTTTTTTTTACTTCTAATATCTTGAAATAAGGTGTGTCAGGATTTGTGATGTTAAAGTTGCTTGTATTTAGTGTAATGAGATATTTTATAAGTAGACAAATAAACTTGGTAAGATATGAGTTTTTGCAGTATGTATGCATCACAGTAGGACATCCATCTATTTTCGTCCACTTATCCGGGGGCCGGGCCGCGATGGCCCCAGACGTCCCTCTCCCCAGCAATGTTTTCCTGGAGGAAGCCTAAGTGCTTCCAGGACAGAAGCGATGTATAATCCCTCCAGCGAGCTCTGGGTCTACCCCTGGGTCTCCTCCTAGCTGGAAAACCTCCAAAGGGAGGCGACCAGGAGGCGTCCTGATCAGATGCCCTAACTACCTCAGCTGGCTCCTTTTGGATGAGAAGGAGCAGCAGCTCTACTCCAAGCTCTAGTCGGATGTCCAAGCTCCTCACCCTGTCTCTAAGGCTTAGCCCAGCCGCCCAACTCATTTCGGCCGCTTGTATCTGCCAACTCATTGTTTCGGTCACTTCTCAGAGCTCATGACCATGAGGTGAGGTTTTGAACGTAGATCGACTGGTATATCGAGAGCTTTGCCTTCCGGCTGGGATCACAGTAAGCCACACAAATATTTTGTTTCATTAAAAGATTAATATTTAGTCTGACGTAAAGGTTGCATGTATTCTTGCCTGATTTGTACAGCATTTTAGCTTATCAGTGTGTGTCCTCTCAACTTAGATGGCACCCCTTCAGAAAGCTCCTCAGGGAGGAAAAGAGTGAGAAATGGTTTGAGAGAGAGAGAGAGATTAGGGAAGAATACAAATAAAAGATATGATCAATGAGTTGGAGCGAGGAAAGGGGGGGGGGGGGGGAGAGAGAGGGTGGAGGAGGAGGAAGAAGGTGATAAAAATGAATCTGAAGATGCCAGTTGGACACCTCTTTTTACCAGCCACTCCAAGCAGAGATGTGGAGGCAACCTACACACGTGAATTTAAAAAAAACCCACAAGAACGGGCACACTTTGATCATTGATGGGACTTTTTGACTGGCATCATCCCTCATTTTGAGAAATGTCATCGGCAGGGAGTCTCCCTGTGAATCATTTTTAATAGAGGAAATACAGCTGTGTGTGCGGGAGAGTGTGTGTGTGTGTGTGTGTGAGGACAGGAGGGGGGTGTAGGTATTGTTTGTCACCAGATGAACTCGTGGGGTGAGACTAATGAAGAGTGCAGCGTGAAGGAGGGAGGCATTTTAATTGGGCTCTTTCTCTCTGTCTCCCTCCTCTCCCTTCTTCTTCTTCTTCTCCTTCAGAATGCCACAGGAGATTGAATGTTGGCTCTGCAGAGGTAAGAAGGGATTTCTGACACTGACACAGCTCTGGCCTTGTCCTGCTAATTGGTCAATAACAAAGACTCTGATGCAGTGATACGGATCACTTTTTCTGAATGAAAAGAGTGGGGAGGTGACTGACATTTTCATACATAATCATGAAGTGCTGAATAAGGAATCAGAATGAGAATATTTTGTTATTGTTAAAATCAGTTTGCAACAACATCTAAAATATAATTCTAATAATGAGGATAGAAAATAAAAAACCTAACATGCTCGGTCTCAGATGTTTTTTTTTCTTTGTAATGTCAGTCTGTTCCGACCTAATTTCAATCTACGGCAGTGTGCAAACATTTTGACTCCCTGATTAAATAGCTCCTTGTATTCTGCACGCAGTCGTCTGATTAAAAAAAAACATGAAGAGGAATCTTTTCAGTGGTGACCTTCACCAAAAGCTCTATGTGCGTATTTGACATATGGTCAGTCCAATATGAGTCATCCTTTCAACAGCTTTTCAATGTCACTTTGCAAGAAGCGAAAGACTTTCATGTTGGAGCCCATTTCAAAGTAATCAACAGGATTCACAAGAGCTCCCCGCAACCACAAAATCGTTTCCATTTAAGACTAATAAAAATGAGTGGTTGTAACCACTGATTATCAAAACACATGATTCACTTGGCGTACAGGATGGTCAATGAAATCAAACTGTAATCTGGCTGATGCTACCTGATGCTCATCTACTCTAAGGGAAGGGATGCAAATCGACATATTCCTGCTCTTCCACCTCCCCTCCTCTGCTTCCTCATTCCCTCCAGCGTTTTGTTTCTCTGAAATCACAAACTTAGCTACTGGCTCTTCCCTGAGGTGCAAAACTCCACCTTTCTCTTCCTCCAGTTTAGCTTCCTCTAGTCGTCCTCTCCACAATTGCCAACTATGCTGAAGGAGAGCAAAGAATGTGGAAGGAGTGTATTTTTAAATGGCATCAATCTCTCTTTTTTTGACCCTCCCTCTCTCTCTCTCTCTCTCTCTCTCTATCTCTCCATCTCCCGCTCTGCACCTCTTCCTCTTCTCCCCATCTCCCGTCTTTCTGTTATGGCACTGGTTCATCCTCATGTATATTTATGCTACAAAGCTGAAGAGTGAGGCAGACTTAAAATGAAAACTCAAACTAGAGTGGGCTTGTGTGCTCGTTTTGTGAATGTGTATGTGTGTGGCGGGTGTACGTGAATACGCACTCGTTTGCGCTTTTAGGATACAAGCCTCTTTTTTACATTCAAGGGGGGGGGGGGGGGGGATTCCACTCCACTCCAGCACCCACTGCCCTTCCTCTTTTCCCTCTACATCCACATTCCTCTCACCTCGTCCCCAAGCTGTAGTCACACAGACACACTGCCTGACGGGACAGGTGTCAGCCATAGACGGAAAGTGACATTCTAATCTAAAGTAGTGATTCAGAAAACACACATGCACAAACACAAACACACACGCACATTTCTCTATCATGTATTTCTAGTGGCTGCAGGGAGACAGGCAGGCGCCTCAGGGTTTAGCTCGTGCAACAGCGCAACAGAGATGCATAAATCTCACCTGTCTTTAAGCCCCCTGCCACACACACACACACACACACACACACAAACAAACACATACACACTATGTGCCACACATGAAAAACCCACAAAACACAATTTGTTTCTCTTGAATGGCCCTGAGTGGGGACGCAGCGGGAGAATGTGACCACAGTCTTCAAACAAAATTCCTGGTGCAGAAGCGTTTCATCCACACTCCAGCAAACCCCTTTTAAAAAATGTTAAACTCCCAAAGTTTATACGCATGTGAGCGTGTGCAAAAACTTCATCTGTTTGGGTGCACTTCCCCTCTGTGTGTGTGTGTGTGTGTGTGTGTGTGTGTGTGTGTGTGTGTGTGTGTGTGTGTGTGTGTTTGCTCACGCAAGCGTGTGTGTTGAAACAATAGCTGTCTTGAGAGGCGGGCTGCATGGCTGACTCTCCTTTAGTTTCCCCTTCGAGGAGGAACGTGGGAAAAGAGGAATAAGTGCCATTCATCTTTTCACTGGCTCATTCACTACCTCTCTTTCTCTCGCTCACCTCTCTTCTTGCGCTCATTCACTGCACGTCTTTGTTCCCTTAAATGGCCTCTTTGCTTCTGGCTTAAACCTTCCTTTGAGATAAATACCCTCGCGCTGTAGCCCAACACATATGCCAATGGTGCACAACACACAGAGCCATTAACACGCACTCAACATAACATGAGCTTTCCAAAAAATACCCACTTGATGCACACATGCCTGAGCTCGAGTCTGAGGGAAGGCTCTTTAAGTAAAACGTTACACAGCAATAAGTAAACCACATTTTTTTTCCATTAATGACTAGTTTCATGAGATGATAACAGAATACAGAATCTATTCATCCATCACCGTTGACCCAATATGAGTCATCTTTAAACTATATCCAGCTCCTTTCCCACATGAACCCCTGACTATTTGCAGACAATTGCACGACACTCAGGTCAATGCATTATCTTGGAAAACCTTTCACACATGTACCGCTCAGCCGCGGAGAGTGTCAGTGTTTGACCCGCTCTCAGAACTGGAAATGCTTGTGGCATGCAGGAGGAGTATTCTTCTCTATTTGTGATTCTAGAGTTTAAATCACTGCAGAATGTATCAGGATTTTTCCGCACCACAAATACGACAGTAGAAAACTTAACGCCGACATACACAGACTTCTCCTCGAGGGCACGCTGGAACAGTCAGGGTTAACACATCCAGACATGTTGCATTCAACCATGCAGCCCAGCTTAAGGTTTTCAAAATTGACAATACTTTGATACTTTTGGATACCACACATTTAAAATGATACAATCTCTGTTGTTTTTCTTGTCAATATTATCTTGAAGTACCAAAGGAGCTTCTGTCATGTTCTTAACCCACAGCTGCCACTAAAGAAAGAAAGGGGGGGCGTCATTCTTTGGATGAAGCCAACCCCTTTATATTTATATAGGCATATAGTATATCAGTGCCCCGTGTAGTTTGACATATTCACAGGATCAGGAAAAGAGTAGAGAATTAAGATAATGCATCAGCTCATCCTGAGTTCATGCAAAAAAACATGTGTGTTGTGTTTACACGTGCAGCTCATCCCGAACATGTAAGTTATCAGGAGTGTGCAATGTGTGAAAGCACTATTACAGACAGATAGGGGAACAGAGGAGGTGACAACAATGTGGCCTTAATTACACAGAGTTACCAATCGATTTGTGCAATGAGACAGTGTGCAGGAGATTGTTTTCAATTTTAGGTAAAAATAGCAACAACAAGGAATTACCCAATATTCTGTGCCTATGACTTCTCTTATAGTTGCCGTGGCATGCAACAGGTATCCATGTTGATGATTTTTTACTTGTACCATTTTCTTTCTCTTAAATCTGCTATTGTGACAAACCTCGCCCACTCTGACAACGTCTGGTTGAGTGTATGCATGACGGGGGGTTTCTTTCTCTCTCTGAAATCCACATACTCACACGCCCATCATCCCAATTACCTTTACATCCTTTGTGTTCATGCGCGTTCCCTCCTTCCCAACGAAAATGTCATCTATATCCACCAGTATGTGCCGGTCCAGACCCAAAGTTAGCTTCCTTTCTGTGAGGTAGGAGATGGCGTCCACCAGGATGAGTTTGTGCAGCCAGTATCCCAGTCCCTGGCCAAACAGCACCCTCCTTACCCCGTCATAGAGCCCCATGTCCTGTACCACAGTGGCTTGGAGGCCTAGACTAAACCCAGGCCCTGGATTATCGCCGCTGCCTGCCCCTGCGCCCTCCTTGGCCCGTGCATGCAGCACGGCCTGGTATGTCGAGTGGTTCGAGGAAAAGGAGGTCCAGTCCTCCCCTGGCAAAGCCCCTCGATCCGTGCCGGGTTTGGTCAGCTGGAGGAGAGGTGAGCTGGAGACCACGCAGCAGTCCCACAGCGCCTGGTTGGTCCTGAGCACCAGAGGGAGGCCTCGAAGTTTGAGTAGAGGAGGCGAGTTCTCTGTGGAGCGGTAGAAGCCGATGATGCCCACTCTGTACTCTGTGCAGTATTGATGCAGCAGCTGTCTGTTCCATGTGTCCGCATGTGCATACTTTAACAAGTTCTCATAAATGATGAGAGAATAACGTCCTCTGCCTTTCTCCGTCAGCGGCGGCAGGTCGCCCTTCCCTGAGGCAATCTCCATGCGGAACTGAAAGTGTGCCGACTCCAATATAGCCACAATGTCCTGACCCAGCTGGGAGTACTGAGACTCCACCAGCACCAGCACCACTGGGTCAGTGTGGACGTGGGTGTGTGGGGGATTGGGAGGGTACGGGTACGGGAGTTGATGGTACGGGGACATGGAGAGAGGCTGTGCACAGGCAGGTTCCGGAGATTGTCCCAGCTGCATGGAGGGAGAGGAGTTTGTGAACAGGAAGTACGCAGAAAGCAGGAGGGAGAGGAGACAGCAGGAGGCCAGCAGGAGCAGGAGCCTACGCAGGTGGCGGCGGAATCGCACCGCCACTGTCATTGCGGAGAAGAGTTGTTGTGCGTAGACGGGTTGGTTGTGTTTCTCAAAGAGTGCGTCCTCTGGATTTGGGATTTTGATGAGATTGTCTTTGTGTGAGGAAAAAAAAGGCGGCACAGACACTCAGGGGTGTGTCATGTCACCATGGCAGGTGGAGAGGAAAGCTGCGTCAGATGTCGGGGAAGAAGAAAGGTCTCCATTTATGAGAAACGCAGTCGAGGTACCCTGCTTCCAGCTGAGGACTCACATGCAGAAAGGCAGAGAGCGATGATTAATGTCTGCAGAGAGAGAGAAAGGGGACAAGGAGAAAAGAGAGAGTGAATTTGTTGGGCAAGGTTGAAAAGTATGCTGAGTTCTGTTTCTCTGTGTGTGTGTGTGTGTGTGTGTGTGTGTGTGTGTGTGTACCTAGGTTGTGCCACCCTAGGGACTGTGAGGGCACAGCTGGTAACTACAGAGCTGATTGAAAACAACTCGCTTCCTTAGGGCTTATCCAACCTCTGGCACATGCACGCACGCAAAGCGACGCACCGGTTAAAGGCACAAACAAACACAAAAAGTCAATCCTCAGGAATAAACAACAGCTGGTTGTGTGTTAATATGTGCGATAGGGGGGAGGAGGATGGGAGCACAACTAATCAGTCCCACAAAGCTCTGCAGAGAATTTCTCTAATTGCGCCAAACTCTATGCACTTCTGTCCTATTTCTGAACCTAATCATCTGAAATACCACAAAATTAGAGTTGGAATCCTTTTGCCAGGAGCACTAATCTGAGGGGGAGCCGATGACGGAACAGAGGAAATGGAGAGCAAGAGAGAGAGAGAGAGAGAGAGAGAAAAAAAAAAGTAAGAATAAGAGAGAGAGGGAGAGTCGGAGAAAATGAGCAGAGAGAGGAACAAAATGCAATGAATTATAGAAAGAGACAAAAAAGAGCAGGATTAGCATCTTAATGTATGTGCCGGGAGCCAGGGAGAAGAAAAGATCCCACAGCATCTCTTTCTCCCTCTTTTCTCTCTCTCTCTACGCCTCACTCTCCCCCCTCTCTCTCTCTCTTTCCACACCCCCTCTTTCTCTCCCTCCATCTGTTTGAATATCAATAGTCTTTCCTCTCGTTCCCCATTCCCCCCCCCCCCCCCCCCCCCCCCCCCTTGTTCCTCGCCTTCAGAGAACACACGCGAAGAGAAGGTCATAGAGGAAGAACCACCAGTCATATTTCTTCACTGTGGAGCCGTAAGATGAGAAAGGGCAGGAATATAACTCTGAACAGCTTCAGCCAAAACAGAGTCGTAGAGATGTTAACAAATGTGCCATATTTGTTCGTTGTCTACATAACTACACTAATTCTGACAAATACCTTTACTGTGTTTCTAGAGTTTCATCAGACCTTAAAACTGTTTCTTATTACAGTGGAACTTTAAAAAAAAGGAGTGCAGACTTGAAAATAAAACTAAGATTTGTTAATTGAACCTGATGTTTTGAAATTCTAATTCTGATCCTTGGGTGTCTGCCTTAACTATAGGTGAGTGCTGGTTTAACCTGTTACTACATACTTGCAGGTCTCTTAGTATTAGGAGCCACATGAGGGCGCTGGAATTGGATGAAAACAAGACACTTCACGTGGAAGTTTCCCTCAGTGCCTTAAATAACTAGAAGTCTCCCCCCCCCCCCCCCCCCCCAACAAAGCCGAATTGTGCGAAAGGAAAGCTTGAAAAATCTACATCTTCAAGTGTTTTTATATGAACTTTGTAAAATGCAACTTGAATAACTTATAATACAAATACATTGGAAACAAAAGATGTAGTCAACTTCAAAACAGGCTACCAGTTTTTCACATTTACTACAATTGCATTGTTATGAATCACTACAATCATTGTTAAAAGTTTTTTTTTTTTTTTAATCGTTGTCAATTGTTGGCTAAATAAGACAACTGAATAAACATTATAAATACACAAAAATGGAGCAAAGGGCGATATTTTCTTCTACAACTGAGTTAATGTTTCATTAAATCTGCGATAAGAAAGAAAGACGCTGTGCGCACGAGCAGGCTTCAGTATTAGCTGTCTGAACGATGAACTCAAACGAACACATTTCCATGGAGTTTGTGTGCTGCTTTCTGCCGCTAAAGTTTGCAACATCGACTCGTCCACTTACCTCTGGCCGGGGCTGAGGCGCTGTCTCTCGGGCAGTAGGCGCGACTGGAGCGCGGTGAGTCTGATGCTGCTGCGGCTGCAGCTGCTTCGGGTGGGTCCGGGGCTCCGGTCTCGGTGGCGCACCACTCCCGTGTGTTGTGGATGCTGAAGCGCTGTGCCATGTCCTCCTTGCCTCTCCTTCTCTCTCTCTCTCTCTCTCTCTCTAACCCCTTCACTGGAGCAGCAGATGCGGGCAGCCGGAATGATCCGCTCTCCTCCCCCCTTTCATCATTCTTGTCTTTCTCTTCCTCTCGTCTCCCCCGCTGTCTCCTCTCTCCCGCTATGCTCACTTGTCCCCTTAATCTCTGCTCTTTTAAGGTGGAGATTAGGTGGAGGAGCACCGTTATCGGGCTGCCCGTTAACGACTGACTGCCGTGCGTAAATGCTCTGCTTTAAAAGAGAGCGCCTACACAAGTGGAGGCGAGCGAAGGAGAGGGAGGGCAAGAGAGAGAGAGAGAGAGAGAGAGAGAGAGAGAGAGAGAGAGAGAGGCAGAGGAAGGAGGGAGAGATGGGGAGGGCAGGGGGTCTGTTTGATTGACACAAACAGCCTCTTTCTCGGGCATCAGCGATCACGGGCCCGGTAAAAGCTCACGGACCGTTAGTTGGTGTAAGTCGGTTGAGGGATGTCACACACGGATACGCACCGGTGCGAGTTAATGGCGCGGCTTGCTGATTCTCGCGCGCTGCTTGCACTAAAGGCTAGTTGTAGTAGCCAAAGATAAAAGACACAGACAGGGATAGATGAACACAACCCTGGCTAAAGCTGTTGTGCAAAAATACATTTTCACATGATCAAGAATGGTATCAATCACAAGGCTAAATGCAAAATTCTCTCATTCATGAATGTTCATGAAGCAGCCCCATTAGGCTTACTTCTGCAGAGTGTCAATCAAACAGGCCCAGATTGTCAATCATACAGTGTTTTAAAGTTGATTAGGTGTTCCCGTCTGCCTTCTCACTAGTTCATCAATCTCTCTAACCTATTTGCACTGACACACACTCACTCACACACATCTCAAAAGGAGCCTCTGGGCCCCCTCATTCACATTGTAATGACCTAACAACAGAGCTTATTTAGTGAGAGTGCATGTCCTGCGAGCTTGAGAGAGTGGACAAATGTATTAACACACAGAAAAGACAGATACGCAGTTGTGCTGTCGGGTGACGCTGAGGCCAATTGTGGGTTTGAACAACTTTAAGACCCTTAAAAACACACAAAGAGGCATGGAAATGATGCAATAATAAACAAGGAGCAATGAGGAAGGACCCCTGTTTCCTTTTACTCACCACTTACTCTGTATGAAACATTTTAGACCTTCATGGGAGACAGTCTCAATGAAAACGTCCATACTCATGGCTCTCAGTCAGTGTTATGACTAAGCGGTGCAGCTGAGAAACAGAGCTTGAATGAAATATAACAGCCAGATTATCATGCCCTACAGAATGGGATCCAGAGATAATGAAGGTTTTGGTTCTGGAGTGCGATTGTGTTTGTATGTAAATTAGTGTCAGTGGGTGAAGTGTAATTAGAGAGGCTGTTCACCCATTTCCTCCACATTACAAGAACCACTTCTGCAGCGCTGCTAGCAGGAGACAATAAGCCAGAAATGAAAAGTAGACAACGGCACACAAGCTGCATGCAGTGTATAGGCAACAATGTGTGTGTGTGTGTGTGTGTTTGAAAGCATTTGTGTGTAGACGGTGACGTAGACATTCAGCGCAAACAGCAGAACAATAAAGCACAAACATATGGTCACTTTTACAACTCCTTCCAGCAATTTGCAGTCTTCTTGTAATATTGTTGTTGGACAATTTTGGACTTTGAATTCCTGATTTTGCCACAGCTTAGGGTCAAAAAGTTGAAATACAAGTTGCAATTATTTTGCTCATTTTTTGTTAATGAACTTGCTGCAGCATGTGAATACTGCAAAAAACAAAAAAAATGAAACCATGAAAAATGGTGAGTGTCCATCCATCCATAGTATGCTTATGATAAAAGGCTCAATCACAACATTGACAACAAACAAAACAGGATTAATTTGAAGATAAAGAAGTGCACCTGCGTGGAATTCTTGAGGAAAATCTTACTTTATTTGTTTCCTTTTCAGTTTGAATAGGAAAAAATATATAAAGTTTAAAGTGCCAATAACATTCATAGAGATAAGTATCAGTTTCAAACTTTTTTTTTCAAAGGTTAATGGAACACACTTTTATCGCAACTTTCTCCAAAGCGCACATGGACAGGAGGCGCCGGGGAATCGAACCACCGACCCTGTGGTTAGCAGACGACCCGCTCTACCTCCTGAGTCGCATCCGCCCCGAGGGGATCTACACAACATTTGTTAGATTTCAGTTGTTAATATTTTGGGTGCCATGCAAGTATTAAACAAGAAATAGAAGAAACAAAGTCTCGAGCATTCTTTGTTATAAAGTTATTTAAGATGTGTAGGGGTGCCGGTAGCCTAATGGCTAGTGTGCGGAGGCTAAAGTCTTTCAAGCGGGAATCCCGGGTTTAAATCTGACCTGTGGCTCATTTCCAGCATGTCATTCCCCATTCTCTCTCTCCCCGCTCTCTGATCTTATCTCTAAAATAAAGGCATAAGTAGCCCAAAAACGAAACCTTATTTGTATATATTTGACGTTGATATTAGACATTGATGAATAGTTTAAATACATTAAGTTAAAACAAAGTGAGTAACTAGCGTAGCTGGTTGTATCTAACAAACGTTGCGGTTATTTTTTGAAATGCAAAGTCTCAGAGATAACAGGGATTGGGTTTGAGTAAGTTGTGGATATCACGACATTTGGACTATCAAGAGGAACCGTTTTAACAGACTCACAGGCCTTAAAATATACAACGCACAGGCGCTGGCTAACAAGTGCAGAGACACTAGCGATTCTGTGCTATACACAAACATATGAGCGTTCACGCACATGAACATACTGGAGCACACACACACACACACACACACACACACACACACACACACACACACCACAAAGGGCTATAGATGAGAAAAGTGTCTGAGCTGCCATGTTCAACTAGCTGTCTGACAGTGAAACAGAGGAGAGCAACAGTCCAATGAGAGAGAGCGAAAGGGGGGAGAATGCTTGTTGTCTTCATCAGAGGCTTTTGTTAAGTGAAAGATAAGAGAGCAGGAGCGACTGATTCCCTCTCCTCCCCCCCCCCCCCCCCCCCCCCCCCATCCCCTCTCCTCTCTTCTCCTCTCAGCCTGCTGAGAGCTAAATGGTGGCTCTGCGAGTCCCGGGTCCTGTGTGCGGGGCCTGAAGAGAGCAAATGGAACTCGAGTGTTAAAAACAGGGAGAGACACTATCATCACCATGCATCACATCAACCGAGGAGTGAGGGCATGGGGGCGTCCAGACAGAGCACACAAGTCCCCTCCTTTAATTAAAAAAACCAAACAAAACGTTGGACAGATTGTTGCATGCTAACGCTGAACAGATACAGGACCCTGAGTTGGCACTTACAATGACTCTCTTCTCTGTTGGCTGTTTTTGTTTTACAAAGTGCAGGGATCTATGGCTCAAGCAGCTCTCAGAGATGTATCAGCTCTTTGCCTCCCACAGTGTAAACAACAACAAGCCTCAGCTTTGCTTAGGTGTGTTGGCTGCTTGATGCTGTTGCTATTTTAATGATTCCTGCTTCTTCTTCTCCTCTGTGTGTTTGTGTGTGTGTGTGTGTGTGTGTGTGTGTGTGTGTGTGTGTGTGTGTGTGTGTGTGTGTGTGTGTGTGTGTGTGTGTGTGTGTGTGTGTGTGTGTGTGTGCCCGCATGCGTGATCGAACCATCTACCCGCTCCTGAACTCTCCCTATGCATGCCTGGAAATGTTGATAGATAGATGTTCTCTTAAGAGCTCGGAGGCTAAGTGAAAGCTGCCCCCCCCCCCCCTCCTCCCTCTCCCTCTCCCTCTCCCACTCCTCATCCCTAAGCACATTAGAGGGAATATCTTTTGGCCAATCAATAGAGCGCTTACAGATTGATAAGGCAATGATACACACACGCACACACACACACACACACACACACACACACACACACACACACACACACACACAGTAAAGAGAGATTTTATACTTCCTTCTTTGGGTGTAGTGTATAGAATAACCAAACCCAAATCAATCTATTACTGGAATGTTGCCAGTTGCAGGATTACCATAGCAACATACACCAGCAAACTCTCCTGCAAATACTATCAATCATGCGTTCTTTATTTATCAGGAGCGGATAAACATCCTATTTCTATCTAATCCATCCCTCAATATAGAATGACACTTCTATAGTAGACCTATATGCAATGATTTGATCCTAAGCATAGATGGATTTAAAGCCAGTTTTATTTTTGGAATGTTTGGTACTATGATGCAACACAATCAGTTTCATGCTCTGTATTGAAACGATGTGAAATTGCATCGTCCCTTCAAAATAAATCAAATCAATACATGCAGGAAATAAACTTTTAGTTTAATTGTTTTTTTAATTATATACATAACTGCTCTGTGTGTTGTCTTTTAGGTCATGTTTCTGAGCCTGCATGGAATTAAATAATTCAGATGTATATTTATTGTCAAAATAAAATGTATTTTATTCTTTTTTCAGTCTTACTTACCAGAGGGGATCAGCAATAGTTTATTACTTCACTGATTTTTAACTCTTGTTCATAATTGGACGTTTATAAGTACAATGCATTTTAAAATTACAGCGTTCAGCATCTTAAAACCACAATAAACTCAAAAATATGGAATTACAATTAAACAGATTGAAATTCAATGCGCCCATGCAAGTTTGTAATTTAAAGGTCACATATTATCCTCCTTAAAACAACAACATTATAAACCCCTCTATTTCAGCCCTGCTCAGAAAAGGCAGTTTTTTGTCTCTGTAGCTTTAAATGCAAGTGAGCTGTGTCAGACCACACCCCTCTCTGGACGGGCTTGGTTTGCCTGGGCTTTCTCTCCCCATGCCCTAGTATTTATGGTGAGAAGGCAGACTCAGAGGGCAGAACAAACACCTAGCTGTGGGAGTGTCACCCACCTGGGGGAGGGGTTACTGCCCCTTGTGATGTCATGAAGGGAAAGTCTCCAAACGGCCTGTTTGAGCACATATTTTCTGAATAGTGGAGCAGGCAAAAGCAGAGAGGGTGGACTTTTCTAATAAGTGGGGTTTGTGGACAGGCTAGGGAGACATATTAGTGTTAGTAGAACATGGTGAAATGTATTTTGCATAATATGTGACCTTTAAAGAACAAAATATTCAAATATGTAAATTTTTAGGTTGGCTCTTAAGTTAGCACTTGACTTTTGTTTTGAAAGATTTTATGCACAATATTTAATTTTTCTAATAAACAGAAAATGGGGATGAATGTGTCAGAGTTTTTTGTGGTGTAAATGCAATAAGAACGACACTATTCAGGCCAGAACTGAAAAGCAAGTTTTATAGGGGAAAAACACATTCTGCCACGTGTCTCTAGCTGAACCAAACACATGTTTGTCTGATCGTAGTAGCGTGTTCCTGTGCTCTTTGTGTCTCAATGAAAAGACAGGATGTGGTTCACCAATGAGAACAGAGTTTTTCTGACATATTCAAGAGCAATATTGTAACAGCACAAACAGAAATACACACATAAATGCGCTCGCATACCCACAGAATCATGCTTACCGCCCACACATCTCTGTAAACAACCCAGCACTCCCACACTTTCACAAGCCCCAAACACTGGCAGGCTTGTTGTTGGAGTGACAGAGTGCACCTTCATTTCATATCATATCAACACTTCATCTCTGCACTGATTAAAAGTGATGCTGCTGACATGCAAGACGGCTCCCAGCATGGAAAGCCTGAACGTATGCAAGAGTGTTCAAGAGAACATACATGTGTCTGCTTTTGTTGAACATTCAAGGAACATGTAAGGGGTTTAAAAAAAAAAAAAAAAAAAAAAACAGGAGATGTGTGTGGAGACAGAAAGGACAGGGAAGGATGTCAGAAAGCACAACAGTGATCAGATCGCACAGCACTCAAGGGAAGGAGCGGGTAAAGTGATCTATCTCTGTCTCCCTCTGACCTTGTTCTCTCTCACCAAAAACCTGACTTACAAACCCAAACTAAATATGATACCTCCCCCCTCAGATTCTCCCCCTCTCTCCCCCCGTGCTCTCCGGTAATAAATCGCGCTGTAATTACCAGGCAGGATCGATAACAGTCACATCACTCCTCTCCTGTGCTCGTCTCCCTCGTCTGCATCTGACACTAACGTGTTCATCCCTAGCTGTGTGCCACTGTTATAGATCCATGAGTGATAGATTGCATCCTGTTTCGTCTGTGCATGCAAAACACAGGTACACACTCAAAGGTTGGACACCACAAACACAGAGGGCTGAAACCATGCAAACACACACACACACACACACACACACACAGACAGTAAGAGAGACATGGACACTCACAAACACAAGTATGAGAGCTGGACGCCACAGGGGGGAGGCCAGAGGTCTCAGTTGCCATTGGAGACGTCTCTTCAGCTGAGAAACCAACAAAGAGTTCCCGTTCTCTCCCAGAATAGCTCACTCGGCCCCCTGTCTAATGAAATGGAGGACAAGGATGAGCATCACGTGGGCAGTCACGCAGTGTGAACTTGGAGAGTTTGTCTTTGACAGACAAAAGAGTGTGTGTGGGCGTGCATGAGTGTGCAAGGGTGTGGTTTTCCCTGCAAAATCATGCGAGTGTAATTATGTTTAATAGGAAATTAAAAATATCCCGGAGAGCGAGAGCAATTTTCACACCTCAGAAATGCTGACTTGCAAGATTCACTCACACCCACACTTCCATGCACACTTGATCGGTGTGTGTGTGTGTGTGTGTGTGTGTGTGTGTGTGTGTATGTGTGTGTGTGTGTGTCCAAAGGCGTATCATATAAGCTTGAGGGAAAATGAAAACTTACACAGTCAAACTCTGCAGCTTTCAGGTCAAAGGACATGAGAAGAGGAAGTGTTAAATTAGCCATGACATAACTTAACTCTTTCATATTCATTTTATAGAAGAAAGCCACCAAAGCTCTTTAACAAGCATTTTATATCTGACAAACACAGATTGAATCAGTGCAAGAACGGAAAATGTCATCATAGTTAATGCCAAGAACAACAATATTTTTGGTCTCTATATTGGATTTCTTAAAAAAAAAGAAATAAACGTTGAAAAAATAATTATAATAACTTTATTTAACGAGCACTTTTCACTCACTTTTCAAAGTCCGGGTTACAAAGTGCTCTTCAAAAACAGCTAAATAAAACAGAGAGGTCCTAAGAAGATAAAGACAGCAAGGATTATGAAATAAATATATCAAAAGACATCACATTTATTTGAAAGAAATCTAAAACTATTTAATTCTATTGAATTTCATGGAAAATTGAGGAAAGACTTTCTGCTCAAAGAGCTCACTGACTCAGCTGACCAATCTCCTAACAACATTCATTTATATCCCAAGTCAGTGATTCCCAATCTTTATATTCTTGAAGCCCCTCCTTCATATGACTTTGAATTGGACTTGATAACTTACTGTTCTTGTTATATATTTACATGTATAATTTTGAACGAGCGTTTAACTTCTTGTGAAATCATGCTTCCCATTATGTAAATGAAATGCACATAATGCATAGAATCAGAATTAGCATTAATGGGCAGGTAATTTTACATGTACAAGGAATTTGACTTCCTGCTCTCTATGACCAAACATTAAATATGTATCTAATATGTACAGGCTTACATTAGATAATAGTGCAGGGGTGAGGAGTGCAAAGGATGCATGCTGAAATCGACATGATACAGTAGCTAGCCAGTGTAGAAACGACTGCTGTGAATGAAACAGTAACAGGTAGCACACTTGAGTCCAGCGCTGTGTGTGTGTCCTGCTCTGACTGTTTGCCGGTCCGGTGGCAGATGTGTAGAGAGAGTGAGCAGTGGTGGGCAGTGCTCAGACAGCATGAGGTGATGTCTCCAGGGACCAAACTGTTCCTGAATCTCAATCTGCAAACAAAGGTGAGGCGGCAGCAGCAGCAGCAGCAGCAGCAGCAGCCGTGGGCTAGGTCTGTAGGAATGTTTGTGGCTTCTCAATGTTATAACTGTCCTTGATGTCTGGAGGCAGTGATCTCACGGTACTCTGGGCAGCTTGTAACGTGTATTGTATCTGCGGCAGAGGAAAGGGATGCAACCAGCAGCATAATAGAAATACTTTAAACTCTATTCTATTAACAACATCATAGGAATTACAGACATATTGGACCATTTTGCACCTTATTATTTAGCCTCTGTGAGAACGTTAAATATTAACCTGAAAAAATAGTCTTTGCGTAGAATTTTATTGCTGTAAAATGTAAATCTGTTATCTAACCATCACTAACTCAAAAAGTATTTTGGTTGCCTTTCCATATATGCTCTGAGTTAGTTGTAGTTCTAAAAACAGAATGGTGTTGGGACGGCTCTGGGATGCAGAGATTGGTTTTGGTGGAGCATTAGCACATTGTGGAGGCTAGAGCAATCCAAACAAACACAAAAATCACACAATCACAAGTCATTAAAATACATATCAAATATGACTAAACAAGAGAAAGTACAACCTGCATGTGTCATATGTAGTTTGCTAGCTTGGAGGATGGTGTTTCAGGTAGCTTGGGGAATTTGATAACATATCTGCAGACGGCTTGAAATAAGAAGAATGTCATTAAAAACAGACCCACAGTGGGTCACCCTACCTGACCTAATGCTCCTGTTAGGACCTCTGTGTTGATTTTGGCGAAAGGGGTCGCTTCTTACTCTTTGCTGAATGTGTCCTGAACATATGTAAGCAGTATTTTATGACAAAAAAAAATCTTATCCTGCTGTCTTTTAACGACCACATGTATAATCTATGCCAATCTATGTCACTGAAAATTGTTAAATAAACGTTTTCTACAATGTGCTGTTGATTACTTAGCGTGCCACAATGTTTTCAGGCTTTATAAACAACTAAATAAAATCAGCAAATCTTCATTGGTTTTAGTAGCTTACATGTATAAAGAGGGATCAATATTCATTTCAATCTGTTCCATAATCAGCTAAACAAAACTATTTTGCAGGAACATGTCTTTCATTTTTTGCTTTGAAATAAATGACGGGTTTGACTGATATCTTAATACCAATATTATGGCTTTGAGGAGTTTGTTCGTTTCTGAATTTTCAACATGTAATTTTAAATAGACAAAGCAGCTTCTGTTTTGCTTGCTTAGGGAAACAGTGGAGCATCCCGTGCTCTGCTCACAGCTGTGGTTTGTGCCCTGTCCACTTGGATGGATGGATTTTCACTTTTGTCACACTGTCTTGATTTGCTTATTGCAGCTGTGCGTACATCTGCCGCCTTGCTTCAACTTAATAAAAAAAAATCATCATGTAGAATGTCGTTTAAGGGTCATAAATGCTGCAATGAAATGACCTTCTTGTCTATCAAACAAACTGTTTTCAAATGTAACATTGTTAAGATGTTCACTTTTCTTTATTATGACGGAGAAACACACACGGCATCCCATAAACCATGGGTGTAGAGACTGTAGTCTGCAGTTGAGCTGATCAGATAGTCGTGACTTGTCATGTTGTTCTTGTCCATGCTGACAGTGCCAATAAAGTCCACTAAGAACTGAGCCAGCGTAGTGGAAGCGACACATTTCTCACCACATTTGTAGTTTCACGCATCAAAATCAAACATAAGCCCAGTAGGTTCACACTTCACTAGCTGAGATATTTTCCAAGTCATGCAATGGCGGATTCACATAAAAACTGCAAGCTTCCACGCCAACCTTTGATAACAACTTTGTTATCTGTGCTAGAGACCTCTCAACAAACGGGGAGGGGGCGACAATGTGTGGAAAGTTACAGAAGGGCTGTTTATTAAAGGAACAATAGTGACAGAAAAAAAATCCCACATACAGGAACAGAATCACACACGGTCCAGAGTTCAAGACATAGTGCTTGTGATTAAAGAAGCAGTCCAACAGTTTTACACATTTGGGTCAGTTTACTCATCATGAGGAGTAATGCTCAGGCTGTGAGCAATGGCTATGGGATGTTGGCAAAGGCTTATCTCAGTTTTGGGCTCGGAGACAATAAATTCTTATCATACAGCCTGCTTTGCAAAATATGTGCTTCAAAATGGGAAATGTGGGATATGGCTTTTTTTGTATCTTGTCTCATATTGTGGACTGATAGTCTAAGAGTTTATTTTAAATCTAATATTTGGGTCCATCAAACTCAAGGACAAGTATTACTAAAGGCTATAATTAGTTTTTTGACATTGCTTTCTGTAATTATTTCTCCTTTTCACACTGGATTTAAAAATAATCTTTCCTCATGGCCTCTAGAAAATCCACAACATTGTGAACATATTATTTAAACTACAGGAGTACATTTTCAAACGTTTTCACACCTTTGCCCGCCAAGCCCTAAAAACAGTATTGGTTTTAACTATCTGGCAATCAGCAAACCGTTTTAAAATATTTTGTACAATACAATACAACCGGATACAGTGCAAGACAGCATGATGCAATACAGTAGGATACAACATAGTTTGATATAATAGGGTACTGTACAATACAGATAAGATACATACTCTTTATTGTCCCCACAGGGAAGTTTGTTTTGGATTTGAATTGCTGTGGAATAAATTTAAAACATTAATCCGACAAACCAAAGTAATATTACTTAATTAGAATCTCCAATCATGCATGGGTCTTCAATAAGTGAGACTGTTTTTCCTTTGATACTTGTCTGTGTTGTCAATAATAAAACAGGATGGATACAGAGCTGCAAAGGTGAAAAGAAATGAGTGAAAAACAAAGATAGATCTTCCATCTTACTGAAAATGATGGGGAATCTCTGCACATATGCATGCACACACAGACACACATGCACTTGCACAGACACAGTCACACATAGGATGAGACCTGCAGAGAGTGTATGATTAACTGTTCTGTCAGAAGTGAGAACTCTCTGGGGCGGGAAGGGCAGAGGAGGGGGAGGAACGAAGCAGAGGAGAGAATGAATTGGAAAGGGATGGAGGCACATTAGGAGGGAGGCTGAGGTCTCTGGGGTTTCTGAAAGGAGGTCTCGAGGGTTTGGTGAGAAAAGCTACAGCAAACTGTTGCTTCTGCCGCACGAAATGTGTGTGTTGCTTTTCAGAGTGTGTGTGCAAGAATGTGTGTGTGTGTGTGTGGGGGGGAAGTCTAATTCCTGTGACACCTCTGTAGAAAACTTCTTGAGGAAAATCTTCCCTGCAATCTATATGCAGAGAAGTCAGCACTGCGGTATGCAGTTAGGTGAATAGTTGTGTGTCGAGTGTGTGTGTGTGTGTGTGTGTGTGTGTGTGTGTGTGTGTGTGTGTGTGAGTGTGTGTGTCTGTGTGTGTGTGTGTGTGTGTGTGAGTGTGTGTGTGTGTGTGTGTGTGTGTGTGTGTGTCTGTGTGTGAGTGTGTGTGTGTGTGTGTGTGTGTGTGTGTGTGTGTGTGTGTGTGTGTGTGTGTGTGTGTGTGCGTGTGGAGGGGTCTTATCACAACTCTGCAGTGCAAAACAGTCAGAATGGTGGACTGAATCTCCTTTCTTAACAAATCAGAATGGCATACGTGTAGCTGCGGACACACACACACACACACACACACACACACACGCACACACACGCACACACACGCACACACAGCGCCTCCTCTATTTTCTCCCATTCGTCACAGGGCTTGTTGTTCTAATGCAATGGATAGGTCTGCGTTCAGGGTCCCATATGCTGGGCCGCTCTGCTGCTCATAATGACCGACGTCTCAACAATCCGACCAGGCAAAGAGAAAGTGAAAGGTAGACAGAAAAAAAAAAAAAAAAAAAAAGGCTTAGATATGTTAAGCAAATTTAAACCTAAACATTTCTAGTTGGCAAAAGCCTCTCTTTATCAAAGTGGCTGCCGTGTTAGCTTGTGTCCTTACTGTTGGAGCGGTTGGAAAGTGCTTTAAGGTGCTGAAATGTAGCTCACAGCTTTAAAGGAAAAGGCAAGCTAATCTCTGGGAACCTGCAGCCAGCAGAAAGTGCTTGCAGATTATTTCCAGTGCTACCACAACCTCCCCGCATGCACACGAAAAACAAGCAAGAAAAGTCAGCCTTGTGATAGATTCTGCTGCACAGTCTCTTGTTGGTTCACCTAAAAAAGATCACGTTTCACACTTTCAAACAGGGTCAAGATGTGATCAACACGTTTGTTAGGAAATATTGCAATTAAGCTAAAACAAGACAAGCAATATGGCAAGTTCAGTTTCACTCTCTGTCTCTCTTTCTTTCGTTCTCCTTCCTCTTCGCTGAAGTGTCTTCTTAACCACAGCCTTCAAAAGCACTTCACCCCACTTTAGATCCGGAATAGCACAGCTCTACATGCTTCTGCAAGCTGCTGAATGTTGTTTATGAAAGGGTATTGTTTGGCCACTTCAGCTGATATGGCCTCGGAGCTGTAAATCACCAGTTACTACTTAGCTTACTAACACTCCATTCAGGAGCCGGGCACAATGGATCCACAACACATTCATTCATCTGCTCTCCCGCTCCCGCCCTCCTGCTATTCAACCTCAACTCTCCTCCCGCGTTCTCCCTCTTTCTCTCTCCTCCCTCCTGCTACGCTAAGCTGTTTTCCCTCCTTCCCCTTCTTTCTTCTGTGTTTCTCCCCCCATCAATTTCCGCCACCTTAGTTCCTGATGTGGTTTTGTCTGTTGTGGGGGGCCAACAGTTTCCCATGCACCTGCCTGGGCGTAGATATGTCAGAATGCACACACTCACGTTTACAAACAGTCAGCTTCAATCTGTCCTTTGACAATGAAAGTTCAGAAAATAAGCTCACTTTATGAACACATTTTAGCCAGTAGATTCCATCTGTTACGAGTGTAAGCGTGTAACATTGTTGTGGTTTGAGACACAAACAGAGAGATCCACACTGCACAGCAGAGAGCAGCATACCTTCTTATTGGTCTTGACATTTCAACAATCTTTTCTTATTGGCTGTGGCACTTCCATAGTATGCAGTTTCACTCCCTATCTGTTGGGTGTAAAAGCAGTGATAACTGCACACAAACTCACACAAACACATGTGCAAAGAACACCAGCGAGGACTGTCAGACGCAATCAACTCAAAGTATGCTCTATGTCCACGCAGAAGGTAAGAGCAAGGGAGGGAGGAAAGAGGAAAGAAAGAGGGAAAGAGGGAGAGAGATACAGAGAACGAGTGAGACGCCAAGTAGTGATTTATGACCTGAAAAGACAGATTAACTCCACTGGCTGCCTAACTGGCCCTGAAACAAGCTGAATTACAGCCCGGACCAGGAGGAGAGGAGAGGTAGAGGGACGGAGGAAGAAGGAAACTGAAAGGTCAGAAGCATGGCAGGATTGAGAGAGAGTGTTGACGACAAGATGGAAGAGCAGATTGGTATGGAGGAACTCCAAAATGAAAAGGTCAGAGGTAAAGAGGAAAAGATAGATTGAAGACTGCTGGAGTGAAATAGAGATCGAGAGGGACTGGAATTGTCCAAAAAAAAAGACACTAGACATGGATGGAAGATATGGATTTTTGTTGGCCTATTTCGCCCACAAGTTTGTGTGCACTGATGAACCCTATCAAGCCATGTGAGACACATCAGATTTCATTCCCTTTGCATGCTGCCAACAAAAGCAAGGTGAAGGTCAACTCTATTTCACCTGCTTTGTGGCGTGAGACTCGTGAAAGGCCAACATAGGGCCTAAGAGCAATCCACACAAATCATTTGATGCTAAAGCCCCCTGGATTTCTCTGCTGCCTGGCCCCCCGACTGGGCTGCACCGAAGCAATTTTATGTTCAAAGGAGAAAGGAGCACAGAGAAAACAGGTTCCAGATCTGAATATAGAGGCTAGTTTCATCCATTTGTCCACCAGTCGTGATTTGACTCATATTAGTTTAAGCCCTATCTTCTAATTGAGTCACTGCTGGGCACATGGGGAGTTGTGACCATATCATTTGAGACCAATTTAAATACTGTTGTTGCTGAAAACAGTTGCTGTCACATAAGAATTTAGAATGGCCAAAACATTGAGTTCAGTCAGACAACTCACGATTGTATTTTAAAAAAATATTTATTGCAGCAGCAGAACAATATTTTGTGTTTGGCGTCTAGGCTCCAACCTCATCACTCTTCTTTAGTTTTATGCTACATGCAGAAATTTGATGAGTAACGGGATGGTATATCTTTATCCCCCCAGGCGGAGCCTACAGGTGGATGCTGCAGGGCTGAGCAAGAGTGCAGTACAGGTGCAGGACTAAGGAAGGAGGTGTTGTCAGGTGATTGTGTATAGTGACGCACATCAAGTGTGAAATCAGTGCAGCTCGAGTTGTCTGCCTGAACGAGCTCACAGGCATCGTCTCATTTTTGTACCTTTAAATTTGCAAAGTTCAAGTATAGCAAGCCATCTCCAGATTATTGACCATTTAGCATACAGAGCTAGAGCATCTAGAATTGGAGAAAGTAGACCTCTTGCGTGTGCACAAATGTAGTTTAAAGACAGTTTTGAGTCAACAATCAGTTGTGCAGTCACATCTTTTAATTGTCTAAATTATTTGGCTAACTTACTAAAGCTAACATTAAGCAAACTGTTCTGTCAGCTTTTCCTTTTTTTGCTTTTCTGATAAAATGTCAAGATACAAGAAAATGCCTAGGAAGAGTAAATAGATCAATATGAAATCAACTGAAAGATGTTCTGGTCTTATGGGTAGGGTGACCATATTTTTAAACCTCCAAATCGGGACACTTTAATTGTACCGCAAACCCAAAGTGACCTGCACTGGTCACACAAGGTGGTGACCTGTTAAAGGTGGTTTGTCACCGGCCTGTGCCTCACTGAATTAGGTCAAACCGTGCTAATTCCAGCCTGTACTCACTGCTTGTGTTCACTCGTCGTTTTAATATGGCTATGGATGTTGGCATTTCCACAGTGGGCGACAGAATATGGACACTTGCAGTGTGGGCAAAACACAGCTTATAGATTTTCTGGTATTTTTTGAAAAAAGCTGTAACTCATCTGGAGAACTGCTTAAATCACTCAATTTAATAATTTTCCCGCAAATTCCTTCAACACCCATTTTGCAAAAACTAACAACATAATTAGGGACTAGTTTTGGAGGATGCAACACACACAACTCCTAACTAGATGCAACACCAAGCTTGCAGTAAATGTCTCCATCTTTTAATCACTTGTTTGGGCCAAAGGACTTTTTGCAGTGACCATGTAGGACTGCTCAGTAATCTGTGTTAGACTAGCCTGCATCAGTAGAAGTCCTCAGCAGCTGGAAATAGATTATGTCACAGGCTAGTCTGTCAACTGAGAAAACCACAGGCAATCATGTAAAAGATTAAGAAAAGTATAGGCTTAAGCTCAGACAAACTAATCCTGCGATAAACAGGGAATTCAATTAGACAGTGGGAAGGGAAACATGAGAGCAGCTTCTTAGCTAGTGGGGAAGGCCCAGTGAAGATCACTTTCAGCACTGACATGGGGTTAGCTGTGTGACACCCCTGCTGAGGTGAACAGTACTTGCTACAATGCAGTGATGGATTACAATCATAGAGTGTCTAAAATGAATCTCAGCTTCATACAGTGCTCTAATGCTCAGGTTACCATCCAATCCTGTCGGTGTCAGTGGTGAAAAAAAACGTTGATACATTGTCTTTACATAGAGGCAGGTTGTGTTTACTGGGTCAAGGTTTTAACATAACTGTTGTCCTGCAAAGTTGTGGGTGTACAATACATTACATCATACATTACAGGTTGTAAAGGAAGCTAAGATACTGAAAAGCACAGCATGTAAATTCCACCCCCAGGGGGCTCACAATCAAAACAATATTTGAGGTAATGTAAGTAGATAAAACATAGGTTTAGTCAATTTTTTATTAATTTAGTAATTTTAGCGTAAACATTCAACATGTTGCACCTTTGAAAACAGATTTAGGTAAACTACCAAGTGGAAACTAACCCTGATTTCAATGTCTTGAAATTGGGTTGAAAACTGGGTGAAATGGGGTCGGCCCACCCCAGACCTTTATTTCAACCAGTTAAAAACACTGTCAGAAAACACCACTTTGTCTTAACATTTTGATATTCGTAGCATGGAAAGGGTGACATGAATGATCATTTTAGCTGCATTTCTCCAAATCATTTTGTAGCATTGGCTGAAATCTTGATTATGGGCTGTGTGATGTTAACAAGAAGGTTTTTGCAGCTGTTTTAAGAAACAGAAGAAAAATACCACGCAGGTGCTTAGGCTGTGCAGTTCTGACTTTGAAGACTGAAAACTGATGGGTGCCGACGTAGTTGATTGATACCTAATGGCAAGCAACTGAGGGAGAGAACTCAATGGCTGATGGTGGTAAGTCCCATTAGGATCTGCACATAAAATTTTTCTTGGTCGGTGACTGTGATACATTGCACAGTAATGGAATCATTTCATCCGCA
The DNA here is from genome assembly GCF_963584025.1 of Labrus mixtus. Classification (NCBI taxonomy): domain Eukaryota; kingdom Metazoa; phylum Chordata; class Actinopteri; order Labriformes; family Labridae; genus Labrus; species Labrus mixtus. The sequence continues at coordinate 27,620,297 of NC_083613.1, read as the reverse complement.
ATATATATGAGTTAAGAGTTGAAAACATGAAAATTGGTTTTAATTTAGATATGTGCGAATGTGTGAAGACTCTTGTGACAGACGTTGTGACATCTGGTCTAAGCATAAGTGTTTAATCAACGTCTTCAAATAGTCCATGAACAAAACTTTCACTTTTGAACCGGTTTTGAAGAGCTTCACAACGGCAGCCTTAGTCATCTTGTTAAAGTCTTGTCAATAAGAAATTGCTTGCTGGGTATAAAATCATGTAAACAAAAACAATAGCCTATCCGTTTCCCTCTCTCCCTCCTGGCCTTTCCTCTTCCTCTCTCTCGCTAAACTAGCATAAACAAATGACAGAGACACAGCTATAAATACAAGCAGCTACCTCTCAGAAAGCATTCAATAAGAGCCGCTGACAAATGAAGTGGCTGTTCACCAATTGCCCCAGGTCCTGTTAATGTCTCTCGAGTTTATTAACTTACTGTTTTTATGGTTATCCTGCGCCGTATTTCTACAAAAACACACACACACATGCAAATACACACCCGGTGACAAGTCTTGTTCCATTAAGCGTGAATGTGTTTATGTGTGCCCGTCTGTGAGTTATGCGACCAGTCGCTAATTGCAGACAAATCGCTTTGCCGCACACAATCAGTCCTGTTTTTTTGATGTTTAATTTCACCAGTTGATTACCGGCAGAGTTTAGCGCCGCCATTCCTCTTCCTCCGCCACCGGGACGACTCATCCGTCTTCTCACACTCTCACTGCTGCGCATACATAATGAGCTGGCTCTGACGAACAGAGGGGTGGATTTCATAAATCATGCTCTTGTTTGTAACAGCTTTTCTCTCTCTCTTGCCTGTCTCTCTTTCCCTTTCAATTTAAGTAGCAGAACCTATTCTAAATGTTGAGTGCCTAGAGACGTACGGCCCAAGTAAATTACTTCCTGTGTAGTTTCTCGATTTGGAGCAATTTTGCTGTTCTTCTATCAATATCCTCCTCACCACACCTGCCACATGACGCACTGACACATTGGCGGGGCTTTCCTCCTCTAAGGAAGTCTCTTTATGTGTGTTGACTTTCCAATAATAACCGCAATAAAGAAAGTGAAGAAGAGACACAACACACATATGCATACACATACATGCACATATACATACATTATTATTAGTGTGTATGTGTATATATGTATATATTTAAAGGCCTGTGTAAATAGGCAGGAATTTATAACATATTTGTTCACTAAAAAACACATGTATGTAAAACAATTGCTCTTTAAATGTGGAACATTGACAACATTATGTCACAAGGAGGTTCACACCAGACCAACCCTTTAAAATATTTGTTCATATTTTGCATGTGGTCCTATATGTTTTCTTTGGCACCAAGGTGCTTACCAGTGCAGAGTCTATTTATGACAACATGGACATATATAGGCCAACATGGATATAAGAAATGTAATTCTTCATCATTTTTTTTCTCTTACTTTATTATTACTGACTGATATGTATGTATGTGTAGGTATATGTATGTATGAGACTGGGAACACGCTTGGGGGAGTGGGAACTTGCGGGCAGGCTTGGGAATATATAGCTTCTGAATAATCTATGTTAAGAGATTTACCTTGTGTTTTTTTTTCTTTCTCATTTCCAGTTTCTGTCTTTAATTCAAAAACCCCTTCAATAGAAAGTGAATAAAAAAAAGAAAGAAAGAAGAATAGACACAACATATGGACAACAGTGTGACAGGGATGAGGCGATAACATGTTTATTTCTGCGCACATACTGCAGAAGAAATGTCTGTGTTGTTAAATGGAACCCAGTGGCCTGTAACTGTGTGTATGTTATGACTTTGTGCATCTGCTAGGTGAACAAAAACTCAAAATGCTGTTTTTGCTGATACACAGATATAAACACACACACACACACAGAAATGCTATGCAAGTAAATGAAAAATGCAAGCCAAGCTTAACATTGGTGTAACACAATTTTTATTACTCACTGCTCTCTGTGATCGGAAAATAAACCCGGCAACTAAATTGATTTATTTGTTTTTATCACTTGCTCTGTTGCTCATCCCCTCCGTGTTGCAGATTGGATTCTCATATAAACCCCCGAGATACACATTTTTACAACCCAATTTAAAGACATGTTCACAGAAAGGTTGGGGGCTGAGGGGTGGTTGTGTTTGCTAGCTTGTTCTATTTAGGCTCAATTTTCTTTTGTGGCATGCTTTCTTTGCTCTTCACCCCCTGTGACCTCTTTCAAACAGCCTTCCTGGGTTAAGGGGAGATCCAGCTCTCTGGGGGTGTTAGCGTCTCTCCCTTGCAGCACGTCTACCTACAGGTTCACTCTCATCAGCTAAATAAATAGCACCTCTTGCTGTTCCTATTGGACGTACCCCCTGGCCACACAGGCCCAGTTATTCATTGTGTTTGTGCGCATGACATGCACTCTTTGGCTGTGGCAGGAAATAAAGAGAGCGAGTGGGCGAGTCCGCGTGCAGGCATGCACCTTTCCTCTTGTTTTCCAAATGATGTGGTAAGCTCGCCCTTGGCATATGGAGGAAATTGGTGTTCGATCCTTCGCTAGGTTGGCGTGCCTTCAGGCTAGCTATTAGCCATGTGCTAAGCTAAAAACAATGCAAATACAGGCCCAGGGTCAAGCAGAGGCTCATTAACAGGCACTCAGCCTCTTCAATTATACAGCAGGTGATGCATGACCGTACTGAGGGGATACCTACACCAATTGTTCCTCAATAAAGCTCCAGTGACACACTCACTTACCAAGTGCGGGGTCAAGGGAAGTGCACTACATTGAGAATGTTGTGAGAGGGGGAGCTGACACTGCAGGCGGTGTTATTAGAAGCTTGAATGCAGTGTATGATGTGTTGCTGCTATTTGAGATGTGCTGATAAGTTTGGGACAGGTGGTCTTTTCAGGAGATTTTGGGGACGGATGAGGGAGCCCTGCACTTTTCAGAGCTCTTATTGGATTAAATTTATGGTGCTGCTTGAGATACAGCATTTACTTTGATAATGGTTTTCTGGGAGGAAGCATGTCACTAGAGGAAAGAAGGAATGAAGCTACATTCAGCTTTAACTGGAGGGCAACTATCCATCATGACTGAGGTAGGTATTGACCGCCTCAGAATACAAAGGCTTTCTTTCCTTCTCTCCTTCTCTTCTGTGTATACTTATTCTTCCTTTCCTCCTTTTTCCTCCTTCCTGTCACTCCTTCCCGCCCACTTCCTTCTTTCCGTCCTCGCCCGTTTATCACACTTCCTTCTTCCTGTTGTCCTGTCTATCCTTAATTCTGTTTGCCTCATGTGTTAGTATTTCCTTCTTTTCTTTTTTTTATCGCTTTCTTCTTTTTCTTCATCCAAACTTATAATTCAAACTCACACTCACAGCCACAGCAGAAAGGGGGAGAAAATGCCCGTGATAAATAAGTGCGTGTGCAGTGTCGATGCTGGTGACCGCTGATGTTAATTCATGTAGACTGTGTGCATTGTGAACACTAATAGACTGTGGCTGTGAGTGTGTTTGTGCATGTACTGTAAGTCCAGTGTGCAACTGTGGCTCTCTGTGAATCTCAGAGTGCGTTTTTACACATTAGCACACCGCCATCACCCTATTTCATCAAGCCTTCTTTACTCTCTCCACTGATGTGGTACATGTGTGTGGGTCCATCTAAGGGTGTCTAAGTGTGCACGAATAGAAATGTGTGTGTGTGTCTTCATGTGAGCCGTAGATCTGGTGTTTCCAGTGATTCCCTTTTTGCTGACAGGAGTGAACACGCTGCTGAGCTGGGAGTGCGGTGAGCCGAGACCAGGAAGGAGGAGAGTGGAAGGGGAGAGGGAGAACGACAGGAGAGGAGAAGCACATCGGACACCACCTATTTATCACCCTGACTCCTTCCGTCCACTGCCAAGGAGGGCAAGGAGGGAAGAGAGAGAAAGAGAGAGAGAGAGAGAGAGAGATGAAGCAGATGAAGACAGCAAGGCGAGAGCAATAGAAACAGGAGATAGAGATAGATAAAAATGAAGACGAAAAAAAAAAAAAAAAAAAGGAATTGGATCTGTATCTCAAGTTTAAGGCCTGTCTTTATGCTTGTGTTGTTCACCACGGTTCACGCTTCCCTCATAACCTTTTAGCCCACCCTCTGCTCTCCTTAAAGCGCTAACCCCCAGCTGATTCGGTACAGCGGTGGTGCATGAATAGAATAGGACGGGCATGAGGGGGTGGTGGTAAGGGGCTCCCCACAGAGAAAGCTACTGTTACCGGGGAGAGAGTGAAGGAATGTGCATTTCAATAGAAGACGAAGAAAAAAAAATCATCAAGTGGAACCGAGTATCAGGAGGGAGATTTTAACTTCCAATAAAAGCATGATGATAAGCTGGTCAATATCCAGCGAAATGTTTTGATCTTCAGCTCCAAAATTATACATTTAACTTCCACATCTAAACCCACTCTCCACACCAGTTTGTGTGTGCATGCATGTGTGTGTGTGTGTGTGTGTGTGTGTGAGTGTGTGCGTGCGAGCCGCAGGGCTTACACAATAAAGGTTTTTATGCTCACAAACCAATTTAGGCCCTGAAATGAGATCTAAAGTAGCGTCTCACCACGCTCTCATAATTAATTGAAAAGAACTAAAATAATGATATCTGGGGCGTTATATTGATAGCCACGGTTTATTTCTGACAGCTGGCTCCTGCCGAGCTCTGAAGCACTTTTTATTTTATTTTTATTAAGCCAGACAGAACAAAAGATTTAAAAATCTCCATGGCTGCTCAGCATGCAATGTTTTTTTTTTTTTTCCCCCTCTGGTTAGAAATATATTTGCTGCTATTGTCAGGGTATAGATAATGTGAGAATGAGAGAGCAGCAGAATTTAACAGTGAGGTCATGTTGGGAGAATTACTATCAATCTTCATGAGGCCGAAAGTATTATTATTATCATTATTGTTGTTAAATCATTGCCTGTTTTATTTGATTAGTTTTTGGTAAATGGAAGGGAGAGAGAGAGAAAGAGAGAGAGAGAGAAAGAGAGAGAGAGAGAGAGCATTTTGGTGTATGGGCATTGCGATTCAGGCAAAGGTCCTTACCACCAGTGGGGTGATAAATTGCATGGCTAAGAAGAAGGGACACCTGTCAGCTACCCCCTATGTAGACCAACACCACAAAAAATAAAGAACACACACACGTGTGGCCACATGCACACTCATAAACACACAAAAAATCATGTACACAGAGCTCAAATCACACAGTGCAACAGCAGACTGATTGGAGGTACCTGTCACCTTGAACTGTCAATTCTTTCATCTCAAACATGTACTGAGCTGTCAGAGCGCAAATGAAGTGTGTGTCGGACGCTGGACAGTCTGTGTGTTTATCTGTGTGTGCACTGGCAAGCCTTAATGTAGAGGTGTGTGTGCATGTTTGTGAGCATTTGTGTGTAAAAGCTTCTTTTTTTTTTTTTTTTTTTACACGGCTAGTCAGAAGTTGTTACGAGACAGAAAAAGAAAAGTAGAGAAACTCAGCTTCGGTTTGGTGGTGGCAAAGTGATCACAGGATTACCGTGGCAAACCGTTAACACACTCACACACACACAGCACATGCACATGCTGACGAGCTCATACACACACAATTAGAGAATGGAATAGGACTGAATAGTGGGTACAAAGAAAGCTTTGATTAGATACAGTGTTTTAATGAATAAGCAGTGTGCCTCACCGCCTGGAAAACTCTGATGAATTGCTCATTCATGTGCAAGGCGACATAATGCTTGACATAAACATTTTCTTTTCTTTTGTAAAACAAAATGTCACATCTTTGCACGTCTTGCAAATAGCTGATTAAATAGCAAAGTGATAGGCTTTAGAAGGTAAGAGGTTAATTAAGTTCATTTTTTTAACAGACCCAATTAGCTTCCAATGAGGCACTTGATTTGAATAGAAACGTTAGAATAGCTAAAGTAATCACAGTAGAGAGATAGTTGAAGAGATAAAGTAAGAGGCTTTTTCTTTCTGTCATTTGTTCAGAATACAACACAGGCACAGGGAAGAGCTAAGCATTCATGCAATATCACAGCTCTCATTAATACAGCCACTGAACTCACATTTAACTTATACTGTACACCAACAGACAGAGGGCTATAACATTTATACTTTGATTAACTCTATTTCTCCCCAGTTTCCAACTCTATCCAACTTTCAATCCAATAAAGGCACAAAACGCTCAAAAATAAATCTTAATATAAATGATCCTGTTGTAGCCAGCAAAGCAGACTGTTTTGGTGTTAAATCGTTATGATTTTACTCAAAAAATATGTTTGAAATACTTGCAATGACAAAACAAAGATGAACAAGTTCTACTTCATACCATTTCTAAAAAATGTATTACCCGGAGTGTCAAAAGGATCAGCGTTTTATGGAACAAACTCAAGTCAAGTGTCACTCAGGCAAAAGCTTTTTGAGTATGATAATGTTCACTGTTAAGAGTGACCAAATCAGCAAAAACAGAATATTCAAATGAACCATGATTTCCAAAAAAACATAAAAGACCCTTTCTTTAAAGGTCACAGGTCAATGAAAAATGACAACGTGGACGTGGAGTATGTCAGGTCCAGACGTTTTTTGGATGGGGCACTGACTGCAAGGGTGGCATGATGTATGTGTAAACACACACACACACACACACACACACACCAATGAAATGATAACATTGATTTACCCTTTCTAGCTCCACTAATCATATCAATGTTAATTAGTGTTGATCGCTGAGCTAAACAACAGGCTTCTACTGAATTAGTTGTCGGGGAGCTTGGTGCTGCAAACACTGGAGACCAGCTCGGCAGACCAAGGAGGAGCTACTCCATGCAAACAGATCAGGCTTGATTTTAAATCACTGCCAGCTCAATGATCTGTAAGCCAGGACTAAACAGACTGAAGGTATATTGTTGAGGACATGCTTCTCATATCAACTGTTGAGTCTGTTTCCTTCAGGGATCTAATTAACAAAATACCTACATATTGAAAATGGCAAAAATGTGATGAAGTTTTATGAGTTGTTTCCTCTCTCACTACCACAGCAAGACTTAATGACGTGTACATGAATGTGAGGATTGAAGCAAAAGAAGTAACGCTAAAGTTACTTTTCCAAGAAACTACTGTTACTTTTAGTTACTTTTAAATGTGGTAAGTCAGTTAATAACTTAGTTACCTTTTGGTAGCAGTATAAATGAGTAACAGTAAATGGTTACACATTTTCGGATTTTTAAGGAACTTGCACACTTCAGTTATCTTAATTACCAACATTAAAAATCTGGAACTTTAAAAAGTAACACCTCAAACGTTTATAATTCTTAAAGAACTTTAAATGTTTTTGTTCAAAGTCACAATTCAGAATATTAACAAAAGAAATGTGCCACACTGAAATGCAAAAAACCGATACGGCCAGCCTGCTTCTCCATATTTGGATCTGACTCTCGGAACAGAAAGCAGACCGGTCGCAGACGGTCTGAGCGGTCTGGATAGTTTGTATTTAATCAGTAAGGTTACTATTGTATTTTGGCCTTAAATCATTCAGTGCTTCATAAACCAGCAGCAGTATTTGAAAATCTATTCTCTGACAGACTGTGTGCCAGTGTAAAGAACCTCAGAACTGGATGATTTACTTTCTTGGTCGTAGTGAGGACTGTAGCATATGAAAGAGGTCACAAGAGGTCAGTCTAAATGGAAATATGGGTTGAAATAAGTTGTTTGCACAAACAAGTTGTACAACTAATTTCAACTGAGGAAAAGAACCAAATGTTCCATTACTCACCCCGTCATCTCTGGTTTAGACACCAAGTTTCACGTCAAGGTATGACATAAGAAAAGAAGAAGAAGAATAACAACTAGTCTAAGAGTCACAGCCTTTTAGTATTTAAACCTCTTTAATGATGTCTTAATTACATTGGTTTGATTAAATATGAATCGACGCCAACTTAAACTTCACATGCTCTATCAAACCCTGCAGATGATCCAAAACGCAGCAGACTGGACTGGTCTTCAACCTACCCAAAAGATCACATGTCACATGTCATCTCCCTCCACTGGCTCCCAGTTACTGCTCACATCAAATTTAAAACTTTGAAAAAAAAAAAAAAGTGAGAAAAAAGCCTCCTCCTAACCTAAACTCTGTCGTCCAGGTCTACACTCCCTCCCGCCCTCTAACTTCTGCCAATGACTTCTCCTCTATTGCCCCCCAGGATCAAACTACTACTTCCAAACTCCATTTGATCCGCAGAGTCCCTTTGCACCTTTAGGAAAAAGCAAAAGACCCAGTTTTTTTCATGAACACCTTCGCACTTAATGATAATGATGATGTCGATGGTTTTGTTTGATAATTATGATTTTAGGATTGTTTTGATGACGACATGAACTCTCAAGAACAGCTGTCGACGTTGTGCTTTGCCTCTGTGCACTGCCTGTCAGTGTGTCGAGACTTAAAGCTGTTTGTTTGAACTTACTGACGTTGTTTGTTTCCTTCTTCCTATAGGTCCTCGCTTGTATTTGGTTTTGCCCAAGATCTCTGCATTTTAAAAGTGATGTGTTAACGTTGGCTCTTTGTAATATAGCAATGAGTAAGGTCTTTTACATGCTTTCTGTCAAGTGTCTCAAGCTTCTTTCGTCAGTTAAAAACATAGCACCTCATGAATAAAAAACAGAACTGTGACTACATGATACACAAACACCACGCATTCAAATCTGCACATTGCACTTTGACATCCTGGACACTTTACATTATTCTATATTTTGTATATTCAAATATTTATTTTTTGCACATCTGTATGAGCATGTGACAAATAGAAATCTTGAATCTTGAGATTACATTTGTTATGAATTGGCGCTACACAAAATAAAGATTGACTGATTGATTGATTGTGCTTACTCTCTGATGTAAGTCGCTCTGGATAAAAGCGTCTGCTAAGTGAATTGTAGAGATTTTAAACATAAATCCATGAAGCTAGTTTCACTATTCCTCATCTTCATCTCTTGAAAGCTTTGAGACAGTCACAGGCTACAAACACACTAAAAACATGACAGCAAGATTTCTATTTCTTTCTCCCTCTTCCATCTGCCTTCAAAGTGACGGTGTCTCTAACAGAATCAGAATCAGAATAACACTGAGGATGTTGTTCATGTTATCATCACACTCAAAGGTGGAATCATTGTTTCATATCTCTATATGTTTCCTTTTACCTGCGACTCATTCTCTCTGTATTAATGCAATGACGTCTGTGTTTGGTTGAAGACTTCTAATAGGCTGTTTACTCTAGCAGTTCTTAATATACTGATTCTTTTCTTGCAAATTAAGAGTAAGCTATGAAGATATTTTGCTGGATAATGAAAACTATGCAGTTGTAAGTTGTCCCTTCTCTCTCCCTCTATCTTTATGAGCTGCATGCTTAAAGTCATTAGATAAATGAACGGCTGAAATTGCTCGATTAATCATGGGTGTTGGCACGAAGTAGCAGTGCGACGACTTCGCCTTATTTCACTTCAACGGGTCCTTCTTTCATAGTCATATTTTATGAGACAAATGTGGCAGAGGCATGTTTGCATAAAGTGACTTGAACAGAATTATGCAGAAAATCTCAGCAAATCTCTCATTGTTACTTTCTGCATTAAACTTGAAATGTGTTTAATGAACTTAAAGGTTGAAATAGCCTGAGGTTGAAAAAAAAAACAACCTACAGTGAGCTTTTGTTTGAATATCATTTAAACGTTCTATATAATTAATCATCTCCATAATGAAATATCATCCAAAAATTCTACATCACAGTGTGCCATTCATAGCAGACGATTTCCATTCATTTACATACTGTGCTGGAATCCCACTGGATATATCTTATTAAACATTTCCACATGGTCCACTCCATTTCATCCTGCAAATCCACGCTGCAGGATTACTCTGGGTGAGGGGCTCCATATAATGAATTTGACACTATTTAAGAACATTCATAGGAAAATGACAAAAGGCTAAAGAAAGACAGCAACATGAAAATGTTAATCTAATCTTTGCTTTATGACATTTTGAGCCTTACAGACCTGCAGCATGCACAACACACAAAGCACACATGCATGCAACATTAACTTAGAATATCGTTAGAGGATTAATGGTTTGTGAGATGTTAATGAAAAGAAGTAAATTATAATAATTATGCATGTATATCATTTTTATTTGGTTGTGACATATGCAATGCGTTCAAATAATCCTACTTTATACAATTTCCACAAATGAATTTCAACAAATTAGGAACAGAATGCCCTTTGGTGTTGTTTTTAGCATTCTTTGTAGCAGCTTAGTTGTTGCAGAGCGACACATGTTTAATGTCGTTATCTGCAAGAGTCGGCTCACAAATTGAGCGTCTCCTGACTGTCACATTCAAACTGCCGATGGCCTTTATATTTCCAGCATGGAGGAAAAACTGTTAAATGCAATGTGCTTGAAGAAGGTGCTTAAATCATGCATCACAAATTCCTCATTGTGGAGAAGTACTGTTATTATCATCATTCAGCTAATTTATGCTCATAAACTGTATAAACCACAGGAACGAAAAAGCTGCTCACTTCTTTGAAACTTGACCTATAGTGCCTCTGTTACTCTCCCTTTCTCCTCTTAAATCTGGGGCCTGATAAGTAAAAAAAGAAATTAAAAAAATGATTCAGCTTGACATTCAAAGCCTTCAAAGCAAATGCTTCAAATTTAGCAAAAAGTACCATAATATTAACTGAATTGTTTAATTTAGCAACATAATTCAAATATTATACTTTAACACAAAAGCTTTAAAAAACCTAAATGTTGGTAGAGTGTATTTTGCATAATATGTGACATTTAATGCTTGTATTTGCCCTGTGTATGAATGATACGTAATAAAGTTGCCTTTCCTATCTGTATATACCTATGACTTGACTTAAGTTCCTACCTGCCCCTGATAAAAACATTTTTTAATTGTTGGATGTTAAAGAAAGTGTTGAATGTCATCCAGGAATCATCCATCTACAATATTGTGCAGAGCAGTGTGGGAGATTAACTGGGGACATTTCTAAGGAGGGTATCAGTTGGGTTTTTTCCCATCAACTGGTTGCTATGATCAAGCAAATTGTGAGGCTGAATGAAAGAACACTGAGTGTTGGGAAAGATGTGATGTGATGAACATTTGGGGATAATACATTCTCTGATAGGCTCTCCTGGAAGACATACGCAGAACTAAATAATTAAAAATAAGACACATAATAAAATAAAAGATGAATTAAGTGCACCAAATGACTTCTTATCTTCATTTTTTTGTACCAGAGTCATGTGAATGCAATGGCGTGATTTGCGTGGGATCAGTGGTATTTACATCTCCTTTTTAGAACTTTTTTAAAGTGCCAAAAGTTGGATGTAGAAGAGAACTAGTACCACATATACATAACAAAGTTCAGAGAGTGAACTGCATATAGACATCCTGCCGTATCTGTTTGAAGACAAAGCTGACAATCTGTGCTCGTGCTCTCTTCCATCACTGCTTCTCTTATCCCTCAGCCAGCAGTCTGGCCTGACAGAGTGATACAAGTGGAGGATATAGGTACATGTATGACTTATACATCACCATATGACACTCCAGACACCTGCTTCATAGGCAGGAGTTAAAAATAAGACCTCTATAGGGCAACCAAACAGACGTAAGAAGACTTCTTTTTAAAGCGTGCAACATAGACAGACTCATAGCCTTTATCAAAGCTGAACATTTTGTCATGATTTTCATTTTCCATTACCTTCAGGACCATCTGCACACAGGCTACAGTTTCATTACAGATTAGCTCAGACAAAAACAAAGTTTGGCTTTTAAAAGTAAAAATAACAGATTTTATAGATCTATGGTTTGTCAGTTCTCATTGTTACACAGTTGTCTCAAGCTGATTCCATTTAGATCTTAAAAACACCCAAATGTAATTATTGTAAAGCCAATAGGGGAAGAAAATGCACTAAGAAGGAGCATGCACTGCAGAAACCACAGCACTCATTCCATTAGTGAATGGCTTTGAGGTCTGTTTGTGTGATGCCATAGTTAATAGCTGTGTTAACATAAATCAGGTTATCATTTTGTCATGATTAAACTGCCTGGATTGCCATTCATCTGAGTGGATAAACACACCAATTAGAAGACAGAAAGAAGAGCAAATAAGGAAGCATGGCTTTTATTAGACCATACCGCGATCCGTCTTCCATGTTGCATTTGTCACTGTGGGTGTTTACAAGATGCTCTCTCATCCTCCTCCTTGTCTTCCTCTCATAGTGTCTCTCTGCCTCTCTCAGGGTTTACTGGGTACCTCCTGCTTTCTCCCTCGCCTCGCCTCGCAGGCAAACACTGTTTAAGATATAAAAAGTAACTGAATCATTAGCTATGTAATAATATTACACTGGATGCTCTTGGACCTTTTGACCTACGAGGAAAATAAGCCAGAGGCAAATTGAATATGAGCAAAACATTGGTTTTATATGTCTGTTGTTATGGTAACAAGAAGAGGGGGGGGGGGGGGGGGGGGGGGAGTCAATGCAGAAAACAAGAGTTTCACCAGTGAGCAGCACTTTTTAATGTGTGTATTTTGGTAGTGTTTCTCTGAGTGACACACACAGAAATGTGCCCGCAAACACAGAGCTGAGCCTAAATGTGTGAAAAATAAACAATGACGTTTATGCTGACTCCATTAGCTGTACCTTCTCTCTGCGATCTTTGGAGTTTTCGCAGGGAACTTTTCCTATCAAACAATCCTCTCCTCCCCCCCCTTTCTCTCACACCCAAAAACTTTCTCTCTCCCCTCCCTTGTGTATCCCTCTCTCTCGGCTTGTCTATCTCTTTCACGCAACGAGAAGTTTCTCCATTTTCATTTTGTCTTGACCCATTTTGAAGAGATAACTGTTGAGTAGGCAAGATAAACGTGTCTTGCGCATATATCCAAAAGCATGTGTGGATGTGGATGTGGGTGTGTGTGTGTGTGTGTGTGTGTGTTGGGTATTTGTGGATGTAATAAATATGTGTGTGTGCAGTGCAGTGCAGTGAAGAGAAGGATTATTCTTGTCATTGGAAGCTGAATTATCTTGATTAATAATTCAGGTGTTAACATCCCGGGATTTCTATCTCCTCCTCTCTTTTGCAGTGTAAATTTCAATCCATATATTATTTAATCCGCTCATTTTGGATAATTTGATGCAGATGCATACATTCTGATCATGAATCATGATACCAGGCCTCTGCTTTTATCTGTTTGCAGAGCGTGCCCAACAATGGAAAATCCATCCATACAGCTGGATTGCTATGAATGCTTACTCTTTGAAAAAGTTTCTGCAGAGTGCTCAAGTCCCTCCACGGTGTTTAAGCTGGTCTGTGCTGGTATCTGTGGTGAGGGGGGGAATGAAGTGTGCGTTTTGCTCAGGAATATTAAATGAGCAACGACAGATAGAGGGGATCGATATGGCAGCTTTATTGAATGACTGATATCCTGTAAGGACTCTTGAACTTGGCAGAGCCTCTCATGAATGAAGAGAGAGACAATGCATAAAACCAATTTGTAAATGATAAACGAAGCAATCTCTGTGCAGCTCTTGAATGAAGCCGTTTTCTTTTTGCAGGATTTCTGTGGCATGAACATAAGCCCCCCCCCAAAAAAATCTGTTTAGCATATATGTTGCTTTTTACGCTCTTGCTTAAGTAATTTTAGGAAACATGAATTCATAATGTCATAATTAGATTCTGTATTCCCTTTTTTAAAACTTTATTTCATTTTTTTTTGGGTTGGCTTGGAAGTTTAGATCTAAGGTAGTTCACAAGCAAATCCAGGGATCAAGTTTCTTCTCACAGTCGACATGAAACCTCCAGGTGTCTATTTATGGGAGATAGGGTGAGCGATGTTTTCCTCGTTTCTCTCTATGTCTTCCCTCCAACCCCTCTCTCAAGTGTCATGTTGTCATGCCAACATCCTTTCTTAACCAGGAGACAGGAAATGATTGCACCCCAACAGCACTTTCACACACAGTTTTGCAGAGACACACGAACACAGAACACACACACACACACGCACACACACACACACACACGTATACACTGAGCAAGTGAAGACAACCCGCACCCACTCAAACACCCATTTACACACACACAATTGCCTACATATACACAGGAATGCGTGCCATGCAGAAAAACAACAAACATGTAATAGTTATTAAACAAGCAAACAACTTTTTTTTTTATACTTTATGGTTTATTTCTAACTTTTGAAGCAGGGACTCAATTAAAAAAAAACTCAAACTTGCTGCTTGTTCCTGACTTCATGAAATAAAGAAGGTGTTTTGGTTCTGAATTGAAGAGGATTCAGGATTTGTGGTCCACAACACTAGTCGTTTTTTTGTGCCTGTTCACACACTCGTCGACTATAAAACTTTGTGTTTTATCATAATCAGTTTTATTGACGAGAACAATCTCCTTTAGTGTGCAACATGTGTGAAGGAAAACTCCAGACAACATCTGGACCTGATTCTCCTATTCTCAATAATCACACTTGAGGTTGTGATGTTGTTCTAAATACCAGCATGACTGAGGTACAGTGACAGGCACAAGTCAAGCGGAGTGGAGAAGATGGTGACAGCAGTGCTGATCTGGCACAACATCACCACTTCATGTGTGATGTTGCTTAAAATATAAAGTCGTAAATAGTGACTATCATTGCATCGGTAGGCTAGCGGCAGAGGTGCTGCTTGTCAACAGGCAAGGCAGGCAACTGCTTGGGGCCCCAGACCAATAGGGGGCCCCAGAGGACTCACAAAAGTTAAACTGAAGCAGCGACCCATAATGTGCAAATTTTGCAATGACAGTCGAAAGCCTCCCTAAGGGGACCCTATTCACTTTCACGGCCCTGCTGAACGCTGGTTGAAGGGCCCCTCAACTGATTTTTGCATTGGGCTCCACGGACTCTCAGCACTGGCTAGCTGTTATGTCGGGCCCTTTGTTGCATGCCATCCCCGACTCTCTCTCCTCCCAACATTTCCTGTCTCCCTTCAGCTGTCCTTTCCAATGAAGGCAAAAACATCCCAAAAATATAAAGTAATAACTATCAACAGATTATTGAGTTGTGTTTACTGATTCATTCACTAGGCTCTACCGACACACAAACACAAACATTCCCTTGCTCTATTTCTGTGTCTGTTAAAACGTTACATCAGAACAGCCCCTTTATGATTTACAGTAATCTGTGTACACCTGCTTTGTGTGATTCTACCAGCTTGATCCATCTGACACACAGTCAGTGAAACGTCCCAGTGATGTTGTTCTCTGTATCAGCACTCATGGAATGCCTCTCGTCCAATCAGATAGTTTGGTCGGATCTTGCTGTTGCATAATAGAAATTGTCCCGAGTTCAAATGAGAATGCGGCTTACAGTATCAGTCCTCTGAACTCCCATATAATAATAGTTTTGACTACAAGGGAAGGCGACATGTTTCTGGATGAAAGTCATTCACTGGAATCAACATTTTTCCGTGATGTAAGGTGTGGTGAACATGTTTTAAATGTCTCTTACAGTTACATTTCCTGACCTTAAATGCGGGGCATAGGTATCAGCCTAAAGTCAGTACTTAGTGAGAGAAAGTGATAACCAACTCAGCAGCTCTAAAATGATATGGTTTGATTTATGAATAATGCAGCAGCTATCTTATTCGTTGTTGCTTTATTCTACTGTATCTTTTCCCAGAATACATATGCACCACATCTCTCCCTGTTGCATAACTGATGCAGCAAATTCCCGAGTTCAAAACATTCTCACCTATTTATTTAAAGTATTTATTACTTGTTTTTTTTTTATTGCTATTTTCTGAGAGTCAGGATGGCAATTATCCAGGTTTCAAGCCTCTGAATCACCACCCACATTTCAAACTTTGACAAGAGTCAGTTGGCTTGGTTTTACTCTTGTGAATAGCTGTTGGCACAAATGGAGAAGCAGTAGGTCGATGTAAGTCACCTTAATGCGGCAAAGAAAGTTGAATAATGATCTATAAATAACAATGGAGAGGTAGCCTAACATAATGGTCACGAGCACCGACTGAATGTTAAAAGCTCGGCATAAAAACGAAGGCACATCTCTGCTTGGGTAAATAAAGTTGTCTGCATGGGGCAATTAAGCCTTTTTGCTTCTCATTTGAACATCACACACAGACAAAGGAGCATAGCGAGACATCATTTCATATGAAAGCGTCACAGATAAACGCATGTGAAAATTCTTATCATGTGTCAAAGCCTTGAACAGACGTTTTTGACATGTTTTTTAAACTCTGCTTTAACACTTGATTTAAACCGGGGCCCGACCGATATGGAATTTTTGGGGGCAATACCGATATCGAGGAGAGAAAAAAATCAGACACCGATATATCGGCCGATATCTTTCCTAGATCTACGTTCGATCTGTGGAGATGGATTTGGACATACACATTTATTGAGGTGATCCTACAGACACAGTTATCAAACATTTTTGGAAAAGATATCGTATATAATGACGATAAAATGGTCACTCAACTGGAAAGTAACTGCGCATGTACGTGCATCACCGCTTGACACTCTGGAGAATGATAATGCTTGTTGTAATCCATATAGCGCCCTCTGCTGGTGACAGCCAGAAAGAGAACTGCTCGTGCAATACAATGAAACTCAAATGAAAGGCTTTTTGACTGGTGAACACATTTTGTAACATCGGCACATATCTGAGATAAAAATAGTCGATACCGATAGTCACTTGATATGCTAATATTGGCCGATATTATCAGTCGGGCTTTGATAGATTATAGATTATGTATGTTTTCTCGCCATCATTGTAAATGAGGGTCGCCCTCAATGAGCTCTCCGAGAAAAATAAATAAATAAAGGTTGATGATGATGAGATAAAGACTTTCCAGAGTATTATACTAAGCTCACTAACCTTACATAACAGCCAAACACAAAATATATGTTTAGAGATTTCTCCACTATGCATGGATTACTTTTATGTTTCCAGAGAAGCATTTATATTTAAAATTACCTTATTTTGAATGTATACAATATTAATATATGCCTTCTTGCATACTCTCCCCAGACAGTTGAAATGAACTCGTAAACTGACAGCAGCAGATGAACTCTTATCTGATTCTCTCTCTCTATCTCTCTCTCTCTCTGCCTCAGCAAAGGTTCTAGGGACACGGTCTTGTGCCTATTACAAACTGTTTCAGCTGAGTGGAGATGATTCAAAGGTCTGGATCCTGACTAACAGGTGACCAGGAGAATTTGGAGGACAGGACCGTTGTTTCTGCCTGGATATGCTGAAAAGAAAGGTGGGCAGTGGTGTTTTCTGTAGGCAGGCTTTAGGTTACTCAACAGAATGTAGTAATGGAAGCCTATACGGCTCTCTGCTTGTTCCCAATTGACATTTTTTCTTAACCTTTTATTGGGTTGGTTAGACCACGGGGTTGCCAACCACTGTGTCTCAGACCGGTACCAGGCCTTGGGTCCTTTTGACACCGGGCCGCTAAAACCCAGTCGGAAGCAAGAGGATGGATGTAATTGCAATTTATACTGCTTTGTGTTTGGTTGTTTATTTTCCTCCAAATAGCCAACCTTTTCATGACATGTTACAAGGGAAATTATTTCGTGATAATCCCCTCTACAACACGGGTCCGTCAGAAATATGACAGCTGCTGTCTTATTTTGGACGGAAACTGCTAAAATGAATCGGCCCTCTATGCGTGGAAAACCTTGTTTAACAAAGTTCAACCCCTGCACATTTTGTTTTACTCACTTTTAAACATGTCTGGAGTTGAACAAGTGAAAATGAGCACAGAGAAAGAAAAATGTCTCACACAAGATGCACCAGTTCAATCTTAAGTTTGATATTATGCCTGACATCAAACTGAGCAGGATGGTGAAATGCAATGCTTGTGTAACACAATGAGACAGACAAGTGATGTGAGCCTTCAATGACAGATCAAGGTTGGGCTGAAAAAAAAAAACCCTACTAGACTTTATTTGATATAGGAAGGAAATGGGAGCGTGATATCGATGTGACTCGGGAGACGAATGGGACGTGGTGACACAGAAGGGAAAACAAAAAGGGACAGATGCTTGTCGTATGCCCAAACAGGAAGCACAACCTTCTTCTAGTAAACTGAGAGAACTTTGTGAAGTACAAGGGACCCACCATCACAGATTTTACTCTTATGTTCATATCTTCTTTGTACAAACGAACTATAAATATCTGCCGTAGAGAGTGAGGAATGACATGCGGTAAAGGAGTCACAGGTCGGATTTGCACCTGGGCTCCCGGCTTTGAGGACTTCAGCCTCTGTACATGGGATGCGCGCCCCAATCACTCCGCCACCGGCACCACAAATGTTACTTTTTCATTGACATTTAACCCCATTTAAAAGAAGAGTCACATGTCTGACAATTTAAAGTGTAACTTTGTTGGTTCATCAATGAGATAAAGTAAGGATTCCGATTATGTGTAAAAGCCTGATGATGTTCTGAAAGGCCTCCTGTTGAATTATACTTAAATATGAAACAATAAATATTGAAGTGAACAAGATGGAGATTAAGATGTTAAGCTATAAGTAGACAACATCGTCAAATCATCTTT